>NW_005842091.1:61950-129897 GCF_000455745.1 Alligator sinensis
GGTCCTGCCCCTCTGCAGGGAAGGAAGGCAAGCATCCCCAGCGCCAGGGCAGCAATGACAGCTGGTGGGGGGGAGATGCCCCCCTGCCTCCGCGCCATGCCAGGCTCCCAAACCCCCTAGGGGAAAGAGGTGCATGCCAGGCACCCGGGCAGGGGCTCTGCCTTACCCAGGATGTGATCCGCAGCAGGGTCTGCGGCTGCTTGAGGAAATCCAGGGGGTCGAAGGCCCCCCCAGCCCGGCCGGCTCCGAAGGAGGCTCCTTCCATCTTCGCTGCTGCTGCGCTGCGCCTAGCAGCGGCTCCGGTGCGGCTCGAGCCCGCATCTCCCCCGCCCACCCCCGCCTCGCTGCAGCGTGGGCTCGCCCACTGGCCCGCGGCGCCGGGCGGTGGGAGGAACCATCCCGGGAGGGGGGGGAGGAGGGACCTGCAGGTGCATCGCTGCCTGCCCGGGGCTTCACTTCCCAAGCCCACCTGTCCTTCCCCGCGCGCCTCCAAGGGGGGTTTGCTGCACGCTTGCCAGCCCCCATTGCAGCACCCATGCACGCCCTGTGCATGGCAGTGCAGGGCCAAGGGGGCTGCGGGGGGGGCTCAGCCCGGACAGCTACCCATGCAACCCTTGTGCATGGCGGTGCAGGGCCAAGGGTGGCTACAGAGGGGCTCTGCCCTGCCCCAGGGGCTCAGCTCTGGAGAGCTACCCATAGGCCATCCATGCCACCCCGTGCATGGGGGTGCAGGGACAAAGGGGGTGCAGGTGGGCTCTGCCCTGACCCAGGGGCTCAGCCCCGAGAGCCACCCACAGGCCACCCATGCAACCTCTGTGCATGGGGTGCAGGGCCAAGGGTGGCTGCAGGAGAGCTCAGCCCTGGAGAGCTACTCATAGGCCACCCATGCACCCCTTGTGCATGGGGGTGCAGGGCCAAAGGGGCTGCAGGAGGGCTCTGCCCTGCCTCAGGGGCTCATCCCCAAGAGCCACCCATAGGCCATCCATGCATCCCTTGTGCATGCATGTGCAGGGCCAAGGGTGGCTCAGCTCTGCCCCGGGGGGCTCAGCCCTGATAGCCACCCACAGGCTACCCATGCAATCTCTGTGCATGGGGGTGCAAGGCCAAGGGTGGTTGCAGGAGGGCTCAGCCCTGGAGAGCCACTCATGCACCCCTTGTGTATGGGGGTCAAGGGCCAAAAGGGCTGCAGGAGGGCTCTGCCCTGCCCCGGGGGGCTCAGCACCCATAGGCACCCTGCTGCCCTGAGCCACGCAGGCTTCTGGGGGGCCGGGGAGAGAAGATGGAAATCATAGAAAAACAGAAAAATGAGGGCTGGTAGGGACCTCAGGAGGTCTAGTCCATCCCCCTGCTCCAAGCAGGACCAGCCCCAACTACATCATCCCAGCCAAGGCATGATGGGTGGATGATGGGCTCCTCCATCACTGATGATGGGTGGAGGGGTTCCCCATCCTCTGCCCAAAGGGCAACAGGCCCTGAGCCAAGAGCCTGGGACCTCCCCCAAAATCTCAGGCAGCGGAGGCCGAGCAGAAGGTGGCCTTGATGCCGTGGTGTGGATGGGGCTGGCTCATAGCTAGGAGGGAGGGAGCGGGCTGGCTGGGCCAGCCTGGAGGGAAAGGTTTTGCTGCCTCCAGCCTTGCAGCCACCTGCTCTTCGGCCTGAAGAGTAAGAGGGGCAGGTCGGCTGGGCTGAAGCTCGTGTTTTCCACCTGCAGGAAAAGCCAAGCCATCTTGCTCCACCCAGATGGTCTGTTGGGGCCGGAGGGATCTGCTGCTTCTTGCCCCTGGCTCTTATGCCGGCTGGTGAAGGAATGAGGAAAATGATGGGAGCCCCACGGAGGGAAACCCCACCTGGTTTCCAAGGGAGTTTCCCCCCCACCGACTGCAGGATCATGTCCTTATTTAGTTTTCCTAACGCGATGATGATGGTTTTGGTTTCATAGATACCGATACCATGACAACTTTGACATCATTGCTCTGCTCAGGACAGGAACAGGCAGGAAAAGTAACCGTGAGGCCTGAACAGACAGGTGGTCGGAGCCTGGTTCTGTTCCTGGCTCTGCCACTGACTCCCCTTCTGACCTGGGGAAAACCATCTTCCTTCTCTGTGGCTGTTTCCCCACCTGTGACAGGGGGATAATGCTACCGGCCTGCCTCGCCTTGGGGGTGGTGTGTGCAACAAGCTTGGAGAGTCCTGCCGTGCAGGATGCTATGGTCCTAGCACTACCCTCTGTGCTTCCCCCTCCCAACCAGCCCAGCCCTCGGGGTTAAATCTGCATCCTTGTCTCTGACAAGTGCGGTCAGGAGATTTAATGGCCAAGGCTCGTTAGGATGCCATTCAGTTTTTCTCAATTCCAGGTGAATCATCGTTTCTCTAGATCTATTTCTGACTCCCAGCAGGAAGAGCAGGATTCAGCCTTTCATCCCTCAATGTCACCAGCTCAGTAGAAATCACATTTTACTATGAAAAAAATAAAAGGCTATTAAGGGAATACCAGGCTACCCCTAGTGCCTTCGCTACTGCAGGCTGTCTCACTGGGCTGCGATGGGATGCTCCTCAGGGGACGTCGACAGCCAGGGATTGCCACCCCATGTGAACTGCAGTCTGGGAGAGTGTGATCTAAGTGACTTAGGAGCCCAAATACCTTTGGCTTTCAGCAAGACGTGTTCTCCAAATCACTTTGCTGCTTCTGAACATCCCATCTCAGCACAATAAAGCAGAGGTGTGCACAGTCCTAGGGGCAGATCCAGCTCAGGGACATCTGCTGTGTGTTCAGGTGCCTTTTGCTTTTTAGTCACTGGCTAGCTAGCCCTAAGTGTCCTCAACTCCCACAGTCAAAGTCCTTGGGGAGAAAAATTGGTGCATTTCTGAGCAGTTGCAGTCGAGATCTGCCTAAAATGCACCATTGAAAAGCTAGAGTCTGTTTCTCCCTGTCTAACCACCCAACTCCCACATGCTGGTACTGCTTTTTTAAATAAATCCTTGTATTGTTTGATGTGTGAAACCAACATGCACAAAACACCCCCCTGCATACACATGTGCACTCGCAGCTGAAGAGGAAGACACAGAGCTCAACACTAATTTCTAATCGACAAACGAGAAGTAGTAACAGACCAGAACATTTAATCAGTGTCCACTGAATTACTGAGCCCACAAACACTCAGCGTGAAAACCACCTGAGGGGTTCAGAAATGCATGTGGTACAGGGCACACTGGTGCCTCGGTAGTGGACAGGCAGCAAGGTTTGTGGCAGAAGTGGCTGATAACAAGCAGGCACCTGGCAAGCTGCATCGTGCACCCAGCTAGTTATAAAGAACATCCATTTACACCCGCGGGGCACCATCACACTAACTTTGTGCCATGAACAAACAAGCAAGTTCACAATCAAAAAGCACACCCGACAGCTATATACATCAGCATTCGGAAAGGGAAAGGAACAGCTGTAGGCAACGGTCGATCCTCTGGATCGTGGTGTGCATGTAAGAGGTCTAGTCAGGTGCCTCATGCATCCGGTTGTGGCTGACGAGGCCAATTTGAGAGTGACACAGCTTGTTACAAGTTTCACAGATCCATGTGTTGTCTGAGTTGGAGTCCAAGTTTACAGCAGGCTGCTTTCTTCTTTCTCGCTTGGCTTCGATCCTCTGGATCAAAGCCACTCCAATTTGAGCTGCACCCAGTGCCAGATGTTCCCTCTGGATCACACGGGATTCTGCACGCTCCTCCCAGCTTTCTACACTGATGTTGAATGACTTCATATCACTTTTGCATACATCATGGTACTGCCATAGAGGGAGACCCTGCTTTCTAGAGCCGTCTTGAATCTCGCTGTACAAAATATTCTTGGGGATGCGGTCTCCTCCCATTCTCCCGACATAGCTGATCCATCACAGTGGTTTCTGAGTGTGTCAGTTCCGCGTGCTCCAGCACCTCTGTGTTTGGTATTCTGTCTTCCCACTTCATTTTCAGGATCTTACGCAGACATCTCATGTGGACGCTGTTCAGTCTCTTGATGTGCCTAGCATATTTAGTCCATGTTTCTCAACCATAAAACAGGGATGACAGCACACAAATCTCATAGATGCGCATCTTCACCTTACCTGATGGGTTGCTTTTATTCCATGCACGTTTCTGCAACAGCCCAAAATTCTTAGCTGCTTTTCCAATTCTGATAGTTCGGTCTGAAAGTCAAGATTCCTGATGATTGTGGAACATAAGTAGCAAAAAACACTGACGACACCAGGAGATTTATCTTCCAGAGTGATGTTGTTGATGTCAAAAGTGTTTAATTCTTTGTTTAAACTACAGCTGCCTTTATTCGCTTGATATAATAAGTGAATGATGCTCAGTAGCTCAGGGGACAACATAGTTTCTTCAGAACAGTTTCTTCCGTTGACTGTATGAAAGGCTTTTGTCAGATCGATGAGGGCTATGCACAGTGGTATTCATTTTTCTCTTCACTTCTCTTGCAGTTGCTTGACCAAAAATATATCAGTGGTGGAGTGTCCTGAGCAAAAACTGCGTTCACTTTCAGGATAGATTCTTTCACCTCGAGACTAGTTAGAACTTCAGCAAACAAGTAGAAATCTTAAAATATTATGCACGTGAATCCCTGATGGTACAGGCCCAGCTTCCCAGTCCAACTGCAAAGTGAAATTGTAACCTTCTCCCAACTCAGCATGGCCTGAAGAGGGTCACACATGGATCACATCATCTTTTAAAAAATAGTGGAGGATATTTGGTTGATTTCCATCGGTGATGCGATATGTTAATACAGGTGCTTATGGGTGGTGGTGTCAAATCACATACCCCCTCATGTTACACCGTCTGCTATGATGAAGTAAAGATGAATGCATTTAGTTAAGCACAGGTTAGAAAATATTTATGCAAATGGTGACTAGAGCTGTACTTATACGTAGTACTGCATTGTTCATTTTAAATGTCAGAGGGCAGTTTTGGAGGAGTATGCTTGAAGGCAAGTCCCAGGCAAGTTTGCAGTTTCTGCCAGCTGTTGGGACTTTGTGCTGGGAGGGAAATGCTTTGTTAGAGATCTCTGCTTGGAGGGTGTTTCTTATAACAACTCCTATTAGCGCTAGGTTAGCAGGTTGGCACTGTTTGTTTCTGAATGCACCATTACGTTCTGCTGCCATCAGGGATGTGGTACAAATGGTCAGGATGGTGAAGGATTGATACTGGAGCTGCACTCAGCATGACTCAAGAAATTTCCCCAAATGACGCCAAGCTCTGCTGGTTCCTTTTGCATTTTTTACATTAATCTTTCAAAGGTTGCACCTTCCCCTTGGAGGTCCTTAGGGGTGGTATCTGAGCCTCATTCTGTTTGCATAATACTAACTAACCCCCTTTGCATAAGACAAGGCTGCTGATTGAGACCTTTTTCAACTGCAGAAAAACTGACAGTGATAAAGAAAAGCCGCTGTACACAGAGGCGGTGTGATGCAGCAGGGAGGACACTGGGCTGGGAGACCTGGGGTTTGTTCCCATCCTGGCTCTGCATGACCTTAGATAAATCACATAATCTCCCCATGTTGCCCTCTATGCTCTGTCTGTCTAGATGGCAAGGGCTTTGGGCCAGGAATAGTTGGCACAATGACATTTTTCCCACAATTTTATCCATCTTATACACCAGAAAGTACCATTGCTTTCCTCCCTTGCTCATTTTCTGCCCCTATTTCAGCACAGCTACCAGTAGGGCAAGCAAAGTTTGCCCTTCTCTTTCTTGTGTCATTTCTTGCTGCTCAAAAGCTGTGTCAGGATAGGTCTTGCCAGCCACGTGCAGGTAAGGACAATGAACAGCGCCCCTGGCATGTATGGAACGGTCATCATAGGGGAGGAAATAACAGAGTTACAGGGGATGCTTCTAGCAGCAGTTTCACTTGCCACAGGAGCTTTGCTTGCAATAAGATCTCCTCTTAGACTTCAGTGGGCTGCAGGTGTGGGGGACTGCCACCTGCACTAGGAGCTCACGGTGGTTTCAATGAGACTTTAGGACTGGGTTGCCAGAATCATGCATGTAACACTTTTCACTGGAGCTGTTTCAGCACCTGGGCGCAATTCACGTTCCTGGGGCCTTGACAGCCTCCTGAGCTTTGCCCTTGCTGCAAAGACCTGCTTTTTACCTGGAGCTCACTGGCTGTGCAGCCCCAAAGGAGACAAGGCTAAGGTGGGTTCTGCCTTGAGCAGTTTGTCCATGCCAAGTGCAATCTCCACAGCAAGGGGCTGGCTTCAACCAGCTACACTGAGGTACTGTGCTAGGATCCTACTGTGAGAACATTACTCTGCAGCCAAGTAGTGATCACTGCTTGTGCAAACACCCCCCAGCCAGCTTTAAACTCCCCAGCTCAGCTACTGACAGCACCACAACTAGAGCAGCACAGAGCTCAGTGCAGGCTGCAAGACCTGCCTAAAAAGCTGGGGGAATACTTCAAGGCCAGACTGCCCTAGCTTTGGGCTGCTGCAGCTGGAGCTCATTGGCTCACCTGCAGAGATACCTCTCTCTCTCTGACTGCTTTGTAGACATTGCCTTAACCCCAGGGTATCATGCCAGTGATCCACCCACAAGACAGGGGTGCCTGGTCATCCTGAGCATCTCCATCATCTGTGGATGATGCAGGGCCAGTCCCCACACTCTTCTCAACATTAAAAAATGAATGGTGTGAAGGAGGCTTGTTGGGCTCTTATTTCCTCCTTCCTGAAATGCATGAAAAGGGAGTGGGGGAAGGTGTCTCTAATAATCAATAGAGCATTTAAAGCCGGACATGCCTTTCACATGGTGTCTCTCTATATAACCAGCTGCTGTAGGGTTGGACTGAGGCAGAGAGATCAGGAGGACACAACAAAGGAATTAAACACCTGTAGAAACAAGTTCAGAAACCACTGATGGCTCTGGCTGTTGGAGTATTGAAATCATGAGGTCTAGTAAGCTCCATATTTTAGTCAAGCATAGTGTGATCTCCCAGTGGGGGGAGGAATCTGATCAAGCTTATTTTTGCAGTTACCAAGGCTAGAAATGTACCTTGTATTTCAAACAGGAGCTCAGATTCTCACACAATCACATGACTCTAGGAGCTGGAGCTTGGACCCTCACGCTAACATAGATTAGGTAGGAAAGCCAGCAGGGCTTCCCGCTGTGCCAAAGGGATGGAGTGATTGGAGCCCTGCCAGCCTGCGTGTCCATAAAGCTCTAGGACTGCTTTGTATCCAGGATTCACTTCAGTGCACGAGCCCAGCTCCTGGAGCTCCAGCTTGAAACTAAGGAAGGAAATGTCAAAATTAACTCCAGAGGACAGACTCATTCATCTCTTAATTGGCCAGACACAGATATTCATGACTGCAGTAAACTCAGCTTAGGGCATGGGAGAAAAACGCTCGGCAGCAGCTGCTTGGTACTGGGATAAAATGTTCTTAGAGACAGAGACACATCAGCAAATGTATGACCAGGCCTGATGCAGGCACAAACCACTGCCTGTCCTAAAGAGCCACGCACTGCAAATCCCGGACTAAGATCTCAGATTTAGAAACCCAGGGGGTTCTTTGTATGCACTACAAGCCATTGACTATGTAATCAATCACTACGTGCCTCCCACACCCCCATTTTCAGTGCATCTAGGGGCTTATGTGTGTTATTCTTGTCAGTCCATAGCTATCCATCATTTCTTATCTCATTACAGAGGTGTGGTGCTGCTCATGGGTCTGATGTGTTACTGATAACTGCTCAGGTCCGCTGGGCCAAATGCTGCTCTGAGCCATTATGTAACTTTCGGTGGTAGTTACTCCCCAGTCACTCAGAGGAGGAGCTGATCCTCTCTCTCTCTCGCCTTATCTACATGCAAGAGTCAGGCTGGGGTAGTGTAGATCAATGCAATTAAACCAGTGTACCCATACTGATGGTGTAAGTTTACATGGCTGGGCATGCACTGGGTTTAAGTTACCTGGCTTCTGAAGCAGCATCTCTAAGCTGTATACATTGTGAGATGTTGTGGTAGACTGAGAGGTAGCCAAAGCCCAGAGGAAATGCAGAACTTAAGCCAAATTCCTGTGACTCCTCCTGCTTCAAAAGTCACCCGGCTGCTGCTTGCCCGTGCCAGCATCCCAAGAAGTTCCAATATCAGGGTCATGGGAGTCCTGGAAGACACTAACTAGGTAAGACATTTGGGCATGAACCTGGACGCTCTACTGAACCTCTCATGCACACTCATACAACCACCTTGCTTCCTGGACAGCGTGATCTGGTTTGCATTGAAGCTGAAGTCTTGCTGCCTTTCATGGCGGCTATGTTTCATCTCCTCTCCTGCCACTTCTTAGAATGACTTGTTGAGGCAAAGTAAAGTGCACGACTCCAGCCCCCACTAGGGATTCTGGCACTGATTGTAATGGGGACAGGTCAAGCCCAGGGGAATCAGAGCAGTGGAAAATGTAAGCCCGTGAAACCAAATGCTCACAGGCACTTTTCTATAGCAAAGCAGCAATAGATGATATTTTTCTTTCTGGATCTCTGCCTCTGCTTTTACAGATGAAACAAATATCTGGCCATATCTGCTCTTTAGCATCCTACAGCTAAAATACTGCTGTGAAATCCACCCTCTCCTGGCATCGTTCCTACCAGTGACTTTCAGCAGGTGGGACGTTGGGATAAGCCCTTTTCCAAAGCCCGATCTGTGCAAGTATGAGCATGCATGAGAAGTTCCAGCCCCAGCATATGGTCCATTTATGTCCACTAAATCCCATCAGGGCTGAACCTGACCTGGTCTTTTTACACACGCGGAGAGGGTGAAACAGTCCTGCTCTTCCTTTGCTGTCTGAATGGCACATTCAATTGCAATTCTTTGCCCCTTAGCAACTAAACATCTTGTTTCATGATCATGCTGCCCTGAAATGCCCTGTGTAGCATCCATCAGGGCCTGACTAAAACTGCCTTGTACATTTAGCCTCTAGGAAGAGAAAAAGGAGCCAATGGAAATCTTACTGGGAGGTGCCTGAGAATCTAGTGCCCAGGGCGATATAATATTCCTCATCTAACAATGCCTTAGCATGATATTGCTCTAAAGCTACAGAGTGCCTTCCAACCTGCTGCACCCCACAGTTACTTTAAAGCTATATGATGATCACCCACCCACTGCTAATATGCAATCACTCCTGGGGATGAATTCAGCAGGCATTCAACAAGCATAAGCACAAGTCTATCCATGCAAGTACAGATACAAGTTCTTTTAACAGGAGGGGCTCTGGGGAGTAGCTTCTCTAGTGGAAACTGCCAGGGGAATTTTAGGGCGGTAGACTGCAAGGTGGTAGACAGGCTACACAGAAAGGTTAGTAGAGTTTCAAAGCTGGTAAAAACAAACCTGGAGTGTTTTATAATGTCCACCAGCGGTGACATCTCGATGTCTCATTCCTGGAACACCTTGTTTGTTCATTCACAAAAGTGCTCATAGCACAAAAAGTCTTGGGGGATTTCCTAGGCCAAAACTCTGGATTAGTGAGATCCCCGGGGTATATATGATAGGTCCAGAAGGAGCCCAGAATTGGATAGAAGGAATAAAAGGTATCCGGGTGAACTCCAAAGAGACCTCACTAGGACCAGACCAGCCATATCCTGCAGCAAAAGTCAGACCAGAAAGCTGCATTTTGCACTTGTCACTTCCTATTCATTCAGTGCTTCAGCTAAGCATGGTAATGAGAGCAGGGATGGACAGCGACAAGGATGCAGGACAGATCCACAGGAACCCGAGCAGTGATCTGACATACAGAGGTACTGCCGCTCTCATCTGAACTACAATAGACCAGTAAGAACAGTGGTAAAGGGGCCCCTTTCTGCTCAGTCCATCTCACTTGGCATTTCTTATGACATTGCCTTATACAAGATCAGTAATGAGCATTCCAAGAAAACACACCACCACCACACACAAGGCATCTACAGTGACATTCAGAAATGGGAACTGCCTTTTGGTTTTTAAGTGAATGCCCTTAATGAACGTTAAACAGCTTGTTGGGAGTGCAAGGGGAAATTGCAACAGGACGTGACAGGAAAGTGGTAGGACCAAATCTTAGGATTTACTGGTATTGCAGTAGAATGTACTGAGCCTGGGGCCCTGCTGTGTTAGGTGCTGTACATTCCTAGGAGGAAGCAGTCCCTCTTCTAGGGAACTTCTGATCTGAATAGGCAAGACAGACAAAGGGCATGAAAAAGGCATTATTGTCTTTATTATACAGAGGAGGAACTGAGGTCTGAGGATGAAGTGACTTGCTCAGGGAGTCTATGCTGGAGCTACAAACTCAACCCAGGTCTCTTGAGTCCTGGTTTTGATCTCCACTCCCAGGTCCTTCTCACAGCTGCTCTGTGCTGTATGTGTAGCATTTTATCGTGTAGAGAGGGCAACGATAAAACTTTTCTGCTTCCTTATACCACTGGTAGCACTGACCAGGGAGACAGAGAAACCTAGGTCCTGCCTAAGCATAGCTGACAGTCACAAGAAAAGCCCCATGTGTTTTACAGCCTGCGTGGGAAGCTGGGGTTCAGGAAATAGTTTTCTGTTTGGGGAAAAACAAAGGCTTCAAAGGAGGCTGAGGGGAAAGTCTAACTGGTTAAAATAAATCTGTGGGGGTGGGAAGCTGAACACTGTCTCATAACCACAAACCCAGAAGGAAGCTTCCCTAGAATAGCTTTGACAGGCCCACTGCCTTTTCTGCCTGAAAAAACAACCAGCTGCATCCTGTCTCAAACTACATCATCTTCCCTGAACTCCTGATTGCCCTTCAGGTCCTCCCTTTAAACTCCCCCTTTTCCCAGGACATACAGAGGTGATTGGCCACGATAATCTGAAGTCAAGCAGATGGTAGGGCAGGGTAACACCTTAGAGGTTAACTAGTTCAGAGGCACGGGCTTTCTTAGGTAACTACCTACTTTGTCAGATGCTATGAATGGACACTGCAACCTCCTAGGATGAGCAGTGAGAAAGTGGTGATCGCTGCTCCTGACTGGCTAAAAACTGTGACCATCTTATGAGTGTAGACATGACCTATGTCACTGTCTTGCCCACCTGGCGAGCCTCCTCTTTCACACTGTAAGCTGCTCAGGGCAGGGCCTAACAGGTTCTAAATGTTCATACAGCACACCAGAGGCTGACTTGTCGGAGGCCTCTCCTTGCAACAGGAAGAGAAATGTGCATTAACCATAACAAGGAACTTCCTGCTGCAGCTCCTGAGAGACCTCAGTGTCACCTACCGATGCAGACCACAAACTCAACAGCAGATTGCTTACACTCGTCGTGCAGATGAGAGCTTGTTTGCAGCGAAGGGGCCTGGGGCTAGACCAGGGTCCGGGCTTACAATGGCAGAAAATGTTGCAGAGGGGAAGCAAGAGAACAAGGAATGCACGGTTGGATTTTATTTAGCTCCTGTACAGCCTCTACCATGAGGAAGCCCAGCTAGATCTGAAAACTGCTATCTTATAGCAGGCACAGGAAGAGCCAACCCCCACAGCCAAGGCAGGAGGCACTATCTCCAAGAGCCTGCCAGACCTTTGGGGTGGGGACTGCCTTTTTGGTGCTGTTTGTACAGTGCCTAGCACAGTTCACCCTGTGGAACAGATCAGCAAGAAGCTTCAGAAGATCCTGTGGCTGGAGAAGTGACTGCTGTAAAAGCGACAGAGGAATTCAGTGTTTTCAGAACAGCTTTCCATGCTCTTCCTGATTTGTTGTAGACCTGAAAAAAGCACCTGGATTGTCCCCATACGCTGGGAATTTGTGCCAGGAACGTCAAGCGGCAGGTATACTGATGTAAACACATGCCCACTCCTCTGCACCCAGGTGATGTTTCGCTGTGTTGCTGAGTACAGATTTCAGCCATGGGCAGACAAATAACCTTCTTCTCACTGCAGGCCTGTAAAAGTAAGTCAAAAGAACAGCACATGTGCTGGGTAACCACAGAGCCAGGGTTAAGATCAATGTGCCCTGGGCTTGAAAAGTAATTGAAGTGACCTGCATTACCCCTCCTCCTACACATAGGAAGGGGGCTAGGAGCAGGTAGAAATCCTCTGACTCCTCTTCTAATCTGAAAGGGGGGTCAGACTCGATGATCTATTGAGGTCCCTTCTGACCCTAACATCTATGAATCTATGAAAGCCTGACGAAGAAATGGAGAAGTCAATGAAACAGATGTTCTGTTGCCCTCTAGCGGCTACTTCACTGGGATGCAAAAGAACTTTCCTGGGGAGCTGGCACAGGACCGAAAGTCTCAAAAAGGCTCCTATGAGCCCAAAGGGCAATGCGGGGGAAAGTGAGACACTGTGACACATGAGGAAAAAAACTGGGATCAGAGTCGGGTGTGCTTGGAAACCTCCACCGTCAAAGAAAAACAAGTGTCCACAGGCACAGTGCTTTGTACCTCTGGAGAGTACTCCTTAGCAGCAAGCAAACTGAAAGGCGGTGGGAGTCAGGAAAAGAACCCAAGAGTCCTGATTACCATGTCCCTGACCTAATCACTGGGCCAGGTTGACTGGACGCAGTGTGTTCTAGAGAAGATTTTCATGAAGCCTACCAGTCTTGATCACGGCTCTTGGCGCTGTGTTATCTTCATCTTCTGCTTTGCTAGACTTTAATAATGCAATATATGCTGGCAGGATTGTCATATAGCGAGGGGAGGAAGAACAGTATCAAAGCAGGGAGATGGTGAGCTGGTTATCCTTTGCTTCTGGAAACCTGGAGAGGAATCATAGAAAGGATGGCACAAGTGCTTGGAAATGGCATATACACACTGATGCAAGTGCAACCAGGTTGGCAGTAACCAGAGCTCTGCTCCTTTGTAGCAACTGGGTGATTGATGTATGCAAGTTGGTGTTTTCAATCCCAGTGGGCACATTCCAGGGCTTGACTACCTTGATGACAGTCTCCACTGAGGGACTAATGACTGACTACCTGCAAAGATACCTTTAACAGCAGTCTCTGCCCAGAGTGATGGGGCAGTTTATACTGCTCTCCTCTAAGCCAGCAAACCTGCACTGACATTAAAGAAAAAGTCAGACAAATCCATCCCTTCAAGTCTCAAGCACCAACAGAGCTGGCAGCATCGGGTGGACAAAACAAAACTGTGCTAGGGAAGAGGAGGCTCTACACATTGCCTAAGAGAGATGTATTCGGGGGGGGGAATCCATGCATACTGTTACTCCCATGCGTCTTGACAGTGAAGGTGAACATTTACACCCAAAAGGTACATGAGAACAGTTTATCCTTGGGAAAATATTAGACACACATCCTCAGCAATGCTTCCGTCAGCAGCTGCATGGTTGTTTGCTGGCAAGGGGAGGCACAGCAACCTCATTCACAAGTCATGTGATTCCCTTGTTGCTCACTGCTCTTTGCATTCAGGAACAATCAGTTGTGAGTGCAAACACACCAGCAAGAGTAATAAGCGATTTGTGGAGATAAGGGCAAGTTGGGTGCTTATTACACAGAAGCAGCATTGGAATTACATCAAATGAGTTCCTTAGGGATTGCCTGCCTCTCCTCACCCTGTCTTCCCTCCTGATGGTCAGTCATATTAAAGGAAAGGAGCCTCCCCACTGCTAGCAGCTGCTCTAGGGAGTTTAAGGCTGTGAGTGTTCATGTACCCAATGCGACTGTTCCCCTTCAATGGGCCACAAGCCCTTGTGGGTGAAAGCTCTGGTTGCCTTTCTGCTGGAGTTCAACCAGGTTTCAGCTGCTGCAATGGTACACAAACTGACACAGGCTCTGATCTCAAGAAGTGCTTTAAATTCCCCATGCCCACAGAACTCAGCGGGGGACAGGCACTAATGGCATTTCTATAATTATTGATGCCTCCCAGTAAATCTTAAAAGTGGGTTTAACTCCATCTGCCTTGTCTCAGATTAGGATCCAAATGCACAAGTTAGGTGAGCTGACCAAGGTCAGACAACAACATAGTAGCACTGTCAGGACATCTGTTCTTTTGGTAAAGCCACATGGACCAGAGAAATCAGAGAGGAACTCGTTGGCTTTATTAGTTTGATATTAATAGGAAAAATATTTGCATACAGATAGTCTCAGAATTAAAGCACTGTGGGCACAGAAGATAAGGGAATGCATGCGTTTTTCCTTAATATACAGCTAGAAACATCTTAAAGAAATTACATAAATAAGGTCAACGCTTCTGATTTGCTCCAACCAGAGCAGCACTGCCCTCCAGCCCCCAGGTCTAAGATCACACCTGAGAAAACAAGACAGATCAAAGCTGTAAGGTGTAAACATAAGAGAAAAGCAGAGAATACAAACATCTGCAATGGTTAGCTGGTAGCCACATGGTGCAGTTACTATCTGTCCTATTAATATACTCGTAGCCAGAGTTTGTTGATTAGTTATCAGTAGAGGCAGTCTTGAAATGCTATTTTAAGGACTTCAGGAATTGTCAACCTCCCAAGGCTTCCACCAGCATAGGTATGCTGGCATAGCTACGGGATAGCCAGCACATGAGGCAGAAGGCTATTTCTGTCTGCATAGTTACACATTCTTCCCGCATGACGTAAGCACTCTCCTACTGGCATAGCTGTGTCTCCACCAGGGTCTTGCTGGCATACCCATGTCAACTAGGGATGTGATCTTCTCCAGCACAATTTGGTGCTCTTGGATGACACAGCTCTGTCAGCAGAACTTTGTAGTTTAGATCAAGCCCAGGTGGGATGTAAGTGGTGCCTAGACCATCCCTGCAAAGGGATGAATTTCACACTAACCTAAGTATTACATTCTGTTGTACAATTTGTTGATCAAAATGGGTTGGAATTATTTATTTCACATAACGGAACATGCACCAAGAGAGATCTCAGTAGCATTTAATTGGCTGGACAAAAATCCCAAAGCCTTAATTCAGTTAAATCATAAAGATGGTATGAAATCAAGTTTCAGTTTGATTAGAGAAAAATACTGAGGAGTAAAACAACATACCACTAGCTGGATGCTACTTAACTAAAAATAAAATCTTTCTGCTATTTTTTTTTTAACAGGTTCGGCTTCAAATGACATGAAAGGTGTCATACATCAGCTGAATATCTTCCTAAAGCTTTGACTGGTTAAGTACTCACCAACAAGACCCTAGCACCACAACATTAGGGTCAAAGGTTTACTAACAGACAATATCAGAATCCCAATACCTTCATTTGACGTGATGTCCCCCATTAAAGTTTCTGTGCAAATCCCAGTCTACTTTCATACCTCACAGGGCAGATAAAGTAGCCCATGAAATAAATGCATGTAGGAAGTTCACAAACCCCCAGAAGGGGAAATACAATTAAAAGCATCAGAAGAAAATACACAAGGAAAAGAATTAAATACTGATATTGTAAGTTTGCACAAGGTCATTGGAACAACTAGAACCCAGAAATGCAATTATATTTATTATACATCTAAAAAAAAGGAGAAAGAATCATACTCTAATTTCAATAACTTTAAATAATTCTGACATAATTTTACAGAGCCATAGTCTAAGAAGAGCCAGGTTGCTTATATTATTTACGTTTCTATTTCACTTGCACCTGAAATTCAAGTGCACAAACCCCAGGAACATACTGATGCAGTACAGCCAACCTAGAGGCATAATATTCAGTATGGAATTGGCCAGTTTCTAAAGGTGAAGTATACCCTACACACCATTTTGAGTTCACAATGCATTTGGTACTTAAGACTCTAATGTAAGACTTAAGCAAGATTCAAATGCTGCATAGGCTTCTGTGCAAGTTCCTCTAGTCTAGAGAGGGAACTTCACCTTCAGGGTAATACCATCATACCAGGCCAGTCAACAATTACTCAAAGGATCTCAGAACATGTACACTGTTTTAATGAATCCTATACATAAAGCAAACTTGAGTAGGCTTCATTACAACCAGCTATCTGTCTCTTCCACTCATGTCATAGGAATGGGGTCTGTGAACCACAAAAGTTCAGAGACAAAAAATAAATACTTATTTCTAAAGAGCTGGTTCAGTAGACTTGTCTCATGGAACTCACCTGGGTTAAAAAAAAATGAACAAACAAGTCACAAAGCATTTACATTTTAGCTGGTCAAAGAGTTTATATATTTTTCTTCCTGCAGTGCCCTCTTGCTTCGAAGTGAGGTTCTACAAGTTTAGACAAAGGAATATAAAAAAGAGGATATTTGTTATGGCTGGGAATAAAATCCTGAGTTCTGATATTTTAATATTTACACAAAATGTTCTTGCCTTGAGGCTTTTAGCAAGTGAGTGTAAAGGTAGAGGAGTTAGTAGTTAAACAGCGTGAACATGCAACAGCTCATAGGAAATTACTGAAGAGAAGATGAAGGACTACATGGTTGGCCCAAAACACAGGAGACTCATGAACCAGCAGTCAAACTGCCCGTCATTGGACCAGCACAGCAGCTGAAATGACAGAGTGAAGGAGAAAGGCACTGCCAAACGAAGGAAAGAGGCTTGAACGGGATGGAAAAGGCAACAGTGGCCACAAGGTGCCCCCAAAACTAAGGAAATGCCAAGACCTTTTTCTTTCTACAAGTTGCATCAGCAACTTTGCTTGAATTTGCCAAGTTTCTGACAGTTACTACAACAAACACAAGGTCCAGTCCCAGAAGATACATGACGACGTAAAATTAGTCACTCCTAAATCAAGATCCTGTTGGGATGAGATAAAAGTAGCAGCCACCTTTTTACCATAAGCTATGTCAACCACACATACACACAAATATATTTACTTGCATCTCTTCATGACGATTTCCCACCGGGGATGAGTCTTATGTTAGAACTGGTCTGTCCGATTTCCAGGGCAGTCTCTACAGATTAATCACAGCTACCATCTTTCCAGCCATCTCGCCAGCGTTCATCCACCTTGGAGCAGTCAAATTCAGACTTCCCCAATTTCTTGTTCACGTCATTATGAAGTAAGCAAAACCACTGGGATAAGTTATTTCTGCTGCTGGTGTCAGGCTGGTTTGTACGTAATCTGCAGAGGGAAGAGGAATCAAATGCTGTTTACTTCTTTACAGTCACTGATTTCAGTCTCCCAAAGCAGAGGTGTGGCTTGCTGATGGCCTGAGTCCCCCTTATCCATTAGTTCAAGACATGTCCCACAGAGCCCTGCAGACTGAGATCTGTATTCGTTGTGGATTGCAGCTCCCCGCTAAATATGAAGATACATGAAGTTGCACTGGTTTTATGCAAGTCAAGTGGAGTCCAGAAATTCCTAGTCAGCTATCAATGATATTCCAAATTAGATACTAATCAAGCAGCTAATCCATGGCAAAACACACAAAGTAACCAGGTTTGTGAATATTCTGAAAAGAAAGAACTTCTTGACAAATATTACTGAGCTGATTTTCCATGTTTGGCTCCTTTCAACTAAGTCAGTAACTAATTTTCAAACTGTCCTTTTTGTTTTATATAGTTCTATTTGTGGATAAGGTTAGCTTGGCTTTATACGAGAGGCAGGTCTGTTCTCTAGCAGACAGACTATACACTAGCGTTATTCAAGTTTAGAGCTATTCCTTCGACTCATCTCCATTAATGCAGCTGATTATTTAAGTCATATGGAGGGGCAATTTTATGAGATGAAAAAGATCAACTTCATTTCCACAATGACACATTTTAGTTGGTAATTAGAGATTCTGCATTATGCATCCAGCAATCACAATAAATTGGACCCCATACCAAAGCACTGAAAACATTGCTGGAAGGGCTTTCATGCAAGACAGAAAGTGTTGTGGTTGGTTGTTTTTTTTTTTACCTCTCTTTACAATAAGCAGCTCTGTTCTGAATCGTGAATCACCTTATGAAAGAAGCATTCAAACACTCTATATACTGCTCCACGTGGTTTGTATCTTGGAGTCGGTCAGGATACTGAAATGTTTGATATCAAAGTTTTAAAGTTCATCACACAAAACAAGTCCCAAACCAAATGCACTGTTGGCAGTACCAAGACTTGAAGATGCTACCAAGTACCACACCCCATTTGGTCCTTGGCCCGTTTGCCGAGACTGGTAATGTGGGACCATTACTGGCAGTGCTTTTGTGGAGTAGGCAGCTGTCCACTGAAAGCTAGGCCACGATCCAAAAATAAACTTATTTATCATACACCGTGAGATAGCTGCATGGTGTTGCTAGCAAGCGGATTTGAACCAGCAAATATACAGAACTCCTTTATGTAGTTTTGAGAGGTATAGGGCTCAATCCCTAAACAACTCACTCATTTTTTACAACATGTAACAGATGTGAAGAACAAGCATTGGAAAAGTGAATGACCTCGTGCCACTGGAGCGACAGGATCCCAAGATTTTACACGGGCCTCTTTCCTGCAGATGCATCGATAAAATACAACTCACCTTTCCCTCAGATCCTCCGCACATTCGTCACATGGATAAAACTTAGAAAACAGGTTGATGAACTGGGTCATCTCTTGCTGCTGCACGCTGGTGGGGTGGTCTGGGTAGTACGCCGCCACCGTGTGAAGGACAGACCACGTGTTTCTCCCCAGCTCCTCTCTATCTAAAGGACAATTTGGAGGCTGCTCCTTTTCCTCATCGACGCTCGCTTCCTGGGTCACGGATTTAAAAAAAAAAAAGAAAAAAGGAGCAACTATTAACTCAAGAGCAGAAAAGCAAAACCCCTTGAGACAGATCTCATGCCCATTGCGTTTCTATTACCCCTTCAATTTGGGGGGCTTCCGGAAACCAGCTGATTAAACCAACCCTTGCCCCCTCCTTCCACCCCTCCAGCCTGACAGCAGAGCCGAGAGCCCATTCCCGCCTCACAGCCCCATAATTAGGGGGTGGCTTAAGGGAGAAGAGCCCAGCCCTGCCTGGGGGCCCTCACCCCGGGGGCTGCAGCCGCCTGCTTCCGCTGCTCCCGGCCGGGCCACTCCGGCTCTCGCTGGGCGCCGCCATCTTGGAACCGCTAAGCATGTTGGGCCGGGTAGCCGGTTTGCCTCAGCTCTCCCTGGGCGCCGCCATCTTGGAACCGCAAAGCATGCTGGGCCGGCCCACTCTTGGAACCGCAACGCATGTTGGGCCGGGTGTTCGGGCTGCCTGCCGCCATTTTGGAACCGCAAAGCATGTTGGGCCAGGATGGCTGTGTTGCTTACCGCCATCTTGGAACCGCAAAGCATGTTGGGCCGGGTGTTCGGGCTGCCTGCCGCCATTTTGGAACCGCAAAGCATGTTGGGCCAGGATGGCTGGGTTGCCTACCGCCATCTTGGAACCGCAAAGCATTTTGGGCCGGGTGGCCCAGGCTGTGGCTGCAGGTGTGGGTTGATGCCTCAGAGCTGAGAATGAGGTAGGGGAAGAGGAGCTCCTAGGAGAACCTGAGGCTTCCCCCTGTCTCTGGTAAGGGGCTAGTACTGGTCCCTCTCTCTCCCTGGATTCCAACTGCACCAGAGCTGACCCCATACAGCCATGGGGAGAGTCAGGCTGACAGGGGCCTGCAAAAATGACTCCTAATTTGGGAGTCTGGTGCCTCAGATCTTCCTTCCCCTTCAAAGCCCCCCAGGGGAAGCCTGTGGGGGGGCTGTGCACCTGCTTGCCGCTGCGGCGTGGTGGCTAGCTCTCCTCCCTTCATGCAGAGACCAAAGGAAGGAAAGAAATGCAGAGATCTGAGCCTATTAAGGTAGCAGAAGGCTGACCAGGGGCCTCCCGAGCCTGTGGGTTTCTTACAGCTTTTTAGCTGCGCAGCATTTCATTCTGTACGGCCTGTTGCAGAGCTTGTTGAAGTCCTTGCAAAGGTGCCCATTGACGACTGGGGGTTTTGTACCCGACTCCAAGGGAACTCAAAATTTTAACAGTGCAAAAAGCCTACTGAGGCCAATGCCTGTTTTTTCAGTAGTGAGAGGCCGAAGAGAAAAGAGGGATTTTTTTAAAATGGTGAAGTAAAACCTTTGCGGCCACGGAAGAGACATCGCTGACAGTTTTGCTTCTGCAAGCATTTACGCACCTAAATTATGTTGATGCCAGTGGGATTATGGTTTGGGTTACACAAAAGTGTTTGCAGGTTTGTGACCTAATCCTTTATATTAATGTTTTTAAAGACGTAGGATGAAGACTATGTAAAAGGGAACAGAACGGGTAAAGGTTTGCTCTGACAAACCTTTGTTTTCTTCTGTGACTTGTGCACTGGTTCGCGTGACTGGCCTGTGGTTTACCTAATCGTTAAGCACTGGTGTCATCCCCTAAGAATTTACAGGGGGGAGGGATCAGATTCCTCTGAATCACAGATGAGAGTAGGAAGCCTGTTTATTTTTTTGCAGATGTGTTAGACGTGCACACAAACATGTTCACTTTTTACCATTTTTAAAGATACTGCACCCAGTTCAGTCTTTATTGCATTTGAATTATAATAACATTGATCTTATTTCCCGTGGTGTCTCCATGCCCTAGTTACATGAACCATCCTCCCAGCCTTCTCGCCAGCGTTCATCTATGTGGGAGCAGTTGAACTGGGGTTTTCCCAGCATTTCATTCACTTCATTGTGAAGAAGGCATAGCCATTGGCATAGCTGCTTTCTGCTGCTAGTATCTGGCTTTTTTGTGTTTAATCTACAGAGACAGAAAAGAACCGCATACTACTTACTTCAGTCCAGAATCACTGGTTTCAGTCCCTAGACAAGAAATAGCTATCTGAGCGTGCTGAACTCAGGAAGGGAATATATCATGCAAATACCTTCCTCCTTCATAACTCAAGCCTTTATATTAATAACTAATAATAGTAATTATGGGGGTTCTTGCAATCTTTTTTTTTTTTTTTTAGCTCTTCAAACTTCTGGCAAGGTATTGATGCCATATTTCCAACTGAACAAAGCTGAATACTCCTGGAGCAGATTGCTCCAGTGCTCTCTAATGCTATAAAAATCCTATTGACTAGCTTCCTTGCAGAAGAAACTTTTTTTGGATCACATTTAGCTGCTGTTTCAAGCATTTTGTAACTTACTCTTTGAAAACCAGTCTCCGTCTCCCAAATACAACCCTGTCCTTGTTGGTTTCATGCACTTGTCTGCCAGGGACTAAGTTTTCATCTGTGTTTAGAAAGCACCTAGCCCATTTGTGATTGCTAATGAAATCAGAAAAATAATAGAATACAGTTTGCAGTGTGTGTAATGAATGAGTTCCAAGTTAGGGCATATATAACTGCCCTCTAAATGAAGGAATATACATTGAGTATGCTTAACTGTTTACTGCTTTCTGGTGATTAAGTTAGGGCTATCGATTCTTGTTAGATAGAGTTTTTTAAACCAAAAGTCATTGGCACCAAGGGCACAGGCTTTTAAGTATCCAGACTGTGTGTATTCTATATAATTTAGTCATTCATTATAAAAAAAACCTGAATCTGACTAAAAAACAGTGACAGTATCACTGCTAGTGGAGGTTTGTTTTCTTTTATGAGTAACAGGATTTCCCCGCACCCACATTTCTAAACTTTATTTCTAACCTTCTTTTGAAAGGCGGCTTCAGTGCCTTGGTTGTCGTGTTTTACTCATGACATGCTGTACCAGGCATTAAAGGTAGAATATAACATGTAGAAATAACTAAACAGTATTTGCACCTCTGGGAAAGCAACTTCCAATTTATACTGACAGAGTTCTGAAGCCAGCTCACTAAGGTTGTGTTGAGGCTTGTGTATTAACAGGATTGCACTGGTTTAACTTAAGGTGTAATGTTTAAACAAATATTATTACATTCAAGTCTGTGGCTCACCTGTTCCTTAGGTTTTTTGCACACTTTTCACAGGGATAAAATTTACTAAGTAAGTCGATGAACTGAGTCATATCAAGCTGCTGATCATTGCTGGGCTCATCTGGGTAATACGCTGCCATGGTGTGAAGGAAAGCCCACACATTTCGCCCCAGTTCTTCTGTGTTGAGTGGACACTCTGAAGCTTGTACTTTTTTTCTATTCTGGGGTCAGAAAAGTCAAACGTTTTACAAGCACGTTAGGACTGTGGTAGAACAGCCCTTTCCACTTAGCTTACCTAGTTTGTTTCCGCTTCTTCAGTCTAGCCTCATGCTAATGGGGAATGACATTTCAAACGCCACAGCATATCTGTTTTATCAGTGAAATGGAGCTGGGGGTTCCACAGATCTTATCAGGGATTCTGAAGGGGAAGAAAAATAGGGCTCACGCTCTGGGAAAAGGTCAAGGCCCCTGTGAGGGTCTGCAAGTAAGGAGAAATGAATCTGGTAGTTTTTAAGGGCAGATGTTCAAATATCAAGAATGGGGGAAGATGAAGACAAGAGTTAATAAGAACAGCTGCTTAGGATCAGGTTGGGAGTTGTAGGCAGTTTCAGCTTGGTCATCAGCCATCTTGGGGTGGGAAAATAAACCACTTGAGGTTTATGGAGTTGTGATTTCTATAAGCTGTGTGCGCTTCACATATTAGCTGAAATCAGGGAGTAACTCTTATGGAAGCTGTAGACCCACGCTTTGTATTTTACAACATCTATAAAGATATGGCATGCTGTCTGTGGATACAAAAAGCCTATTTTCTATGTGGGGGCCCACCATCCATTCCTATCCCCCTTTGCCACCTAATGGTAATTCCAGTCGGTTCCTTAGGTTGATCCCTGCCCATCCCATCAGCCATTCCTTCCTGCACCTTTTTTGTCTGCTTCTCCGGGAAGTGCCTGTCCACAACTATTTCCGTAGGCAAATCAGTCCTCTTTCCCGCTGTTTTACCTCGAGGAACATTACTCATCTGCCCCCCACCATCCATGGGTGGTATTGAGAGAGAATTCCCTGTCCACTTAACCATTCCTGCCTTCCCCACTGAGTTGCCTTTACCTTGTCTGATGAGCCCAACCTCTTCCTGAGCCCAATCTCTTGTTTCCTTTTCTTTGAGCCCTTGCAGGTATGGCAGTCTTTCCTCCTGGACTGATTCTGGGCTACAATAAATGGGCCTCCCGTGAGGAGAGCGTTCAGAGCTTGGTGGTCCATAGCTGGAGAGGTGGAAGACGTTGTGTTGCCTTTCTTCTTACAGGGCGCTTCAGGTTTCGGTCGACCCTGTGCATCCAGCCCAGCCCAGCTGCTAGGGGCAGCACTATCAGCGTGGCTAGAAGAATCTGAAGGCTCAGAAGGAACACTGGGAGGAGAAGGTGGCTTCTTTTCTTGCTGGTTCTTTTTCCAATAAAACACCAGTAATAGGTGTTTTTTCTTCTTGGGCTTGGCCTGCTGCAGTGGTGCCATTGGAGAGAGATTTCAAGTTTGGAGGCTGCAAGACAAGTCTCCCACTGGGGACACTATTATTTAGAGTGTGAAATGAGTGTCTGCCTTTTCTTCTACCTCTTCACATCCTCTAGGCAAAGGAAACAATGTGATCAATTCGCTAATAAAATGGTCTCAGCCCAGCCAGGACAATATAGCCTTCCTTGCAAAGTCCTGAGCCTCAGACACTGTGGCAACCCAATGTGAAATGTAATGATCGTGTCATACAGAGCCCAGTGACATCAGAGTGCCCCTTTAAGGAGACCGGTGGCTTTATTGGCCAGAACTAAAAGTGCCAAGCAGGTGACAGTACAGGCTATTGGGGCAGATGTAGTTTTGATCTTATCAGGTCCATATCTCTTCCTAGTGCCTGCAGTTGGACTCATAAGCTATGATCTCAGGCTCTGGTCCTGATTTTTTTTAAAGGAGTCCCCACCTAACCTCCCTTTTTATGGCTACAGTTTTGTAGGTAAATTTATTGGCTGGTACTAAGAAGGGAGACACCCAGCTAGCTGATCTGGGGAGACAGTCAAAGTGATTAGATGCCTTGTAGACAACTGTGTCTGAAAATTCCAGGCATAAAACAGAGGATAATAAAATAAATTTTATTATGGGTGTTTTGCCTAAGGACAGATTTCAATGTAGGTGTTTCTGATGGTGTTTGTTCTTTTTTTTTTAAATCCAGAGATCAGATAAACAGTCGGTACATTTTTTTCTTTTTCCTTAAAGAGGGGCAACCGTATGGGAATTCCCGAGAGTGTTCAACTATTTAGCATTAGGGTAATTAACAGCAGGAAGGGATGCCTCTAGGTTAAAGGGATCTCAGCAGTGTAGTACTGATGTAGTCTTTCTGCTTCCTGGTCTATTGTATTTTGTCAATCAGAATGAAAACTTGCAGATATGATTCATTTGTTTGAAAATTAAAAATCTGCTGAATTAGGGTGAGGCATATGCAGGAGAAAAGGTTGCAGCCAACTTGTTCCTTTGTGCTGTCTGTTGTTCCAGAGATTCCTCTTTTAATCAGCCCAGAAAACAGTAGTAACTGACTGCAGACATACTGGTTCATTTTTCTTGAGATTGGAAGAGTCGGGTCAGTGCATTGTGGTGTCCTGGAAATGGAGAGACCTTAAAGGTTCCAGTTGGAAACAGGAGACTTACCTTTGTTTCTAGAGAAATAGAAGGTTCTTTAATTCAGTGGAAAATAAACACTTAAATGTGTTCCACATAAGAGTGTGGTTTTCTAAAGAGAACAGCAGACTGGCCTTCGGTCCATTCCCAGCTCTGTCACTGACTCACAGTGTGACCTTGGGTGGGACCCTTAAGCTCTGTGAATTTAATTCTTTCTTGATGTGAAAGAACCTCTTCTACTGACAGCATTGCATTATACCAGGCCATAGTTCAGAACAGACTTTCACCTCCTATTTCCTAATCTTTTGGATAGACTTGATACTTTTGAATGAGGTATCTTGCATTGGATAACCTGAGGATTAATTAATGAAGGTAAAGCTGTTTAGACTATAAATGAAATAGTCATAGCTATGCAAAAGGGTAATAATAATTCCATTTTTATTAATATCTTACTGCTTTTAAATAATGAATTTTAAACATGGTTTTATACCATGTTCCCTTTCTTGTTGGTCTCCAGCTCGTTTTTGGGGGGTTTTGTGCTTTATTTGGTAACCATAAGAACGTTTCATTCTTGCAAGTTTTCTTTCATGATCTTTCAGCCAACAGAGCACTGCCACTGCTATGTTGTCTGACAATGAAACAAGTGAAATTCTCTCCATGCTTTTTCTTGGAAGCCAGTTGGTCTGGGACTATGGTTTTATGGCATATTCAACAAGGTTGCTTTTAGATGGAACAGAGGGATATATCCTGATCAGGACTAGAAATGCTGAAGACAAAGGGAGAGAATCCATCCCAAGTGTTACATGGCATCAGTGCATTCTGCAGTGGAACTTTGTCATTGGTCTATTTTTTTGACTGGCTCTGTAGGTTAGTGAAAGCTTGCAGTACAAGCGTGTGAGGCTCAGGGTTTGATCTAAGGAGCTCCCTGCAACCGGGGACACAGCACAGAATGTCTCACAATGGGGACTCTTGCTTTGAAAAAGGAACTTAAGGACAGTATTTTCATATAACAACGGGACTCCTATTTCTGTATTCTCTCCCCTGCTGTGACTTACTTAACCCTGTAATTTAGAGATCTTGTATTTAATGACTGCCGGTAGCTTAGAACTTGCATGAAACACCAGGAAGTGGCCAACAAGGCATCCATTATTTATATAATTATATTTAAAAGACAGGCCGGGGTGAATCCTGTTGAATAGGCGCCCCTCTTCCTAACTGCTTATTAATCCATGAATGAAATGGGGATAATAGCAGGGATGATATAATGTTCAGGGCTGTAGTGAGGTTTAAATAAGGCGGGGGATGAAAATCGGGGAAAAGGAAGATCATGGGATCTAATTGAGAACAAGGAATACAATTTTCAAAATCACTTGATTTAGGAGCTCCAGGCCCAGATTTCCAGGCTGCTTACTTAGATGCTTTTAAAAAATGTTACCCAAAATCTCTAGGAATTTTTTCTTTTACCCCTCTCATAGACAACTCCAGCAGGGCATTAGTTCTCTTTTAAGTTTTCTTTTATGTTCTTTAGGATGGTACAAAATACCTGTAGGAAGTTATCGTGTTCTATTCACTTCTCAAGTATTTTTTTTCCCCAAAGCTGTTGAATCAGTTGCTAGAAAGTGTTCAGATATTTGCCAGCCTTAAGAATTAGTCACATAGATGCATGTGAAGTTGTTATCAACAAGGAAATAGTGCAAAAGGAATGAGTCTAGTAAAACATTTCACATGCCGGGTGAATAAATTATAGTAACATTTCTGTGAATCATTGGATATCAGGGAAGTCTATTTAGAAGGCCTCATTTTTACAGGAGGCCAGCATTAACAGTAAAGGGATACAGAATTGGTAATTGAACACTGGTTTAATCAAATTGGTATCAAAATCAACCCCTTCTATTAAATTGATGCACCTTTGCATATATATTGAGCCAGATTTTGACTTGGGTGTCAAGCCGGTGGCCTCGAGCAGTTTTGCCAGGTGGTATGGGTAAAAGGAATAATAGTACTTGGAAAACACTGCAGAAATGGTATTTGCTAAACAGCTTGGTGCATGATCCCCATTTGTAGACAGAATCTGACCACAAAGGAACCTGCCCAAGGTTAGACAGCAGGCTCGCAGCAGAGCCAGGGGTAGGACTCAGGCTCCCCAGCCAGCTCTGTTCACTAGATCACACTGCTATCTGCTGAAGTACCTCATTGACATACTCCGAGTACCCATGTGCCTGCAAACACGAGTAAAAGGGAGCCTTTCGTATTTTTGCTTTTGAAGCAGAGTGAAATGTGAAATACTCAGTGAGTAGCAAGCTGGAAGCTACTCACTGAGGATTTCACATTTCACTAGTGGAAAGAGCAACCCCAATTAAGTTGACGGAAAATGGTTCAGGTCTTTGGTCTCGGGCTGCGTGAAGGTCACGTCAAACTTGTCTTATCCGATTCCCCCTGTATCTCCCATACACCTGGCTGCCTGTTTTTAAAGTAGCTCCAGATAGGATTCAAATGGGACAGGTAAAACTGGAAGCTTTCTTAATTGAACATTTTTCCTACATCTTCTCTTTATGCAACTCTCCCTGATGGTAATGACTTCTTCAGTGATTGACCAAAGGAGACTAATAGGAAGGTTTGAACATACTTAATTTAATTAGGGCTGGAGAAACTGGTTTGTCTCAGATAACAACTTGCATGAGCTTTCCTAGAAAAGTTCAACTCTGAGGTTTGGGATTATAATAAAACAATTCATAGTTTCATAGTTTCATAGTTTTAGGGTCGGAAGGGACCTAATAGATCTTCTAGCCCGACCCCCCGCCAGGGCGGGAGAACAACAAAAAACCCTAAAAACGAAAACGGGACTCAAATGAGTCCAGCCAGGTAGGCATCCAGCCTCTTCTTAAAGACCCCCAGGGTAGGGGCCAGCACCACCTCCCTTGGAAGTTGGTTCCAGCTCCTAGCCGCCCTAACTGTGAAGTAATTTTTTCGGATGTCAATTCCTTTAAAAGTGCTTTACTTCTGCAATTTCTATGTATTTAGGCTGATTCAATTAACTGAAGTAGAATTAATTACACCTCTTACTTGTCAAGTGCATATAGATGAGATGGGTTAGTGTAGAAGATCCACTAACAGGGCCCTTTGCACTTTGGAACTTTCCTCCTAAGGACCTCATAATGCAAAACATTGATGTTCCTGCTTCCCTACCTCCACAAAGTGTGTAAGCCTCATCCCCTAAGAATCTTAGAAAATCATAGAAAATAGGGGTTGGAAGGGACCTCAGGAGGCCATCTAGTCCAACCCCCAGTTCAAAGCTGGAACAGCCCAAACGTCATCATCCCAGCCAAGGCTTTATCCATGCGGGTCTTCATTTCCAAGGATGGAGGTTTCACCACCTCTCTGGGTAACCTGTTCCAGTGCTTCACCACCCTCCTGGTGAGAGTTTTTCCTCATACCCAACCTAAACCTCCCTTGCTGCAACTTAAGGCCATTACTCCTTGTTCTGTCATCTGCCCCCACTGAGAACAGTCTTCATTTTAAAGGGTAGTAAACGGAACACAGAGGCTTTGTCTTCACTAGGAAACATAGATAAGCTATGGCTTCTCGATAACCTCCTTTGCTTTAATGTCTGTCTGTCTGCTCAGCAGTGCGATGAGGCTAAATGAAGTCTTACCACTCAGTCACCGTCTATAGTCTAGTCCACACCTAGTGTTGGAGAGACTAGCAGCACACAGCAACAAGAAAAGTGGATGTTATTGCCTGAGAAGCTGCTTTAGAAACTCAGACCTGCACAAACAAGCCTGGGAGGACATTTTCAACCCCTTTGTCTTCTCATCTCCTGGTCTAGCTCTGACATGCGGGCATGCCCTGCAATGACTTCTTGTCACATCAGTTGAAATGTGATCTTTGCTCTCCTTTTCTAAGGACAAAGCAGGAAACTTTCACCTGTGATGGAGCAAGTTGCATCATGTTCTTAGCTGGAAATTTTATTTTTAAATAGTACCCTTGTCCCTGGCTTGGCCTCAGGCAAATGGATGACAAAACCATGATCCTCAGTACAACATGTGGGTCATTCCCAAAGAAATTACAGACCTATTGCAGCTGGTTTTTGCTAACCAAGAGCACATGAGACAGGTATTTTTTACTGTTTTATGACAAATGACGGCTTGTGAAATGAACCAAACATCTCCCTCCCTGCTGAGCCTATCTTCAGAATACATTAAAGGAAGTACAGATATGTTCATCATGCTATACTTTCACATTGCTCAGCTGAAAAATTCCTTTGTAGTGGCAGGGAAGGGAAAGGACTGATAGGATGCATCTTCCTGATTCTCTCAAATCTCTGATTTTGCTCTAATATTGCTGGCTGGAGCATGATTTTCATCGTAGGATTTCAAAGCACTTAAACTTCCTGACA
This sequence comes from Alligator sinensis, assembly GCF_000455745.1. Classification (NCBI taxonomy): domain Eukaryota; kingdom Metazoa; phylum Chordata; order Crocodylia; family Alligatoridae; genus Alligator; species Alligator sinensis. The sequence goes on from NW_005842091.1 coordinate 90,680, forward strand.
CTCACATCATCTCTGCAGAGAGAGAGATCACCTATTATTGTTTCCATTTATGCAGCAGGAACTTTTACATACTCTGTTAGACAGGGCCTTTAATGAATTCACAGAAAGCATCTACTACAGTATCCCATCAAGTCTGCCCCCTGTGCTGGGAATGGTGAGATGGGTAGTGTAGAGCCCAGGACTTCTTCCATGACCAGGGAAAAGCAGCCTCATCCCCATAGTTTCCAAGCACCTTCTAATTATAATTAACTGATGAGACCAATATCTGTCATGTGTATGTTGTTCTTTCTCTTGTTCTCTCCTCCAGAAGAGAATTGTGTCTTCAGTGCAGTGTCTTGGTTTGGCAGGGTTGTGTTTAGTTTACATGTGCAAGCTGCCATGTGTTTCTTTGAGATGTTCAGCTCAGGCCACACAGTCAGACACAGTTGGGAATAGGACCCAGGTGTCCTGACTCCTCCTCATTGCTAACTACGAGACAGTACTTCAGTGTCCACCTGACACAGGCCCCACTGTTCTTCTCTAAGAGGGATGTTTCTTACTGTGGGACCAAATGTGCCCCTGTCTCATGCAGGCTGAGTCTCCCTCATGTGTCTCCCAGTTTTCTGTTACTTCCTACTGTTTGCATCGGAAGTACTGGATCAGGAAGCTCAGTTGCATTAAGTTGCAAGTCCTTTTGGTCTGCGTCCACATATGGAGGAGATCAGCAGGCACAGAGCTATAGGTCTGGACAGAATCTCTTTTCTTTCCAGTGGGTTTTAGTGCTGGTTTGGCAGCCTGGACAAAGCAAGATTCAACCAATCAGGCAAGGGCAACATGACAAGAAGATTCTCCATGGGTGATTTAACTCAGTTCTTGGTCTCTCTGCTGAGCATGCTGGTCAAAGCATGGTTATGTCTGATGCTAAGTGCACCGAACAAGGGATGTGAGGTCTGTGTAGAAGCTCTGAGACTCTGGGGCAGCATCTAAGTGGAAAAAAGGAGACTGGCAGAGAAGGAAGGGGGTTAAAATGAACCAAATTGTGGTGGAAAAGCATCTCATGAATGTGTCTCTTGGGTGTGCTGCTGGCCACACACTCCCCTTCTCTCTATTCCTGGGCAGCCAAGAAAATCACAGAGTTAATCTCATGCATCCTCTCTCTGGCTCAGCACAGCTGTAGGGCTCCCTGCTGGGTTCCCCCTGCCTCCAGGGAGGACTTTGTCTCTTTGCTACAGCCAGCCATTTTTTCTCCCCATATCCCTTGCTAAGATAATTCGCCAACTCTGCTGCATGAACAATCAGGTGGCTGAGCAGAGGGGGAAGTTCAGTCTTCATGTATTCTCACTTCCTTTGCCAGGAGGAAATCATTATAGACTGCACTAGTTCAGCACGACTACAGCTAAAACTCCAATCCCAGGCATGGTAGCTAACACTTGTAAAACACCCTTGGTGTGGGGCAACAGTGGATGCTATGCAGGTGTTGCAGTTTCGTGCTGTTCCGAGCAATGGTTTCTTGCAATGCTTTTGCAGTTAGCAGAGAGGCTGCTTCAGGGCAGTCTGGCCACAGGAGTCCTTCCCTTAGGAACTAGATGGCACTCTCTTATGCACAGTCTCTGAACAGTGATTACAGGGTACTCACCTTTGCTTAGACTTGACCCAGGAACCTAGGGTTGAGGCTTCGGTTTGGTTGGCGAGTTACCAACATGGAGTAGCCATCACATCATTTTTCATGTGGTTCCATTGCTCTGGAAGGATCCCCAAGGCACTGTCAGCATCCCTGAAATGCAGCTAGCTCTGGGATAGTGGAGAAAGACAGCCCGGTGGAGACCAGGACTGCTCAAGATATACATGACCATTTTGTACGCTGGAAACATTTGGATTTGAACAGCCCCTTACAGATTAACAATTTCATGCAACAGCTGATGGATTTAGAAGGAAGCCAAACACATTCTTTAGCTTCTGGACTTGACATTGTAAAATCTCTCATCCCAGGTTACATTTCTTAGATCGTTTACAGAGCCAAGGCTCCTTTTGTCTGCTGGAGTTTTTGATTTTCTTTTAATCTGGGCCTGTCTCTATAATTAACAAGCATCTCAAATCATCCCTTTGTGCTCGTACCATCAGCTTTTAGGCAGCTGGGTTTTTCATTAAGGGTGCTGATATGTCATGTCCCGACTTAGTGCAGGTGACCTCCAGGAGCTGCATGTTTTGATTCTGAAGGCGATGCTGGGAAGAGATTAAGCTCTTGTACTGACAGCATTTCAGGTATCAGCGCCACCCAACCCTGGCTACAAGGCATACCAGCGCCGTTTCTGTTAGCCTATTAATAATGGATTCTTTGATAATTTTTTCCAGGATTTTACCAGGGATTGAGGTCAAGAGCCAATATCAAGCACCGCAGCTCTAGCCCAAGGCAGTTCCCGAGAAGTCTTACAATTACACAAGAAAAAAAAGGGGGTGAGACATCTCATTAATACTCCTTGTGTATCTGACTGAGCTCCAAGATGGTTAGCAATCAGGGTGAATTCTTTCAACTGCAGCATATGGGACACTGAATTCCTTATCCAGATTCCAACCAAGGTGAGAGTGAGTTGCTCTCTGGCTTGTTTGTCTTGCCAGAGAAAAGCACAGAAAGGAGAGATTCTCAAGGCAGCCTGGAGATACCATAGATGTGGAATTAATTTCCATGAGCAAACGTGGCTTTGTTGCAGGCAGGCCATGCCTGACCAACCCCATTTCCTTCTATGATCAGGTAACTCGCCACCTGGATAGGGGAAATGTCATAACTTGGACTTCAAAAAGACCTTTGACTTAATCTCCCATAATGTCCTCATGGTACAATTGGGAAAATGCAGCCTTGACTATTTTACGGTCCGGTGGCTAAGTAACTGGCTCAGAGGTTGGACCCAGAGAGTATTAGTAGACGGAACTGAGTCAACATGGCAGAAGGTGGCCAGTGGCATCCCTCAGGGCTCAGTACTCAGACCAGGGCTTTTCAACATGTTCATCAATGATTTGGATTTGAGTGTTAAAAGCGTACTGGCAAAGTTCGTGGACGACACCAAGTTATGGGGGAGTGCGGTCTTGCTCGAGGAGAGGCTGGGGATACAGGCTGACCTGGATAGGCTTGCGAGGTGGGCAGATCATAACCTGATGATGTTTAACACCGAGAAACATAAAGTGCTCCATCTGGGGAGGAATAATCCGTAACATACACTAACAGGCTTCGCAGTGCTATGCCTGCCAGCACCATGACTGAAAGAGACCTGGGGGTTGTGATAGACCACAGAATGAACACGAGCCACCAATGCAATGCCGTAGCAGGCAGAGCAAGTAAAACTGGCATGCATTTACCAAGGCATCTCAAGCAAAACTAAGGATGTCATCCTCCCACTCTACTCAGCCTTGGTGAGGCCGCAGCTGGAGCAGTGTGTCCAGTTCTGGGCACCGTACTTCAAGAAGGATGTGGAAAAGCTTGAGAGAGTCCAAAGGAGGGCTACATGCATGATTAGAGGTCTGGAGAGCAGGTCATGAGGAGAGGCTGAAAGACTTGGGACTGTTCAGCTTGGAGGACAGAAGACTCAGGTGGGACTTGGTGGTAACCCATAAGTGTAGCAGGGGTGAACATCATGGCCTGGGGGAGCATCTGTTCACCAAGGCCCCCCAGGGGAAGACAAGAAACAATGGGTACAAACTGATTGAAGATCGCTTCAGATTGGACATCAGGAAAAACTTCTTTACAGTTTGAGTGCTGAGGGTCCGGAACGGACTCCCCCAGAAGTGGTACAGTCACCCACCCTGGAGATCTTTAAAAATGTCTTGGCGTGCACCTTGCTGGGGTCATCTGACCCCAGTGGTCTTTCCTGCCCAAGCGCAGGGGGGCTGGACCCAGTGATCTCATGAGGTCCCTTCCAGCCCCTGACATCTACCAACAGCCACGAGGTTCCACTTCGTGCGATTACAGGATGTTGTTAACAATCTGGGCCATGTTCTTTTCCCACTTAGATTCCCTGCAAACTTGTGGGAAGCTACTGGATTTAGAGCTGCTCCTTATGTACACCGATGTGACGTGGTCCCAAAAGTTCATGTGTTTGGGACCTTTCACAAATGATGGAGTTGGGGGTTGGCCTTATGCATGAAGCATGGGACAAGGAGTCTGGGGCCTGGGCTCAGCTTGTGGCTCTGCCAGACTTCCCTCTGTAGCCTTGGGAAGTCATTGGCCTCTCTGGATCTGTGCTGTTCTCCCTGCCTGTACCATGGGGATCCTTGTGTTTCCTCTCCCCCCCCAGTTATCTCTCTTGTCTGTTTAGACTGGGAGCTCTTTGGAGCAGAGACTGTTTTCAACATTATTTTTCCCCCAGTGGGGCCTGACTTAGGTGTGATCATCAACACATGCCTGTCATAAATAATGGGCATCATACAAAAGGCTGCAGCTGTAAAAGGAAAAAGATATGCAAATATGTATTGATGGGGAAAAAGGCAGCACCCAGAGCCCTTCTCCTGAACTTCTATTTCCTGCACTGAAGGCTGCGTTTTATTCGAGTTAATAATTATAATATCCAATGCCCTGGTTTGTTGTAGGGTCACAGGAGCAGCAATAAACCCAATGTAAATACTACAACAAATTTCCGTTGAGCAAGACAGAGAACTGTGCAAATACACCTGGAAACCAAACAGGTGAATGGCCTTTTTTCTAAGTAAGGCATCCTTTGGTTGAGCCCTCAGCCCTGGTGTTCATGCAGCCCCTGAGCTCTGAGCTTGTCCATGCTCACATAAAGCAGTGTTTGTGGTATCCTATCATCTCTCTGTGACAAAGGGCTTGACAGGTTTCCTTCATGCACAGCTCCAGTCCAGCTGCCTCTCGCTATAATAACATGAGTTTCTTATACAAGTTTCTTCCTTTCCTAACCAAACTCAGCAACGAGCAATCAGTAATGTACCCACGTAGCACAGAATCGAGTATACTTGCAGTTAGCCTGTAAGTACTGCTATAAGAAGACCAAGCCAGTACTCTTCCTTGAAGGCATTTGTGGGCAACTTAATTAAGCACTTATTATCTGTACCTCTCAACTGGGATCTCCTTAATTAATTGCTTCAGTTTCTCACACTATTAAGCCAAGCATCACTTGTTCACTGGGCACATCTGCATGCTAGTGCTCTCAGCCTGGGGGTTGGCACAGCTAAATTAGAACTGAATTTCCCATCGTTTTGAGGAATTGCAGTGCCTCCTTCCTTAGGCGTTGAGTGAGACATGCTGGGGGAATCCCACCTGGCTGCAGGAGTGACAGCACAGACTGATTACAGGAGTGATGTTTCTTTCATCGCGGTGCTTGGTAGCTTCTGAGCAATCTCAAAACCCCAGGAATAAGGAGGAACAAGCTCTCCTGAAAGAAGTGAGCTCTCGCTCCACCAGAACAATACACGTGCCTAAGTCGAGCATCATTGTTTGCCTTGATGCTGGGTGTCTGCTTCAGGTGAAGAGGGAAGGGTTTGGAGATTGAGGACCCAATCCTAGGAGCTGTTGAGAGCACTGAGCGCACGGTTGTATTGGACCTTGAATGCAAAGATCTTTGAGCTGAGCAGAGTGGTGTCACAATGACCCAACAGAAACCTTCAAGCCATGGGATCTTCTTGTCTGGCACATCTACCCCAGTGAGAAACAGCTCAGCAGCTGCTGCTGCTTCAGCTTCTCCAAAACAGCATCTTGTGGCATCTTTTTCTTACAGTAGCAGATTGTTGTGTACCTTAATAAAGGAACTTAGCTATTTATATTGTTTTCTTTGTAGGCCCTGTTAAGCCCATATCATTCTTTGCTAATTAATGAATTCATGCCTGCAAAGCTCTTTGAGGCTGGGAAGTTCTGTGCAACTGCTTATTAGTATAATTGCTTTGTATTATAGCCTTGTCTCGCTGATAGCAAACAGGACACACAATACTCAGTGCACCACAGCTACAGATGTGTTTGTCTATACACGCCAAAGGTTTTACTTTAAAGCGCCAGTATCCTCAGTTTGCAGTGGGGGAGTCTGAAGTGCGTGTTGGTGAAGTGACTGGCCAAGGCAGAATCAGTGACAGGTAGATCCAGGTGTCCTGACTCCAGGTCCCATACTCAGTATAACAGCCTTCCTTCTTTTGCATAGAAATGATCCTTTCCAGATGGAGGGAGCTGAGAGAACAGTAAGCAGTTTGTGTTTCCATACCACAGTGAGAACACTTGGTTAGTAATGATGCCTGCTATATAGCTATTTTCCGGTAACTGGTTCAGTGTATTGCATTTTTAGGGTACAGATGGAACGGAAGTAAGCCATGTGCACGTAGCTGGGCTGAGTTAGGATTGGATATCTCTGAGTACTGGTGGTGCTCTGTGTTCAGATTCTTTGGCCAGGGTTTGGCAACGTTTTTGGCCTGAGTGTCAGAATCATCCCAACCTCCACCCATGCTTATACATGGCATGCTAGAGATGGGGGAGCCGCAAGGGGCCTGATCTTCATTGCTAACAGATGGTGGGGAAGGGGCCAGGGTTACACTGCCCCATCCCCTTCCCCACCATGTGCTATGAGCTCTGGCACCAGCTCCATGGCAGCTGCACAGGTGCCTCTGGGTGGACAGTGAGGGAGGAGCCGGGGTTGTGCTGCCCCAGGCCCCTTCCTGGCCACACATCCAGAGGTGCGCACACAGCTGCCACAGCCATGGAACTGGTGCTGAGGCAGCAGAGCTCCATGCAGCTGTTTGCAGCCCAGGCTCTGAGCAGCTGCTGGCAGAAGCTGCCCAGAGTCCAGGTTGGCTGTGGCATGCTGAAGAAAATGGCCTCGCATGCTACGCTCTGGCTTGCATGCTGGGGGTTGCCGATCCCTGCCCTGGGAACTGTATATCCTGCGAAGGCATTGCAGGAAGGATTCTCAACCAGGGTCCCTTGAGATCCTTTCAAGAGTACTGCAGGGTGCCACACAATGGTAGTATTGTCGGTGTGCAAACATGATTCACATGATAAATCCAGAGATTTCAAACAGGAATCTGTAGTGTCAAAAAATATTCTGCCCTGTTGTGGCCTTTTTCAATTCTTTGCAACAGAAGAAGTGCTCTAGGATTTTTCTGTAGTCAAAAAACAAATAAAAACGAAGAGGTGGCATTTTCCAAGGGGTGCCCCGAGTCAATCCAGGGGTGCCTTGAGGCTCAAAAGGTTGAGACCTGCTGTATGATGAGATAGCTGCCCAGATTGTCTCAGCATGCCTCCCTGCACCCATAGATGGGCCGTGGGATTTGCACGGAAGCATGGATGTGGCAGACGCATGGCTGCACACTATGTACACAATCTTCCTTCCAGAGAAATTGTAGAGGGCCCAACCCTGGACCATGGCATGCAGGCCTGGGGCCAGGGTGTGCTCTGGAGAGGGGATGACAGTCGGGGGGTTTAAAGAATCCTCTAACCATGGCAGTGGGTCTGCTCCACAAGTACTGGGGCCTTTCCCCTCTCCAGTGGGGTGAAGGGGGATCCTGGTGGCTATAGATCCAACAGCCTTGCCTGTCCACCCCACAACCCTTCATTCTCAGCTTCTTCACTAGTAAGATCCACTGTGAATCTTGCTGTAGCTTAGCGGCACTCAACCCACAATGCCATGTCGCCCACCCAGCATCCCCTGGGTCTGGAAGTTTGGCAGTGGGGAGCAGTGGTATTATCAATTGCCACTCCCCTGCTGACAAATTTCTGGACCTGTGGAGAGCCCCACAGACTGGGGAGTGCTAGATCACGCAGGCGTGTGGGCTCACTCCATGGCTGGATGCAGTGCATGGGGTTGGGGTAGCACAGTGGATCCCGCCTGTGGACTGTGGGATCTGGCCCACTGACTGACCCTATGCCACTCGTGTGGCCTGCGGGTGCTGGTAGGTTGGGCACCACTACTCTAACCTAATGACTTCTTTCTTCTGCATGTTGCCCTAGGACATAAAATCGATCCAGCCTTAAGGGGGTTCTCAGCAGGAAGTGGGAAACACAAAGCAAGCCCTTCTGTATCCGCATGTTTGACTATGCCCTCTGGCACCCGCAGTTAGTTGCATTGGCCTCTCAAAAGCAGGGAAGCAGCCTGTCGTGTGCTCAGCTGAGAGGCATGTAGACATTTGCCTGATTCTGGAATTTCTGGGCCCTGACGTGAATTCGTGGGTGGAGCAAGGAAACAAAATCCTCTCTGTAGCTTGAACCTAACTGGCTGGGTAAGCCTCTGCACTCCCTCCTGCTCCTGTCTATTTAGCTTGCAGGAGGCAGCTGCTGACACTAGATTGTGCTGAGCCTCAACCAGTGTAGAGAGAGGGCAGCATCAGCCTCAGGGAAAGATGAACACAACCTGGTACCCTGTTGATGTGAAAGCTGTTGGCTTGATGAAATACAGAAAGCAGAAGGTACTTTGATCTGAGTCTCCTTCTACTAAATATATTTACAAGCTAGGAAGCTTACGGACCTTTTGAATTACTATGACAGGACCAGGTTCATTCCCCTGGGCAATGTTGGGATCAGTCATTATGTAGGATGCTGCTCTTAATTATATTTTTTGTGTGTTTGTTTTTTTCTGGTGAACCATATCTTAGCAAAACAGCTGTTTCTTGGATTCTCTGGCTATTCCACTCCTACCCGTAAATCCCACCCAACGCCTACGGCAGTTGCTTACATAGACTAGCAAAGTATTTCATTCATGTTTTGCTGTTTTGAGTCATGTGGAGGCTGGAAACCATTGACTGGCCAGCTCTGTGTAGAACCCTACCAAGTTTCTGTGCACCCCAGTTTGGAAGCCCTATAATTTTTACAGCCATGATTAACGCACACTGTATTCCCTTTTGTTCCTTTTCTAGAACTACATGATGTCTGTGCTCTGGCCAGATCGAAACAACGTTCTTATCTACCGGACTTTTGAAGAGTTTAAGAAATTCCACGTAAGTTAACAACCACCTGGAGATAATTTTTGTGTTTTTATCTTTGTTTTTTTCCTTCTTTTACCAGGATTTGGAAGCATCATCACTTATTTTCTCACTCTTTTCTTTTCTCAGAAAGAACTGAAAAAAAAGTTCCCCATAGAAGCCGGTTTACTAAAGAAATCAGACCGAACCATTCCCAAGTTTAAAGGTGAGAGGGTTTAAATAATTTCAGTTGATGGACAGACTTGAGGGAGTGCAAAAAACAGAACAAAAGTGCAGGCATGATCACAGCAGTCAGAGCAGGTTATAGATGAGGGAAAATAAGAGTTCAGTCAAGTCAGTTAGTAAATAAAACATCTTTTTAAATGTATTAGTTAATGAAGCTTCCAGTTCATATGAGTCTGAGGTCTCCTGCAACATTTTGATGTGTGCAAAGGCCAAGCTAACATTTAGCACAGAATTGTACAAATCCCAAAGTGCAAGCCCATTTCAAATGGTAAGAAGAATTACTGTTATGTTTATAGCCACTGACCTCGATCCTTTATGTGTAGCATCCTACGGGAATGGAAATTAGGAGGCAGTGCTGCCATTCCTTGGCAGAAGGTACTGCGTACAAGACAGCAACATGTTAGGATCCCTTTTGCTGATGGCGATTTTGCTCCTGTTGTTTCAAAGATGCCCCTCGGATGCAGAGAAAGAGCGGGAAGCTGAGGAGGTCTCTGGAAAGACTGAAACTTCTGGAGCTTTACTCCCAGGAGCTGATGAAGCTGGATACAAAAATCTCCCAGAGTGAAGATGTGACCCAGTTTTTCAAGGCACAAACCCGAGACCTAGATCCCTCATTTCCAGAAAACAGGTACCAAATATCACCATTTGTATTATAGTAACTATATTTCCCCTACTCTGTAATGTTTGTGTTTTAAAAACAAGGAGAAGAAAAAGAATTTCAGTTAAAAATGGGTAGAGGGCAGAGTTGTTTTTTTCCTGGGAATCATTTTAATTTCTTGAATTAATTAGAAATGTTCAAGTTGTGAAAATGAAAGTCAGCTTTCTGCAAGCTGCATCCTAGCTCCCTTTTTCCAAATCTCTCACTTGCATTTTCAGGACATAAAACTTCAGGTTTTCCTACTTTTACCACTTTCATTGGTATGTTTGAGCAGCAGAGGAGGAATTGCAAATCAACCAGGATTTTACATAGAAATATATGCTCTTTTCACCCCAGTCTGAGAGTTTTTGCATAAGCAGCTGCTTTGAAAATCTAAGGAATCCCCTTATTTAGGAGCAATAGGTTTCAGCTTGCTAGAAGCAAAATCATGATGGATATATGCAAAATGAAACAGTTTTTACTTGAGACCAAAGCAAGTTCAGCAGCTCTGAGACCTGCTGGGATTTGATGTGTGGCTTATTACAGAATACATAGAGCACGATAACTGCACATTTGCATATGGATAAAAGATTATATACTACCCAGTAACCTGTGTGTCACCTCTGACTTGAAATTCAGAAAGGATATTATAAACTATGTGAAGCAGCAATGCAAATATTTAGCTAAGAATGCAGGCTAGTGGAAAGAGAACAGATATCAGAGCCGGGAACTTCTGAGGTTTATTTCTGAGTATGTAATTGCCTTCCTGGATGATTTGACCTCTGTCTTACAATAATCTGTGCCCCATATCTAGTCTGTTTCATGGCCATAAGATCTAACTTGAAATGGGCACTACAATTTGGAAAATATTCTCTGAGGGCTTTGGGATCCTATGGACTGGGTCTTCTTCACAGGGGCGCTTTTTCCCAAAAGGACAAGCCTGAAATAAATCTTAAAGGCAGCCTCCTCCATGGCTTTGTAACAAACAAGTATTGCACTTTTCTTTTCAGCATTATAATCATGCCATCAGAATTTGGGGATGAGAAGAAAAAACAGCTTACACAACCAAGCTCCTCTATTACGTACCCAGTGGCTTCCCAGACCTACAGATGCATCGAAACCTACGAAACTAAAGACACAAAGAACAGACCTTTCAAAGTTGCTAAGGGGGAGATCGTTGAAGTCTTAATCAAGGACATGACAGGTATGTTTCATTTAGACTGTTCATTATCTGCTTCAGAGGGGAACTCTAAAAAGTTTTAGCCTTTTCACTCCTTTGCAAATATGTGTTTGTAGCATGATGAATATATTTGTTTATGCATGTACTCCAGAATATAACTTATATCATGAAGGATTACAAGTATTTTATTAGGAGGAAAAGAGGAAGGAAAGTAGGGTTTTTCAGTTGAGTGAGGAATTTGAGGGTCAGCACTCCTGGGTTCTAGTCCAAGCTTGGAAGAGATGATGGTCTAACATGAGAAGGGACCAGGAGTAGGAGCTCTAGGGTTCTGTGCTCAACTGTGCCACAGATTCATTGTGTAACATTGGGCAATTCACTTAATCACTTATATGGCATGTATTTTCTATATAAAGCATAATGGAAAGTGTCAGGCAGCATTTACTCAGAGGTTGCTGCCATCTCCCTTCTGGCACTTTCACACCTCTTTTGAGAGTTGTGAAGCTTAAATAACATATCTCTGAAAATCACCCTTTGAGCAGTGTTCCAGGGTCTCAATAAAAGCATGTATTTGTATGCTCCTGCTTGCAGGGTGGTGGCTGGTAGAGAACGAGGACAAGCAAATAGCCTGGTTTCCAGCTCCATACCTGGAGGAGAGAGCATTTGGAGAGAAGGCTCCAAGTTTCAGGGAGTCAGATGAAGAGGGTAAGCCCACTTCTTCCTTGCTGTGGCCCAGGTCTTTCAATCCTTGTTGTCAGCTCAGGGGTGCGTTCTCTTAAGTGTTATCCTTCTCTGCTAAAATGAGTCTGGCGAGTTGCAGAACAAAGGGCAAACACCTCTCAGAGAGGGAGTGCGGGTTGGTGGTTATTGTTCACAGCTTGGGCTATGGAGAACTGAGTTCTGTTCCCAGTTCTGCTGCTGTGAACAGGTCACTTAAACAGATACAAGAGTCAATTTGGAGATAATACTTCTATGTCTGAAAGTGTTTGCTACTAACTAGAATGGCCCCAGGAGGACTATTTTTTCCTCATTAGTTTCTTTCATGCTGTTAATGGCACTTTGTAGATAGGCAGGATCCCTGCTGGTCCTGTCAGCCCATCAGTTATTTTTCCCTGCCAGGCAGTTGGAAGTGGCCCTCAAAGACTGGAGCAGACCTTGGAACTACAGGCCTGTCTTTGTTAGGGGGCTTGGGAGATGCAGTAAACAGCAGCAGAAGGGAGTTTTCTGCTGACTTTGCTCTCCTCCCTTCTTGAACTGCAGAAGCAAAGTCAGCAGGAGCCCTTTTTTTGCCAGCGGAGAAGGTTTGCGGACATAGCTATGCCAGCGTAGGTGGGGTGGGGACTGAGCTCTTTACATCCCTAGCCAACAAAGCTGTGCTTGCAAAACTGTAGCATAAACCAAGCCTATACTTTTCTCCTTTAAAGCCTACGAGGTCTTCAGTCATTGTGGACTCTTTCAACCTCTGTATGATAGTTGTAGGGTGCACCCTAAGCCTTGCCAGGTGAGTTAAGTCCTCCCATTGCTGGGCAGCCTAGACCAGTGGGTTAGTCTGGGGTTGCGATCCAGTGACCCCATACACTGGCTTGGCCCCACATGCCAGAGAAATTTGGTGCATGGGACCTTTTCACTCAACCTGCAGGGCTCCCCAGGGGTACGGAAATTGGTTGGTGGGGAAGTGGTGGCAGTATTGATCACTCTCCTGCCACCATATTTCCGGACCTGTGGAGAGCCCAGTGTGCTGGATGGCATAGCCCAGTAGTTTGGAATTGGCCCATGGGCTGGATATTGAGCACCACTAGCCTAGACCATTGTTCTAGCCTCTCTTGTTCCCATACTCTACCCCATCTCCTTATCTTCTTTGTCTGCAAAGTGGAAACGATTCCTCCCTCCTTCCCACAGGGTCCAGGTATTACACTGTGCGGGCATACAAGTCTCAGGAAGCAGACGAGCTCTCAGTGAATGCTGGGGTCATTGTGGAGGTGCTGGAGAAATCAGACAATGGCTGGTGGCTTATCTGGTAAGGAGGTCCTCTTCTTCCCACCACCCCAAACCTTCTCAGTCAGTGGTGTGTGAGAGTGCCAGTTGACAGCAGGTACTGCTCATCTACTCTGGGTCCCAGGCAGTGGACAGTGGGGAGCTGTCATCCTGTTGCAGTACCCCAGACTGAGTAGATAACACTCTCAATTGCAGAAGGACCTTCCCCCTCCCCCATGTCCTATGTACAGTTATGGGCTCAAATTCCTCATCAGTTTCCAGGATCTGGACCCTGGTCTGAGAGACTGCCCATGCAGCACCCTTTGTGCAGTACTGACTTGGACAAAAAGCACCACCGACTGGGTGAATTTCCAGAGTGAAATTCCCCATTTCCCCACAGCACCTGAATGAGGAAACTCCACCTGTAGGCTGGGGGTTGCAGCCCTAGACCCTCTCCATTTTATACATGGTGGGGGCTTGGCTAGAAAATGTATGTGGGCATGGATCCATGGACTGTAAGGGCCTCTCTGCACTTGCCTGCTCAAATGACAGGCCTGACCGTTCAGCAGCTTGTGGGGTCCCTCTCCCATGTTTGATTTGGGGAGACTGTTCCATGCCACCCATCATTCCAGTTAGCATCACTTTGGGTCTTTCTTGGCCTTGATGTCACCAGCTCCCAGGTCCCTTCACACCTTCCCTCGGCATTACATAGCAACATCAAGTTCTGTCCAGAAGTACCACATCTGGCATTTGAAGCACTTAGCAGCCACTGGCAGCATTTCCTACAGGTGGGAGTGCTTCCAGGGGCACTGATCCCCTCCCGGGTGAGGTCTGAGCTGACAAGAAGCTGTCTTTACCCCTCACTGTTGTTTCCGCACCCCTCTCCCTCAGGTACAACGGGAACACTGGCTACATCCCATGCATGCTCCTCCAGCCCTATAAGAACCCTCACAGCAAGTTCCAAACGATTGTGAATGCTGGCCTCAACGCCTCCACGCCCAACCTGCACCTGCCCTCCAGCCCCTCCTCAGGGAGTGCTCTCCTGCAGGCCAACCCACAGTGGGGGGGCCTGCCCCAGAGCTACTTGGGGAGTGAGAGGGCTGACAAAGGCAGGGTTTCCTTGAGTAGAAACGGATCGAAATCCTTGCCTGGGCTGGACACTGCAGCCAGTTCCAGCACGCTTCTGGAGCCAGACAGCTCTTCTGTCAGCTCTGGGAGCGGGAGCGAACAGGAGGTCAGCCAGAAGCCTGGCTCCCCAAGCTCTTCATCTGGTGTCAGGCAAGGCAGCAGCAATCCTCACCTCACCTGCAGGGACAAGAACAGTTTGGACTTGGAGGAGGCATCTTCAGGCAGCGCCACGCATCCCCCTTGCTGCCCAGACCCTGCTGCCAGCATCCCCAACGTGCCTATGCGGCCCACCACCCGCGAGATCCTCCAGAAATGCAGCACTGTGACACGGAGAGCCATAGAGCGGTCTGCCCACAGACCCAGTCTGCTAGCCACACCTCACATCCGCCCCTGAGAGGGAAGGGGGCCATGAAGATCGGGACATGGGAACACGCAAGCCTCAGATGAAATCTCCTTGTCGTTCTGCACCTATGGGAAGTAGGTCGAGGGTCTGAAATTTCCCAAATCACCATTGCTCAGCTATCAGTTCTGCACTGCAGCTGAAATTGGTGAGAGAGGAGGGTCGGTGCTCAGGCCTGTCACCTGCTGAGAGATGAAGGAGTTGGCATTTAATTCCTCTCTGGAAGATAACTCTTCTGTGGCTGCTCAGCTGGCTGGCCTGCATTGATGCACTAATCTTGCCTTTCACTCAGAAGGAAGGGGCTGCTGGAAAGTGGTCTAGGTCCGTCGTGCTGACCTGCAGCGCCTCGACACTGAGATTCACACTGTGTTGGTGCACTTGGATTGGATCCTTCATGCCCAACCCTTCCATGATCAGAAACAGTGTCTGCAGGCAGGGACGTGCAATTGCCTGAAGTCATTTCTGCTTCCCCCAGCCGGGTAGCCAACTCTTGGGATCAGGTTTCTGCTTTCTGGTAGGAATTCTCACATGAATGAGCTGAGTATTTACTGTCACTGAAGAGTCTCTAATAGTGGCTTGCTTTGCTCTCTGCACTGCAGTTCCTGCCCACAAATGCATGTCCTAAAATATGCTTGAGAAAAATCCATCTCTGGCTCAAGCAAAGACTTTTTTTTTGCAGATAGCTACTCACCCGTCATTGGAATTAGTCTTTCATACAGCTTTTTAAAAAAATTTTTGATGCTTAAACATGCTTGTGATCACTATGAATTATGTTTTGTCCAGCTTACAAGTTGATATTGTTCTAAATTATATATGCCACATATACATATTTATGTCTGGATTAAGCACAAGCGAAAGAAAATATATTTAACAGAAAATCTGAGCCAGTGACCAGTTTTTTATTTCAAAGGGTTATTAGCTCGGGGGTTAAAATCTTGCAGCAACCCAAGTCTGTTATGTTTCTAGAGTGATGGGGGCATATCCTCGGTTGTGTCAATGCAGCTAGGCAATAACTACCATTGGAGGATCCAGCCTTTGTATTGTACAGACATAACGTGAAGGAATGAGGCACTGGAGTGGATGTATGATCCACATGGAACTGGATATGAAAAGCAACAGGTAGAAGGCCACGATGGTTGCAAAGTCACGCACTGAAAAGCTAGGAAATGCCAGAATTAAGGTAGCCTATGCAAGGGAAGTGTGACAGGCTGATGCAGCCTCTTGCTAGCGAATGCAGACTCCAGGAGAGCAATGTAGTCCTGAAGCTCCGCACCTTTAACAGCCCTGCTTTCCTAACCACTCACTTCCCACCTGATTAGGGCTACAATAGTGTAATCAGCTTGTGGCTACTCTGGGTTAGTTTTCAGCTTCCTTAGGATTTGCCTCCTTTCCAGATAAAAGAGCACACGCTTTTGCTTTATTTTCAGACCTCTAACCCTTGTTATCTGCTCTTCATTTACTGGCCCCCTGTTGAATCACTTACCACAAAATATATCAGCATAAACACACCCTTCAAGTGCATTGTTCATTCTGTAGCTGCCCCTTTGAAGATTAAGGCTGAACTAAAGAGTTTATTACAGGGATTAGTCATGTTAGTTTGCTGATCCTGCTTATGTGAAGAGCTAATTCTTCACAGCAACTCAGGGAGCTGCAGCCTCCTTCCCAAACAGGGGGATGTGGATGAACACCCATGTCTGTACATGGGGAGAAATGAAAGCCATTTCCTTTTACATACACACAATCTTATTTGCTCACATGTGGTTCCAGCTATCCTTTCCACATCGCTATCAGTTCTGCCTCTGCACTCCTGCCTTCTCTGCTCAAAAGGGCAGAAGGATATTTAGTGCCTGAAACCTTCTCTAACATCTCTCTCAACTGTACAGTTGGTCCAGTTAAAGGTATCACAAATAAAACGTTGCTGCTTGCATATTTGCTGGACTATCCCAGCCACTACACTCCATCCCTTTGCCCAGGCAGAGGGCAGCAAGCTGTACTTAGAAGAAAAGGACCTTTTTTGTACCAGGACTGGAGTTGTAAGTCACTCTTGCAGATTATACCTTGCGTGGATTTTAGGTACCCCAATAAGTGCTTGAGCAATCCCCAAGACTCAGAACAGAGAGGAAACGACTTCCCATTTCAACGTGGGTCTCATGCACAGTCCAGCTGTCACTGCAGTTTCTTAAGGGAGCTAAAGGGACTGTCTCCAGTGGTGGTTTGTGTGCCAGGAGGCTTGGTGCTGAGGCAGCCTGCAGATGCAGCCAGGGTTGATTACAGAGTCATCCGACTCTGGAGGAAGGCTGGGCTTGGGTAGGATACAGGCCCAGACCTGAGTGGAGCCAGCAGTAACAGCTTGGAGCCCACTGAGAGATCAGCATCTCAGCAGGGAGGGCTGCAGCTCCAGAAGGTAACATGGAGGGTAACACCTAAGGCAGTCTGGAGGTTTGGGGAGGAACTAAAGGTCCTAGGGACCCAGGGAGGGGTCTGGAGCCCAGACTGAGGGTCCGGGAGCCTAGCGAGAGTGTGGGAGCAGAGAGGGGCTAAGTGGAAGGGAACATCAATGAGGATGCTCCTGTGAGGCATGGAGCATCATGTAGGGGCGGAATGGAGCCATGCAATTAGCCCATAAGGCAGTGACCACAGGCACCTGGTGGTTATTTGAGAGATCAATTTAGGAAGCTCTGGGGCAGCCTCCCTCATATAAAGACATGAAGGCATGCTGGGCAACTGAAGGGGTGATTGCCCATAAAGTGAGGGCTGAAGGGGCTCCAGGGCCTTCATGGCCACACCTGGAATAGCATCCTGTCAGTTTGCTCCTGGGAACTGCCCTAGGTAGTCTCCTATAGTGAGGCTGCCATGCAGCTTTTTCAGCTTTAGGATCTTGAACTAGTTACCCCAAAACAGGGACCATATTGTTGCTGAGTTTATATACATTACCTTGCACAGCTTTTAAACATGCAAAATCTATTAGCAAGCAACAAGCAGTGGTTCACTGAGCACAGGGTTGAAGCCTCAGGCTACAACAAACACATACGGCAGTAAGGGGAGGCTTTCCTTCAATAGCTCTTTGTAGTACTATTGACTCCTAATCTGGAAACCTCTTCTCATAATCCATTTGTGTTTCAGACTGCCCTGGGCGTATTATCTGCAAACCCACTAGACTAGAACTGTCACTGGGCTAAAAAGCAGTAACCAGAGCATGATCGTTAGAGCAGATTCACCCTGTGCTCCTTATTTAACCCTATTGCAACCAGGTGTTACAACAGATAGAAGTAGTGTAGCTACAGGTATGTGAGCAAATAAATTAAAAAGTAGTGGTAAGAAAGAAAAGTGCAACACCTGCCCATAGTCTTTTTATCCATGGCACTTGTCTCATCCTAGTTAAGTTTCAAGACCTCAATAATAGCAAGGTACTGAAAGCCTGTCTGTGACCTCCAGTACCTGAACAGTCTTGCTGAGCATGCTTACACCCCACATAAGCACCAAAGATGCATAACTGTAGAGTTACTGTCACAGACTCTTCCCTTTTGTTCTGATCAGCAACAGGAATGAGAAGGTGGCAGTTTAAGCAGAGAAGCTCTTTTAGGCATTGAGGGTGATCTGAATTTATGGTGGCATTGTGGCCTATAAAAAAAAATAATCAGACAATGGACCCTGTTAGGCTACTAGCTTCACTTGGCTGCATTAAATTAAGGTTCAACATCTTCATTAATGATGTGGACACTGGAGTCAGAAGCGGGCTGGCCAAGTTCGCCGATGACACCAAAATTTGGGGCAAATCATCCACACCAGAAGACAGGCGGATGATCCAGGCTGACCTGGACAGGCTCAGCAAGTGGGCGGACGAGAATCTGATGGTGTTCAACGCCGATAAATGCAAGGTTCTCCACCTTGGGAAAAAAAACCCGCAGCATCCTTATGGGCTCGGCAGTGCTATGTTGGCTAGCACTATGCAAGAAAGAGACTTGGGGGTCATCACTGACCACAAGATGAACATGAGCCCGCAATGCGATGCGGCGGCTAGTAAAGTGACCAAAGTGCTGGCTTGCATCCATAGATGCTTCTCAAGCAAATCCCGGGACGTCATTCTCCCCCTGTACTCGGCCTTAGTGAGGCCGCAGCTGGAGTACTGCGTCCAGTTTTGGGCTCCACAATTCAAAAAGGATGTGGAGAAGCTTGAGAGAGTGCAGAGAAGAGCCACGCGCATGATCAGAGGTCAGGGAAGCAGACCCTATGATGACAGGCTGAGAGCCCTGGGGCTCTTTAGCCTGGAAAAGCGCAGGCTCAGGGGTGATCTGATGGCCACCTACAAGTTTATCAGGGGTGACCACCAGTATCTGGGGGAACGTTTGCTCACCAGAGCGCCCCAAGGGATGACGAGGTCGAATGGTCATAAACTACTACAAGACCGTTTCAGGCTGGACATAAGGAAGAACTTCTTCACTGTCCGAGCCCCCAAGGTCTGGAACAGCCTGCCACCGGAGGTGGTTCAAGCGCCTTCATTGAACACCTTCAAGATGAAACTGGATGCTTATCTTGCTGGGATCCTATGACCCCAGCTGACTTCCTGCCCTTTGGGCGGGGGGCTGGACTCGATGATCTTCCGAGGTCCCTTCCAGCCCTGATGTCTATGAAATCTATGAAATCTAAGGTCACAACAGGCGTATTTTCTGTCTGCTCTCATCTGGAGCTTGAGGTGTCAAGTGAAACGTGCTTTGGAAATGGTCTGATTTTGTACTGCCAAGAAATCTGCACGTGGGGTCTGCTCTTACGGAAACTGTTTTGACTGAGAACACCTTGAAGTTCTGTACTCGGTACATGTTCCTTTCTGTTCTTTGCCACAGGGGGTTGTTGCTTGAGGAGGAGAAGCCAACAGCGCCAGTTCTTTTTGGACCAGGCAGCCAGCGAGGAGAGAGGTCAATAAGTTTCAGTGCAAACTTTGCCTTGCCAGACCCCCAGTGTCTGCTCCATTGCTGCCTTTGTTCTGTGTTTGTACTGCACACAGCCCTTTTCTCCAAAGATCTCAAAGCAGGTGAGTACAAGTGCTACCATTTTACAGAACCAGGGAACTGAGGTAAAGTCAAGCAGCTTGGCCAGGATCATGCCTTTCTCTAGGTCCGAGCCAATGTCAGGTAGTCAGAAAAAGACATGCATTCTGAGGACCGGGGTTCTGGAAGTGGCCCAGGGTGAAGGGAGCAAAAACAGCACAGGATGTCATGGGGTCCAGTGAGATGCCTTCACACTCTGGACCAGGCTGTGCTCTGATGATCCTCACAGCACTTTCACGGCCCATATCTTGTGAAATCTGCCCAGGCCCTGCAGTGACCAAAACAACCTGTACAAAAGCCTGAATGCAAGCAGCATTTGCTAACTCTAACTCTAGGAAACCAGACTATGCCCTCAGCAACATGATACAGACACCCCTTAATTTAGTTCCTCTCCTTAGCTCACTTTCTGCCATGCCACCAGTCAGGCAACTGGTGTATGACCGCTGTTTTTCACACTGACCAGTTGTCTCACTGTACCAACATGCTCCCCCATTGACATGCTGTCTCTTGCCTTATGCTTAGCTTGTACACTATTTGGTCAGGGACTGTCCTTTGGACGGATATTTGTATAGGATGTAGCACGGTCTAGGATTATCTACGAAGGGTCCCAACACAGTGCAGTTACTTACCATAGAAAATGAGGGTTGGAAGGGAGCTCAGGAGGTCACATCTAGTCCAACCCCCTGCTTAAATCAGGACCAGCCCCAAATACATCATTCCAGCCAAGGCTTTGTTGGGCCGGGCCTTCAAAATGTCCAAGGATGGAGACTTCACCACCTCTCTGGGTAACCTGTTCCAGTGCTTCACCACCCTCCTCCTGAGAGTTTTTCCTCATATCCAGCCTAAGCCTCCCTTGCTGCCACTGGAGCCCATTGCTCCTTGTCCTGTCGTCTGCTCCACTGAGAACAGCCCAGCTCCCTCCTCTTTGCAACCCCCCTGCAGGAAGGTAAAGGCTGCTATTTTTCAGCCTTCTCTTTGGCAGACTAAATCAGCCCAGTTCTCTCAGTCTGTCCTCACAAGTCATGTCCCCAGCCTCCCAACCATTTCTGTTCCCTCCGCTGGACTCTCTCCAACTTGTCCACATCCTTTCTGTAGTAAGGGGCCCAAAACTGGGCACAGGACTTCAGATTTGTCCTCCGCAGTGCAGAATAGAGGGGAACACTCACTTCCTTCAATCTGCTGGCAATACTCCTGATTAATGCTTACCAACTACTCACTAAAAAGGGAGAGTCTGTAATCTTTCCAGCATGTGCATAAGGTCCAAGGTAGGTGGGCTCGGCGAGTTCTACCAGCAGGACCATTTACTGTAAGAGTGTCTCTATGTGGACACTCATGCTATTTGCCATTTCTCTCAAGCTCATGCACCAACCCTTCAAGATTCAAGGTTTGAAGAGTGAAAGGAAGGTGATTCTTGGCTAGGAAGACCATCCCCTCCTTATGCAGGGCCTTGGGAGGCAACAAGGAATTGGTGGACTCGCTATTTTATAAAAACTCACACTTAAAAAATTTATTATAAAAATACCATAGCTTCAGGGCTGGATGGGAGAGCCAGGCACCGTTAGTACCAGTCACTGCAAATCCTTGGCTCTTGGTCATAGTCCTCAGTTGACTGCAAGTGGCATGTGAATGGTCACAAGCCATCCTTGTCCCACTTGGAAGTATCAGACAGCCTCATGTTTTGCCACATGAAATCAATGAACATGGACGCTTGCAGTAACCGGCCCAGTCTCTGGAAATGACGTTCTGCCAAAAAAAAAAGAAAGAAAGAAAAAGGAAATGTTTCTGCTAAACTGCTATGGAGGCCTGAGTGTGCCAAGAAAACTGGGGGGGAGAGGGGAATGCCCATCTCTGCCCTGACTGTGGTGAATGGAGGGAGCAGAGAACGCGGAGCATGTGTCACCTTTACAGACACTGAGAAATGTCTTCAAAGGGCACCACAGGCCAGTGAAGAAACTCCTGGCTATATCTTATGCTGTAGCAAGCTGTTGGCTACAACATCTGGGTCTGACATGCAGCTCAGAGCGCAGGAGTCAGGCTGTGGGCAAGATCAGGTGCAGTGCTAGAGGTGTTGCTGCAGGAGCCCTCGTGTGATACAGCAGCACAAACA
This sequence comes from Alligator sinensis, assembly GCF_000455745.1. Lineage (NCBI taxonomy): Eukaryota > Metazoa > Chordata > Crocodylia > Alligatoridae > Alligator > Alligator sinensis. Next base: position 112,256 of record NW_005842091.1, read on the forward strand.
GCAGGACCGAATCAAGGTGCAGCCTCCTTTGTAACTCACCGGTGTAGGGCAGAAGTGATTCCACAGCAGATTTAATGCCGTCGTACTGGAGGAGGCACTCGGGGGATTCGTGCTTTAGGAGGATGCCAAGGACAGCCTGAGCCTCGTGGCAGTTGCGAGAGTTTGTGTTCCACGTTACTGAGAACTTCAGCACGGCCTCTAGGAGGGAAAGCAGGAAATACACGGGTTACTCAGGTCTGACTGCGATTTATGCACAAGATAGCATTACACCATGGCAGAGACCAGGCCAGGCCTATCCAGCTTCCCCCAGATTGAGTGGCAAACTTGCAGGGAAACTGTAACAGCACACAAGCCCCTCACTAGACTGACTGTGACCCCGGCAGGTCATAAACAGCTGACCAGCAACATAAAGAGGGGCCCTCTCAGCAGGGATGGCGATAGCCGCATGTGACCAGAGTTCTGTATTCCCGGCCTTGTCATCAGTCCACCTCAGGCAATTTATTTAATCTCTCCTACGCTTCAATGTCCCCATTCTGTAAATGGGGAAAATAAAACTTAGCTGCCTCCCAAAAGGGGTTGAGGACTTTGAGAACTTCCAAACAGAAGATGCTATGCAAGCGCAAAATAACACTGCGTGAAGATGGTTGAGAGCCTCAAATCAGTTCATAGCAGGCTTAGGTCTACATCACGACCAGCTTCTTTCCAAGTGGATGAGCCCTGCCTGGTCAGGGGTAAGTCCATGGCAAACAGAGGAAGAATCTGTTCCCGCTAATCTAAGACTTATTACTCATTTGAACCCACAACCAACCTTTCTGATCCTTCCGCAGTCTGAGGATGTTCGTTTCCAAGTTCTCTCTCCCATCGGTCTCCTTTAGGATGGCTAAAAGGAGGGGAAGAGCAAAAAGACAAGGAATCAGGTTAATACAAGTGTTTCAAAAGTTGAAAAAAAACCAGCTCAGAGTTTGGAAGTAGGCAGTATCCAAGGATTTGGGACTGCAAGGTGTGCTCTGGTGAAAACAGGTGCGCTTTGCTCTTACAACTGTGTATACAACCACAGGCCTAACTGGACAACTTCTGTAAGTAACTTTGGGGCAGCTGTGTACCTAACTCTTCCAAATCCAGATTCTAGAAATTATAGGTAAGAAATCAATCAAGGATGAGTCACCGACTTCCGGTAAAGAAAGGGCATCTTTAATCAACATACGTCTTTGTTTTATTTCTATTTATTTCTTTTCTCTTGTCCTGCTTTTCCAGACGACCGTCACTCATGAGCTTGGACAATAGGTTCTGCAAAAAAACCTATTTTATGATCAGAAGAGAGAGCCTGATTCTCCATTGGGTCATGGTTACATGTGGAAGGCAGCTCGAGTCTCTGCCAAACCACTGCATCTACAAATCTCATATCTAGCCTCAGAGGATCTGAAGCTGGCAGCCTGACACCCAGAAGTGCAAATTACTGCTTGCACTGCAACTGCCAGGAGCATATTTGAAACTCAGAGGCTGCAAAGTAACAGTTCACCTTGATAGAAAGTCTGGTTTCGGGCTATTGGTTTTGGAGAGAAAGCCCAAAGTGGCCTGTCTTCTAACTCACGACTCAAAGCTCCTGGACAATCAGTCACTGTCTGCTGCACTTAGAGGAGCCACTGAAGCGTATATAGATCACTGTGTTATACATACCTCTCTTGACGCAAGCGTGTGCAGAAAGACCACAAGGACCACTACAGCCATGTGCATTGCAGTGAGGCAGCGGAGATTTCAAAGTGTCAAATGGAAATGGGGAAGACTGCAAAAGGAGCTGTCTGCCCAGCTGGGCTTCTACATTTGTTACCTGCCAATCCAAACAGATTTGGAAGGCCAGGGTAGCAGGCAGCATGCTGTCTCAGGATGTACTTACCTTTGACCACTGTCAGAACGGTGTGCGGGCGATCCAGTGAGATTGCCAGCCCTAAAGCTTTCAGATATTTCTTCTCATGAAGCAGGTTGGAAAGCTCTTGGTCCCTGGAAAACAGGAACAAGACCGCGTTAGAGGGGCTGTTGATTGATGGAACAAACCATACGCAGAAGGCAGCACATTCAGTAGTGACACTGTGGACAGATTTAGTGCCAAGAAGTTAATAAAAGCCTGCTGGCCAATGCAAACTTCAGTGCCTCCATTGTATGGGTAATTATCCTGGCAGCGCGTTAAAGGCTTTCCTGAGTTATTCTGTGCTGGCTGACATAGGAGAAAATGAATGATGAGTAAGTTTTAATGTTCCAACTTGGCTTATCTCAGCAGCACAGAAACATGAAACTAATTGATTTCTGAAGCTGACATATTACAGGAGGGCTCTGCAGGAACAGAAGAGCAACTACAGAAGATGAAGAGACTACAGCAGTATTAGGGGCAAAAGCCAAGGAGTGAAACAAAGGAATGTCTTTCTGGAGAGGAACGAACTGAAAGGCCTGGATTACAGGCAGTCTTGTTGGCTAGCAGGGACCCATTCTATCACCTGCCATCCTAAGCACTTCTTAGGGTCACTCACTTCATAATCTGCTCCTCCTTTTTAGCTTGCTCCTCTTCCAGTTCAATTTCAGTGACATCCTATGAGAGATCAGAAGACAACTACAGTCAGCTTTTTCAATAAACAGCCAAAGAGCTGATATGGTGTAGCAAGATCTATATGACAGGAACCAGCTGCTCCCCAAATTCTGGAACCCGTCCAGGCCCTTTTTAGACAGTGCCATCTTCCATCAAGAGCCAGGCTGCTCAGGGCCATCTCTTGTCTCTGCTTTTGGAGAGGAGTGACAGCGCTGTCCGGGGAATCTTGATGTTGGCTTTAGGTGAGATCCAACACTTGTTACCGCAATGTTACACATGGAGAAGAACGGAGAGGCTAGAAGTCACCCAGTCAGGGTGGAGCTAGGAACAGTCCCTGCAATCTGACTCCACCCTGCACTCAGATCACCTCTAGCCTACACGCTCTCCGTTTCTTCCCAAGGCAAACCCTGAACCGTACCTTCCACAGGGTGATGCAGGAGTCGCTGGAGGCTGTTACAACCATGTTGTCCTGTTTGTTGCTGTGCAGACCCCACACTTTGTCTTCGTGAGCGTCTAATGTTTTCACGCATTCGTTGCTTTTAATCGTCCAGAGTTTTAAGAGCCCATCAGACCCACTGTTGGAAAGGGGAACAGAAACAGAGCATCAACCACGGGGTTTCAGTCTAGAGTCCTGTTCTCTGCCTGCTCAGCTGCAGAAGTGGTTGCATGATAACAGCAGCTCTTGAACAGTGAAAAAGAAAGGAAACTATCCTGGTATCTGAGGCCCTCGGTTCGCCATTGGAGTCGAAGGACTCCCAACACTGTTGTGTATTTATCTTTAAAGCCCTGTATAAAGCTAGAGTGGGTAGGAAGGCACAGAGAAGCTAAGTGTCTTGTCAAGGTCTCACAGAAGAGCTGTGAACCAAACCTGGGGGTCTCACATCCCAGCCTAGTGGTATAATCCCAGTCTCTAAACAAGGCAGTCTGTAAAATATGGTTTGCTTCTCACGATGCAGGCAGTTTACTGGCTGCCAGCCCACAAAACAGAAAGCCAGTTCGTTCAGGTTTTGCAGCAGCAAAAGCAAAGAAACCTTTCCTCGAAGGCCCTGGGTTCATACCCTTCAGGGGATTATTCTGTAGCGTGCCAGATGTGCTAGGCAGAACCCACACCCCCAGAGCCGCTTTGCACACTGGGTCTACCCATGATCTCTCGTGGGGCGGGGGCATCAGGACGCAGCTGCCCAGGTTGGAGGTTGAGCAGGGAAGGAGCTAATCTCTTCAGCGTCTGTCTGTCCTCTTCCCATCAGCCAGGCGAACTCCAGGCACCGTAACTGCTCCTTGGAAAGCCTGATAGCCAAGACACCAGGTGCTGAGCCAGCTAGTCGTGGCTCTGGAAGCATTACAGACCCAGCTCAGTGGAAGTCCTCCCAGACTCCTCCAGAGCAGAACACAGTTCCCTCTCTTGTGTGAATCCCCACTTTGAAGTGCGTGTCCCTCCCTTGGGGAAGGGACTTTGCAAATCTAATCTGACTGCTGCAGCCTCTGCTCTCCGGTCGACGTTGTGGAACAAATTTCTACTCGGGACTGGCTCCGACATGCAGCACACAGGTTCCCAGGACCAGCACATACCTACTAAGCAGCTGTGTCCCACGGCTCACAAAAATGATCTTCAGCACGGAGGCATCGTGGCCTTCAAATGTCTGGAAAATTAAAAAGGGAACATAACAATGCCAAAGCTGCCTAGAGACTAACCAGCCACCATCCCTGCTGCAGATGCATGCCTGTGGTGCTAGCTCCACCAGCTAGCCAGGCCTTGCAGGCAGTGCAGGGAGAAGAAATTGTTCAAAAAGGACCGTTCTCTCTCAAGAATGAAATGGATTCCTGAAGCACTGGGATATACGTTTCAATGGGCAGATGGGACTGGGGAAGTTCCCATGTCTGGACATGTCCTTGTATTACTTTGTTGAAGGCTGGTGCAGTTGCTTTAGCTTGCGATGCACAGCCAAACCCTAAGTGGTATAATCAGAGGGAGACAGCTGTGCCCTCCTGAAAAGATCGAGTCACCAGCTATTGCCTATAAAATACAGGATAATGCTGCTTGGGTGAGTATCCCAGCACTGGGACTGTTGGGTTCTCTAAAAGGAGTGGGACACAGCAGGAAGTGTGGAGTTTAGCATCTGCCACCTCAAACTCAGTAACAGACTGTCAGTCTGGACAGATGCTTCTTCATGAAAATTATTCTTGGCCTGTTTCCTTCATGGTTATGCCTGCATAAGGTCAAAGGGAGAATGCGCCTATTCTCTGGCAGTCAGCTCATGAGCTACAGGGAGGCAGTTACTCAGAGCACCGACTCTGCTCCTGTCCAGGGGCTGGCTTAGTGCCTATGCATGCCTCATATCCCAGTGACCAGTCCTAGAGAACAAAGTCAGGCCTGGGTTGCGTGTCGCTCTGCCTGGCAGTGCTGCTGTGCTTCTGCTAGATGGGCCAACCCCCATGCCTGCTTGGAGCCGCCTTGCTGAATCTGTCCTGTTTGCGTTCTGTTACCTTTAGACAACTGAAGTCACGGAGACCCCACAACTTCACGGTGCCGTCAGCTGAGGAGGTGGCCAAGACCTGATCCACAGGAGAAAACTGCACACACCAGATCCCACGTTTGTGTCCAGTAAAGACGCCCATCAGAGAGCAGTCAGGACAGGACCATAGCTTGGCCGTCCTGTCCTGAGAGCCGGTGGCAATCAGCTTGTCATTTGGAGAAACTGCCACACTGTTTATATCCTAGGGAAAGTCAGGCAGAAGGAGAGAAAGGGTGCACAGGGGTTACGTTCTCTTGCCGGGCTTACCCAAACACCTGGTCAATCTAGGCTAGGAAACGGGAGGGGGGAGCAGTAAGAAAACTTGCTAAACATGCTCCAAAAGAAAAGAAACTCACTCACATCTGCTGGCATTTTACCTTGTTGTGACCCTTCTCGGTTACTTGGGCCTGAAGGATTTCCGGACTCGAGATCAAGGCGGCTTTGGCTTTGGAAGTGAGGGACTCTGGGAGATTCCAGACCTTGATCGTGCTGTCTTGGCTGCAGGTCACAACAAAGCTCTCTTTCATTCTGGAGGGAAAAGGAACAGGCCAAGAGGAAAAATGTCAAGTGCAATGAAGCAGAACAATCACTACCAACACGGAGAAAAGGCCTCTTTCTACCACCTTCTGCATGTATCCAGACACTCAGCTAGGACTCTGAACAGCTAAGTACTTTAATGTTTTTAAAAGCTTCAATTAATTTCAGGCAAGCCCTTGCAAGAGCCTCTGGCAGTTCAGACATTAGCCACAGGCACTGTTACTCCTCTGAACCGAGCATCCATTCCTATATCACCGCTTGTGAGTACAGAAACTGGTCTTCAGAAAGGAAGTAGAGAACGGAGGAAGGAGCAGAACGTATAAACAAGCAGGGCTTCCCAGTCAGGTCTCTTATCTCGGTGTTTTTCCAGTTCAGTACCATGAAAGCCAGGAACCTTGATGTACCTAGCCCCTACGGCTTTGTGTTCTTTAGGATACTTAGATGTCAGGTCAAGGATGAAAAAACCAAGCACTAAGGTTGGATGGGGTGGACACTGGGGTGTCAAGCACCCCCCTGCACCTTCAGTCTGCTACATCACATTGGCACCAAGAATTCAAAGGATCCAACTCCAACATTTGCCCATGTGCGCTATAAAACAAGTGCACCTCCCGCCCCATCCAGTGCAGGATGCTACACAGGCGACAGCGACCTGGCTTCATCTAGGTGGCAGCACCTGCATTCAGATGAAGGCCCCATGTAAGAACAATACCTCCATTACCTCGAGCAACAGATTGTGCCCACTCCATACGTGTGACCTACTCCCTGAGCCAGGCAGAGCACCTCACCCGCTTTATTCATCCGCCAGATTCGGAAGCTTTTGTCCTGAAACAGGAAAGCCGAAAGTCATCGCCCTTGCAAATGGATTAGAACAAGTGCTGAAAGGCTTGGTATGCACTGCCTTCAAATATATCTGTCTGCATTTTTCACAGCATCATTCCCAGCCAGATCTGAAACTTGGGCTTATGGATTGGATTTGGCCAGGTTGGGGAGCTTGCGCTTTGTCCCTTTGCTTTGCCTCCTGGGTATGAAGAATACAAAGCTGTAAGAACCCAGATGTACGTTGTCTCTGCTCCCAGGCTGTTTCACAGCCGTACCTAGCAGCGAGCTCACCGGCTGCAGAGCAAAACACGTACCCAGGAAAAAACGTGGCATCACTATAATAAAAGGAACACGCACTTTCCTGGGGCTAGTATGAAGAAACGATGGTGAATGAGAAAGTGGGGTTTAGAAAGCACTCAAAAATGTCCATGAAAGGGGTAAAGCTCAACTGCCAGGGCAGAGTTCCCTTCAGTGCAAAGGTCCTTCCTAACACTGCCAGCAAAGAGCAGGAAAACTGCCCAGGAGAGCAAAAGTCACTTAAAGTAAAATGCCTTCTATAAAGGAACAAAGTACCCCATTACCTTGGCAGAACTGGCAAACATCATGCCCTTTCTGAAGACATCCAGGGCCAGAACCGTTTCTGAAAGGAGACAGTAAGAGAGCAGCCATGTAGCCTTCTGCCTGGCCAAAAGACAGACATGAGATATGGCTGAGACCACCACCTCGTGATGAGGCGGCTCCGACAGCCTCAGGACATATCAGCACTGTGAGCTCCACCACGCGCTGTTAAGTGACTGGCTGAATCTGTAGATGAAACCCCAAACACACTGGACTGGTGTTCAGAGATTACCATCACCCCCAACTCTCTCTCTCTCTAACGGAAGCAGATGTCGGTGCTGGTGAATGGTGCAGGACAGACAGCCCCAAAAACTGGAAGCTTTCCCCTTGTGCAAAGTGGGCACAGCACGAACAGCAGGAGGGCAAGCTTCCCGCACGTGCTGCCTACAAACCACGGGCCTCTATGCTGCTCTAGAGAACTAACAGTGCGGCAGGATCTGCACAGACAAGTCTTAGAAAGAGAGAAGCCAAATTACAGGAGAGAGAGACACGCTCCCCTTCCTCCCTCCCAGCACAGAACTCACAAGTGTCTCAGTCCCTCATACCTGTGTGCCCATAGAGGATTTGGCAGTGTGACGTTGCTAGTTCAAACAATTTCAGCTGAGGGCTGTTTGTAGCCACGACAATGTGAGAGTCAGCAGGACCGAGGAACCTCACGTCCAAGACCTCATCGTTGTAACCTGCAAACTGAGGGCAACAGAACAACAGGCAGTTTAAAAGGCAAGGAATGAGCTGGCTAGAGCAGAACCAAACAACAGCTCACATACTCGGTAGCACCGAATTACTGTTGCTTTACCGGGCAATCTTTCAATCAGTGCCACATGCCAATCTGAAAGAGCAGTCTCCCTTGAACACACACGTCAGAGGGCCTGGAGCACTCCTAAGCTGATCTATGCCTCGCTGACCATGTGTTTCAATACTTTCCTCTACAGAGCAACCTCTAAGTCCCAATGATCAAAGCTCAGGACCCTCTGTTGTCCAGTCTCTGGCTCCCAACTCCTTGTACCAAGTCAATACCTTATGCAAAGCTCTCTCAAATAACTCCCCCCTCTGCAAAGCCATGCTCTATGCCTTGGAGTCCAATACAAGTAGATGGACATGTGGTACCGCACTAGAGAGGGAAAGACTTGGTCAGACAGGGAGCTGTCCCAGGGGGCAGTGAGAAAGGAGAGAGAGACTATCCATACCTGCTTCCTCAGCTGAAGAGTCTGAATGTCGTACAGGACGATATTATGCTCAGCAGTCACGGTCGCAATCTCGTTTTTCTCGGGCACCAGCATGCAGTTAGTCAGGCTGTGTTCATTAGCTTCCTCCTCTCCGGACTCCACAGGCTGGTAGGGCACAGGCTGGGTGTTCACGCAGGCAGCTGTGGCCGCGTCCCAGATCCGCAGGGCCCCTAATGGAGGGAAGGATCGCTGAGGGGCAGTTTCATGGCATTACCGGGGCGGCATGCCCCAAACCGTCTCCTGAGCAGTACTGGATCAAACACTGGCCTTGCTTACACGATTGTGCTGTTCTGGTTTACTAAAGCTGTGACCGTCCATATATTGTTTTAGCGGCGCACAGAGGCTATGTGGACACTTGTTTTGGTCTAAACCTTATTTCAGGTTCCCCCAAGTCAGCTGCAAACAGGCTTAAACTAAACCAGTGGTTTACAACCTCCAGTCCATGGACCCCTGGTGTCTGCAGACTATGTCTAAGGGGTCTGTGAAAGATGACTATGATCAATGAAAAGTATGTGAATACCCACACTTACAATTCAAAGCCCCTCCCCCCCGCCATTCAAAATTTTAAGGGGTCTGCAAATGAATAAAAATGTTGAAACCACTGAGCTAAACCAGTGGAAGCCACTGCAACTGGGTTAAGAGCGTCTACACAGGGGGTTACACTGCTTTAAAACCCAACTTAATTTAAACCAGTGCAATTTTCTATATTGGACAAGGCTTCTAAGAAAGGAGGTGTTGTCTGAGCTCACTGTAACTACAGGATCTGTCCAGGCATTCAGTGCACTCTTCCCTAGGGGAAGAATGAGGCAGAACTGGGCCGAGGGAGAAAGTGCTGCTTCACCTCCCGCAGGCATGCTGGAAAAGGCTCGCTGACTTGGGCAAGGGCTTTTGTCAGACACAAGGTAACGGTAGGACCGTGAGCCCTGGCAGTGGAAGAGAGTGGAGTTCCCTTCCCTTCCGCAGCCAGGCAGGGACAAGGCAGGAAATGCCAAGGGGTTCGCACTCACCTTTGCTGCCAGCTGTGACAAAGTGAAGCCCTTGCTTCTGCATGCCGAGCTGTGAGAAATCTCCATCCTCAGGTAACAGGACTGCAGCTTCCACGCTCTAGGGGTGATTCAACAGGCCATGACACATTGGCTGGGAGCCGTGGATCCAATTCCTTCTCAGCAAATGTGAGAATTTTATGGAAAGCTATTTTTGTTAGCTGGCTGAGCTTTCCCTTCTAACTGCACCCACGCTGGACTGTACAGGAGCATGGGAAACAGTAATGCAGGCACAAAAAGCCACCCTTGGCTCCATAAAGGGTGACGTCCCTTTTCACCCTCAGGACTTGAACAGCAGATGGCACAGGTGAGTGCTAAGTGCTCCACGACACCAAACAACGAGGGGAGAATGAATGACACAGGAGGGATGCTGGAAAGGTGGCTTCACACCCAACCAGAAGACACGTGATGTGCAATGTCAGAACCTCCAGGATCCAGAACAGGAGCAACCCTCTTACGTAGCAGCGTCCAGGCTTGGATTGCAACTTGGGCTGTATTTGGACCAGTTTCCTAGAAGTCCCAGTAGCTGTATAAATATGTATCTGCTTGCTATCCCCTTCCCAAATCCTGAGCCCCCCAGCTAGAAAGCATATATATGCAGCAACGGGAAAGTTAAATGTGAGAGCCTGTCTAACTACTCAGTCTTGAGGCAGGCCCCCTTCTCTCCTGCTTGGAGGTGGTGCTCCACTGAGGTAGAAAAAGTCTTTCAGAGTAATCTCACCTCATACACAGGGATAGTCCTCTTGGCTGCTCTTGTCTTCAGGTCCCATACCATGCAGATTTTATCACGGCCTGAACTGCAACAGAGTTGATAAAAGCATTTTCACTAGCAGCCCCATCTGACCAATGTGCAATTCCAGAGCTGGAGTTGTGAGGACTCAGCACTTCTCTAGGTCAGACCCATAAAAGATGAGGTCTGTGAGCCGGTTCAGTGTTGTCTGTTTTACAGACACAGAAAGCGAGTCACAAAGAATGGTAAAGCGAAACCCAGACCCCAGGTCTCTCCTCTAATGTCCCCACCTGAGACCAAACGGGCAGCATTGTCAGTCCTCTGCTCCCATGCACAGTACACGTATGCTGTGTGTTTCTTGGCAACAGGGAGGTAAGTGGAAGAGGCAGGCTGCGCCCTTAACCATGTTACCTGATGAGCGTATTCCCATCTGCAGCAAAAGTAAGAGAAGTGATAGCGCTGTAATGGCCGTCAAGCACGGCAATGCACTTGCTGGAAGTCAGGTTCCAGATCCGGATCTTATAGTCCATTGAAGAGGAGAACAGCTGCAACCGGGAGATGTCGGGGTGGAACTCAACAACACTGAGCAGAGAGGAGAGAGACAGACACACTCACACAGAGCAGGCACGGACCATCCAGCAGCAGTAGTTAGTGTGCAGCCTGCCCAGAAAGTTCACGTATGTTAGCTGCACTGAATCTAAGATCCTATTTCCTCTGCAGGATATCCACCGTACACACCTGGTTTATCAGAGAAAGATACCTAGGGTCTTTGCTTGCCTTATGCCTCTCAATTGCCAGCATCTCAGTTTAAGTCTACAAAGCTTTTTAATGACATCATACACTTCCCTATCTCGTCTGCCCAACGCAACAACCACAGGACTCTGGGAAGAAGTGTTAAGCGGTGTAATTCAGCAAGGATGTCACGGCTGACATCCTTGCTATTAAGAAATGCTCTGTGGGATGTTTTCACGTGTTATCTCTAGAAGAAACCATGGTGCTCCCTATCATCAGCCCTAACTCAGAAGTTCTCTAAATCGGGTTATCCTTTATTAACTGGAGTTTCAGGAATCTCACTCACAAACTCCTATCTGCAAGCTACAATTCCTTATTTTAAACAGGCCTCCTGGGTGAAATGTCATGCTCTGGTGACATGGTCTCCGCTCGTTTCCTTAACCGAAAGGTGAGAATAAGAGGAATTTCTCCTTACTGTACAACCCCCGCTGATCCTTTCAGGTTGTGTGTGCAGTACTGTTTGATCACATCCCAGATCTTGATGGTGCTGTCACAGCCGCCTGGGAGAAGACAAGACAGGAGAAAGGAAGTGGGGTCAGCACATCAGAATCTGTATCCGAGTTTCACAGGTTACAAAAGCACGAGAGAATGACTAATCATAGCAATAACCATGGAGTACTTCCTAAACCTGAAGGTTTTGCAAAAGTAACTCATTAAACTTGCAACAGGCGGGTAATTTAATCAGTACTCGCAGCTGAGGAGTGAGAGAGACAGAAGTGAAATGACTTGGCAATAGCCCTGCAGGGAGTCAGCTTCAGGGCTTGCGTCTCAGCTCAGGAATTCCTGACCCCCAGTTCTGTGCACAGACCCTCAGACCAAGCTGCTGCTTTAAGTACGTATTACAAATATAGAACATTTATTTAATACGTTCTCTCTGTGGAGCTCATTACATGATTCTTGATGAAAGGAAAGTCTTGAGAAACTACCTGTTTCTCTTCTGATTTCTTACAAATATCAAGGCATCTCTATCTTATATTGTCCTGAATAAGCCTAATATAGCCAAATACACAGACTTCTTCACCATGCAGCATTAAATAAGGTTGTACCTGTGGCTAACAACGTTGAAGTGGAATCGAAGGTCATGCTGGCTACTGGTGCCATATGCACTGCTTTCCACGTGCGCGTACACTTGTTCTCTCGCCAGTCCCACTGTTTTAACAGCAATGCTCGGCTTCCTGTCACGAGGATCTGGTGACAACAAAACCAGGCAGCAAGAAATAGAAACTCAATTAGCTAGTGCAGAATAGGACTGTATTTTTAGGCTCACACCAAGTTTTAGAAGACCTGGAATCAGGCCAAACCCTAGAATTTTCAATTACCAAAAGAATCCAATTCTGAAGCCAATTTATTTCTCTGTGCTACACGTTTTGCTTTTGTTGTAATAACGTCCAGATTCATACACAAATAAAAGCACGTTGTAATGTGATGGACAGAAATGCAATTGTGTAATGCCACTGACAGAGTGTGTTACAAGTGTGTTCAGAAGCAACCGGCATGCTGTCAGAACCACCTATCAGAGGCAACAGTGAACACCTAAGCACGCCTGCAGTGCATTTATGCTTTGTAAGTTGGAAAGAGAAATTAGGAGGAAGTGTAACTTGTCACATACCTCGTCATCGGGACTAAGAACGAATGATGTAATGTCCTCTTGATCTTCCTATAAACAAGGAAAGACACTTGCATCATCTGCAGAATATTTGTAAATGCCACGGTCCTACTTTTCTTACACTAATTAGTGTAAACACTAATTTATATCTACAGCTTCCTGTACTCACTGAGGGTGCATTTCACTGTGTAACTTCCAGTGGCAGAAGCTCCAGGAGGGTCACAAGGAAGTCAATATATAAACCTGCTGAAGGAGCAACTCCCAGCTGTGGACGCATTTGCCTGGCTGGGGGATGTAAACCCATCGTGTTTCTGGGAAGCTATTCATAGCTTCCATTTAACTTACATCATTGACAAGCGCAAACTTTTTGTTCTAGTTGGCCCCCAAAAGCCCCACATTTCCAGAGAGAGCACGTGCAGATATGTTGCCTGCTCTGACCAGGGGGATCTGATACCAACTATATATTCTCAAGCAACTCTCAGCAGCATCATTATAGAGCCATCTGGAATCTGGGACTAAATCCAGTTCTTGATGCTGAGAAATACTGAACAGATCAAGACTACAGGGATCCCACTTGGACAGGTGGGAGAGTGAGTCGTTCAAGAGAAACTTGAACGAAGCACAAAAGTCCAGGAAAAAATCTATTTCCTTGCATGCCATATGCAAAGGCTGCTTATCCAGGGAAACTCAGAAGCTGCTTTTTTCCACTGATGAAAAAGATCCTCTCTGTGCTGTGATATAAAATTGAATTAGCAATCTTCTAGCAAGATTTATACTATGGCAAAGTTTTCAAATCATACCATAGCTAGGGACATGGTGAGCAAATAATATATTTTTCTGGTTGCAGATTTCTTGTTCTTTATTCTCCCAAGTTTTCACTGCCAGTGTCTTTGGAACGGCGGTGGCCAACCTGTGGCACTGGCAGCTGGGGTGTGAGGCACATGGCAGACTGGGGAAAAGACAAGCAGCACAGCAGCAGATATGGCAGGAAGTGGAAAGTGGAGCGGCAGACCAGGCCGGGGAAGGGGATGAGAGTGGCACTCGGTGAGAGTGTGGGGCTAATTTGTGGCATGCCTGCTGAAAAGGCTAGCCCCCACAGTTTTAGAAAACAGCACAGAAATAAAGACATCCCTCAAAAATCATTTGAAAAAAACCTGTTGATTGAGTAAACTTTAGTTTAATTTGCATCTCTCACCTGCTCGATGCTGTGAACCACGGCTCCTGTTGCTATATCCATTACATTCAGCTTGGTTCCGCAAGGGCAAAACATATAGTTTCCATCTCTGCTTATCTGGGGGGAAAAAGGCACAAATGTCTATGGAACCAGAAAAAAAACCTGACTTTGTTTTTAGCAAACATTAGCAGTGACACCTTGTCTTTACTCTCTGCCTCCAGCATTTCAACAAAGGAAGGTGGGGTTTGGCAGTACCTGAATTTTCCCTCCTTTGTAGAAAGGCTCAATTTTCCTCGACACAGCATAGCTGAAAGGAGAAACAGAAATACAAGTAAAGTAGCAGTTAAAACATTTTGTTTACCTCATTTGCAAACCAACACAACAGGGTAATTCTTTAAGTGCACAAACACTACATCCGTGCGTCTTGCTAGACTGAACTTGATGTAATGACTGTGTGGAGGTAAAAGTCGGGGAGTGAAAGAAAAGGGCCAAACAAAAGTGTGTGGAAATTTGATTACAGGAGTGCAGGTTGTAGCCGTGTTGGTCTGAGGACACAGGCAGACCAGGTTCTTTGGGTAAATCCGATCTCTTTCATTAGACCAGCTCAGCTGGAAAAATTCTTCGCGAGCTTTTGGGTACAAACACCCTTTGTCAGGTGTGTAGGTTGTAGCTGAGCTGGTCCAAGGACACAGACAGACACGGTTCTTTGGGTAAATCCCATCTTTTACTAGACCAACTCAAATAGTCACAAAAAATTCTTCTTTGCAAGCTTTCGGGTACAAATACCCTTCGTCAGGTCGAGGAAGCGGCTGCAGTTGGTGTGTCAGATACTTCCTCAGCCCATTTCCCAACAACTAAGCTGGAAAAATTCTTCTTTGCAAGCTGTTGGGTATAAACATGCTGAGGAAGCACCTGACACAACAGCTGCAGCCGCTTCCTCAACCTGGCGAAGGGTGGTTGCACCCGAAAGCTTGCAAAGAAGAAATTTTCCAACTATTTGAGTTGGTCTAACAGCAGATATCAGATTTACCCAAAGAACCTTGTCTGGAAATGTAATTGCTATTTTTTAGCTGGTTTAATAAAAAGGTATCGCTTCTGAATCAAGAGTTTCAGAGTTTTGTATTTCTGGAAACATAACGCATTGCCCGAGACACGTCCGAGCAGCTGAAATCCTTGTAAAACGCTGCAATGCAACTGTCAGGTCCCGTGACCGCTTTTCCTCAATAAATCTCCGTTTCCAGCTTGCGAAGCCAGGAGATTCGGACACTACCCGACTCCAGCTGCTCCCAGCTTGGCATTGCTTTCAACAGGGCCGACTTCGGCGTGGCAGATCCTCCAGAGCGTTTCTTTTCCCTTGCTACAAATGGCAGCGGCCAGCATGACAAACGTGCCCTCGGGAGGCAGCGGCACAGCCAGCAGCGGCTCAGCAAACCGCGGGCGACTCGGAAAACGCCGATTCCCGGCACGGCCACGGATCCTGCGACCCGTGAGCAGCCTGACAACAAATCTGGTCATGCAGGAGGCGGCGGGTGCCGCATAAACGTATAACATGCAAAAGACGACGACCGGCTGTCGAAAGGGGTTTGGAGAAACCTGGCCAAGCTCCGCAGCGAGGAGCTCGTTCAGTATTAAATTGCTGCGGCTTTCCCACCGGGAAAGCCAGGGGGATGCTGTGGAGCGGCGGTGGCTGGACGGGCAGTGTCTGGCCCAAACCCGGGACTGGTGCCGGTCTGGCACACGAGGCAGTTGTGGTGGGGGGGGGGCAGCTTTCCCCCATCCCAGGGACGTGGCCTGGCCCCTATCCACTCGCACAGCTTGGGGCTGGGTGGCAGTGGGGGAATTGAATCGCTGCCGCTGCTCCCTTCCACAGGGAGTGCCGCGGGCTGGGCTGAGCTAGGCTTCCCCCCGGCCCCGCTCCTCACTTGGTCTTGAAGCGCACGGGCGCGCTCCCCGCCGCCATGCCGCCCCGCTCGCCTGCCCATGCGCCACGTGCGCACCACTTCCGGCGCGCTCCACTCGCGGCGCTCCCAGATGACGCGCGCCTTCAAAGAGCTGCGTTCGGCGTCATCTTGGAGACGGGCTGGAACGGCGGAGTCCGCCATCTTGAGTGTGGGCAATGGGGAAGGAGGGCAGCCAGTTCCGGGATGGGCGCACAGGCAGGCACAGGGGGGAGGGGCTCAGGCCCCCCCAATAAAACAGACAGTCAGCACCATTGCAGCAGGGTGGAGAGAGGGATGCAGCAGAGCTGGGAAGCAATTAAAATAAGTAGCTTTTCTTTTAACTGCTCAGTTCTTCCAGATCAGCTTCACCCAGGAGAAGAGGAGATCCAGCCCCCGGCATTGGCTTTAGCAAACAGGCCTTGTTGGGAAAACCAGCAAAGGTTGCATATGCAGCTGGCTATAAGCACTGGCTCCTTCAAGGGTAACGCTCAGGTTCTCACGTTTGCTCCCCTGCACGTGTATCCACGAGCACAAAAAAAAAGAAAAGAAAGCTAACCTACAGTTGTCTCGCCTGTTACAAATGCAAATGATCATGTTTTCTAGTTTATAAAATTAAAATCAGATAACAAAGAGCTAAGAGAGCCAACAAGGATTCCAGTGCAGTTTGCCACCCATTTCGGAGAGACGTTAAGGGGGAGGAAGCCAGCTCGGGTCGACAGGTCCGTGCTCTCGCAGATGCTGTGGAGAGAAGTCTCAAAGCCACGAGAGCCAGCTTTCGATACACAGATGTTTTATTGCACAAAGCAGCCAAACAACACAACTGCATTATTTGCAACTACCATCCCTAGAAAATTACATGGGAAATGCTTGTGAACATGAGAAATCATATATTATATATGATTATGAAGATTCATCAGCTGGCAAGCCCATCAACTTGCTCTGGCTTTTATATTTTTTTTCTTAAAAGGAAAAAAAAACCCTTGACTAGAGCATGGCTATTAACCTATATTAGGGTAACTTATTTCTTTGCCTGGCGAGCTCTCCTCACTCTTTTTACAAGTAGCAGTTGAATGTCAGATGCAGAAGACATGAATTTCCCTCCATCTCTACCTGTCCCACTCCAGCTGGGTGCACCTTTGGGCCTCATCACTGCTGTAAAAGCAGCACTCGGAGCTCAGCCAAGGGCATGCTCTTGGCATTATGTACCCCCCAGTTTCATGCTACCTCCCCGTGGTATCCTTCCCCCTTCCATCCCCTAAATCTTCCCTGTGGGGGAAGGAACAGGAGCCAAGAAGCAATGAAGAGGGGACCTGGATGCTTTCTGGCCCTCCCGTTACTCTGCTGTGACCTTGGGGCAAGTCACTTCACTTCAGCATTTCACCTACTGTAGAGCAGGGTTTATTAGTTTAAAGACCCAAGAAAGCCCATCCATCAGGGACCTGCATACATGTCAATGTAACCCGAGTCTGCCCCTACAGCCCTCACTCATGGAAGTAGCTGTATGTGAGGAGACCGGACTGGTTAACAGCTGAAGAAAGGTTCCTTCTCCCAAAAGAAGTATTTAATGCAGAATGCCTTGACACAAAACAACCTCTCCCAAGTTTCTCCTTGATGCATTAACATCTGCAGATCACAACATCCACTCTTCGTCCCTGTTCAGGTTGCTCAGTAGCCTTCGTGCCCCAGTTCCACGGGGCTGTCGAGTGTTGCCGCTGGAAGAGAAGCAAGCGTTTGGCAAGGGACGTGTTACGTCAGCATTTTAAACACCTTCCTCTGCAAAGGAGTCCCCCAGCTCCGCCCCCAGGCCGCCCACCTCGCATTCAAGAGTTATAGGAGCACGGGTTTCATTCCCCACATGTAAGACTTGTGGGCAATAAGCTAAACGCTCCCTTTGCTGTTGGCACTGTTATCTCACTAGAGGCCACTGGAGAAGGCCACAGGCGATTTTCAGACTGTGCCAGAGACCTCACACCCTCTAGGTCTGAGGGTTTCACCCCAGAGCTTCTCTCCCCACTAGCAAGCACACAGGAGAGGGGACAGGCATGCAGCCCAGGGACAGCAGCCAC
>NW_005842091.1:130519-133058 GCF_000455745.1 Alligator sinensis
GGGCGCACACCGCCTCGCGCGGACACCGGGGTGCGGGGGGGGGGGGGGGGAGGAGGGAGAAAGACTACAACTCCCAGCATGCCCTGCGGCAGCCTTCCCCATCATGCCATGAAGAGCCTGCTGCAATCCATGCTGGGAGCTGTGGTCCTCATGCCATGTGCCCGCTACGGAGGGTGCACAGACCTTTGCTGGCACTGGATTTGGACCCAGCCCCTCTGTACCTTTGCTCCGGGGCGAGCACAACCCTCAGGCCGACCACACCACCTGCCAGGAGAGAGCAGGCGAATTTATCGATCCAGCGCTATGACGGAAAAACAGCAATGCGAACAATCAAACAATTCTAGATTTACCAATCCTAGGGTGGTCAGAGTCCAAGTACATCCGGTCAGGACACAGGCTCCACCGGGGCTCTCTTAGGCATCAGCAGTCTGCAGGTGGGATGCCGAGGCCCACAGCCCCCCTCCAGTGGGGTGCACGAGACGGCCTGGTGCATGCCCTCGGTTCATGGTGGCCTCTGCAGGGTGGGGATGGGGACCTCTTAGGGAGGGAGACAGGAAGAGAAGGGGGGACCCATTGTTAATTTCAAGTCTGTTTTTGTATTCTCCTTCCCCCTTGATGTCTCTTCCTCTGTGGCTCTCTCTGCTTGGCCATCTCTCTGTGGTCACACATCCACGTAGCCTTCCAGGCCTCCTCCTAACGTGGCCTGTTCCCCCAAAACCGGGGCTCAGCCCCACCCCTACCGCTGCTCTGCAGCCTTGTAGCTGGTGTCACTTATCCAGGACAGCATGGTACACACTTCCTCAGCTCCCAGGCTGTGTCCTCATTGCATTAGACAACGCATCTGCCTTGAAGGCTGGGATCTTGTGCTATGGCATGCCCCCCTCAACTCCCAGGCTGTGTCCATCCCTTGGCCTTGTGCTAGACACCCTGTCTCTCGGGGCCAGGAGAGGCTGTGCGTGTCAGACCCACGCTTACAAATCAGTTAGCCCCTGCTGCCCATCTTGAACCCTTATAATGCATGTATCTATTATATCTATAAGCCAATCCCCCCAAAACAGGCCTCTAAATACCATTTCTAAGCCAACACTTTAAAGACATATGAGCACCCCGGTTCTGCGGACGGGACTTAGGCAGAGCAAGCAAAGAACAGCAGGAGAAAGCCGGAGGAAGGGGGCTGGGGATGCCCCAACAGTAACCCACGTGTAGTTGCCTCCCCCAGCCCCCTGCGCTCTTACCTACTTCTTTTGCAAGATTCGTCCAAGGCGATTCCCTCGCAGGTGAGCGCCGAGTGCTGGGACAACCCCCTCCCATTCCCACTCGACTCGCGGGTCTCCTTCCCATGCCTCCTCTTCAGGGGCTCTTCTTTTTTCTCCTCTGCCCCCTTGCTCCCTATTGATGCTTCGGAGATCGGGACCACGGCAGCCACCCCTTCGCTCTTCAACATGGGGACGAAGCATTTGGGGCAGGCTTTAAAAACCTGTCCCTTTTCCCCACACAAGTTACAGCGCCAGAGCTCCTTACGGTCCTGGGCCTTGTTGGCCTTTCACTTTGCACGTGGAGCAGACTTGGACAGGGCAACCCACCGCCAAGCACCCCTGCGCCCTGCAAGCGCGGCACAGCTTGGGCAGCCCCCGGGAGGAAACAAAGCCCAGGTGGGCCCGGGATGAAGGTCATGGGCAAGTGCTAGAGCTCTCCAGGCTTCCCAGGCATGCCTCAGCACGGGCTAGGCCTTCCAGGCACCAGCCCATATCCCACCTTTGTCTCGGTCTTTCTCCATGGTTCCCATGTTCTTGCAGTGCTTTTTTCAGCCAAAGCCGCACATCCTTTTCCTCTATTTCAGGGGTGCGCAATTCAATGGTGATCAGCTGCTCTCTCCGGCTGCCTCCCCCAGCAGATCCAGAGAGCTCCAGCTGCAGATCCCCGCTCTCTGCACAGTTCTCCTCCGAGGCCCTGAAACCAGACCCCCCCCCCAATCTTGTGTCTGCTCACCCGTGAGCCAATGCAACGGGGCTCCTTACCCTCAGCAGGACCTGTGCTCTTGCTTTTCTTAATGTTTGTTTTAGTAAATATATATATATTTGCAACAAATATAAAAGCCTACAGCTTTTTTTTTTTTGCAAGAAACATAAAAAACCTACAGCTTTCTGTTTTTTTGAGCTGTATACCTGAACCCAAACAGCACTAAATCCTACAAAACTGACCCCACACTGCCGTACCACTTATCACCTCTCCCCCCGACCCCTGCAAAAGGAACTTGGCCCTGCCCCCCCACCGTTTTTATACTCCTGCTTTTAACTCATGCTCGCTCCGGGGCCCCCGCCTCTCTACGCATGCGCCCTGTATAGCGAAGAGGCGACCCGTTCCTGTGCGCCAGGGGGCGTGTGACTCATGCAGGGCGCGGGGTCCCGCTGCTCTCGCGAGATCTCGCTGACTATAAATCCCGGGCTCGGGAGGCCGCGGCCTTCTACTCTAAAACGCTCACGTAAGCGGCCGTGGCGGTGCCGGGGCGGGGGGGCGTATCCACCGCCATCAGGCCGCG
>NW_005842091.1:133093-157897 GCF_000455745.1 Alligator sinensis
CGGCCTCCGGGGACGCGGGCGGGGCCGCGGCAGAGGACGGGGCCAGGGCCGCGGGGCCCGGGGCAAAGCGGAGGAGAAGGAAGTAAGTGTCCGGCCGGGGGGGGCGTGTCCCTTTGCTGGGGGAGGGGGGGCTCCTACAAACCGGGGCAGGAAAGGGTGAAGCACGTCGTTTCCAGGTCCCTGGGGTGAGGGCGAATGAAGCGGGAGCCGGCTTTTGACGGCTGGCACTTCCGCAGAAGAGAAGACCGAGGGGGATTGAATAGCAGCCGTCACCTCCCTGCAGGGGGGCTGCAAAGAGGATGGAGCTGGGCTGGTCTCAGTGGGGGCAGATGACAGGACAAGGAGCAATGGGCTCAAGCTGCAGCAAGGGAAGTTGAGGTTGGATGTTAGGAAAAACTCTCACTAGGAGGGTGGTGAGACACTAGAGCAGGTGACCCAGAGAGGTGGCGGCATCTCCATGCTCGCAGGTTTTGAAGACGCGGCTAGACACAGCCTTGGCCGGGATGATGTAGTTGGGGCCGGTCCTGCTTGGAGCGGGGGGTTGCGCTAGATGTGCCCTCCTGAGCTCCCTCCCACCCCTTATTGTCTGTGACCGTCGGATGTCCTTTTTACAGTGGATTCCTGTCACCAAGCTCGGCCGCCTGGTCAAGGATATGAAAATCAAGTCTCTTGAAGAGATTTATCTCTTCTCCCTTCCAATCAAGGTAAGGGGGTGTGAATGGGTCGATGCTGAGCATTTGAGCTCCTGTGCCACATGCTGGTCTGCAAAATGAACGGGTGTTGTATTACAAAATGTTCATCAAGGAGTCGGCTTTCAAGGTTGGTTGTTAATAGGTAACAGACCCTTACGCAGGGACCCCAAATGTGCTGTTTCACCTTCCTTTGAGGTAGTGGAAATCTTTAATGTGCTGTTTGAGGTAGCATAAAGTAAACCAGTGGGGTGACTTAATGCAGCAGATGTTGTTTAAGGGAGCCAGGTGAAGTGTGCTCATGTAAACGTGGATTGCATTATGTCTTTCATAGATTTCCTAGACATTAGGGCTGGGAGGGACCTTGGAAGATCAAGTCCAGCCCCAGATGCATGATACTGTTTGAGTATTTAAAAACAGTATTTATTGCAAAAGATTATGCAGGTATCCAATACCTTAGTGGCTGGCTGGTTTTATTAGAAGAGGTTCATCTTTAGACCATTAGACTAATATCCTGTATCCTAAATCTGTCTGGTTGTAGCCCTGTGTACCAGAAGGAGCAGGGTCATGGAGAAGTTGCCATGCCAGGGAAGATCATAAAAAGCCAGGGGCTCCCTAGTTGAAAGGAGATGGTTGAGGGGGATCTGGTAAAGGTTTGTGATGATAAAGATTATAAAATCACGACGGGGTTAGACCAGACGAGCAGGGAATTGTTCCCAGGTCCCAAATACTAGAACAGGGGTCAACCACAGAAACTAAAAGGTGACAAGTTTATAAAGCTAACGAGAGAATACGTCTTCATGTGGCATGTAGTTAATTCATTGCCACAGGAGGTGGTGGAGGCAGACAGCATAGCTGGGCTCTGGAAGGGGCTGGATGAATTGGTGGGTGATGGGTGTGTCGTTTGCTGTTGAACAGAATGGCTGGAAAGGTTTCCTCTGGCATCTCTAAACCAGTAATGCTGGATGCAGTGTGGGGTAGTGACTATTGAAATGTGGATTCAGGGATAGATCATTCTTGAGATCTCCACAGGATGCTGGGCTGACCCAGCCTGGCACTTCTTATGTTCTGCTGTGACGGACTAATTTACTTTGATTTCTGCAGGAGTCAGAAATCATCGACTTCTTCCTGGGATCTTCCCTGAAGGACGAGGTTCTGAAGATCATGCCTGTCCAGAAACAGACCCGGGCTGGTCAGCGTACCAGGTTCAAGGTGATGTTTCCAGAGCAGTACCTGCATCTGTTTAATTGTTGCTGTTAACATATGTTGTGACGCTGATGTTCCTGGGGTGTCGTGTTGGGATGGTAAAGAATCCGTTCCTTCCATAAAGGTGCAAATACAGCCTTCACAGCGCGCACAGGTGTGAATCTAGTGGGGAATAACTATAATGCCTACAGAAGTGTTCAGTGGTTGTGGCTTCGGGAGGGCCCTGGGCGACCCATTTTCCCATTCATCCAGGGCTGCCCTTGGACCAGGAACAAGAATAGCTGGATCTTCAGGGCCCAGCTCTCCTTTAGCACAAGCTTTAGCTGGAGTTGCTTTTGCTTCTACCTGGTTGTAGTGGGGTGTGACGCTGGCTTTGCTGTACGTGGGGCGGTACAGAGAACAGAGCTGGAATATCCCTGTCAGGATGGAGCTTTAGAGGCAGACTTTTCATTTCTGGGCTGTGTGGTGCAGTTGTGTTTCCTTGCACTGGCAGGATCCTTTCCGATGTGGTGAAAGGGAGGCTGTGTGTGTAAGCAGAGTGCCTTAGCCCTGCTAAAGGTTTGGTTTTCTTCATTTTAGGCTTTTGTTGCTATTGGTGACTACAATGGGCATGTTGGCCTCGGTGTCAAGTGCTCCAAGGAAGTTGCCACTGCTATTCGCGGAGCAATCATCCTGGCTAAGCTATCCATCGTACCAGTGCGACGAGGCTATTGGGGTAACAAGATCGGCAAGCCCCATACCGTACCCTGCAAGGTAAGGCTTGGTCGGCTTCATCCTGTAGTCCTGTGCTGCGCTTTCAAGTGTGAACACACATGTTGCGTTGTTCTTAACCCCCTCTTCTCTTGGACTAGGTGACAGGCCGTTGTGGGTCTGTGTTGGTGCGTCTGATCCCAGCACCCCGTGGGACAGGGATTGTATCAGCCCCAGTTCCCAAGAAGCTGCTGATGATGGCTGGGATTGATGACTGCTACACCTCAGCCAGGGGCTGTACTGCCACGTTGGGCAACTTCGGTAAGTTTGAGGCTATCGGCTCTGCACTAGTCAGCTGGACTTCTGGTCATTTTGTTACCCCTCTGATACAGTTAGTCTCAGTGTGCGACTAAACCATCCATTTAGGCACTAATAGTTTTGCTAATTAATTTGAAAAACACCTTCCTGGACAAATGGGAAATCGGACTGTGCGTGCTGCCAGACTGCAGAACATAAATTGGTCCTTGGGAGAAATACTTAAATCTCTTGAACCAAATATTCCAGATGCTGCCCAGTAAGATGCCCTTTTTCTTCCCTTTTTATTCAGTTTAAAGCTCTCTCAGCTCTGCTCAGTTGTGTCTGTCTGAAATGGTGCAACTGTCGTTATTGGAGAGAGAAAGGAAATGAGTTTAATATGCACGGCAGTGGGACCTCGCGATATGGTCTCCCTGCTCCTTTTCGAACTCGACACTTGTTTCTGTGGTTTGGTTTGACTGTGTCACGCAGTGGGTTGTTTTCCTTGCTCTGAGGCCTTCAGGCGGCTGCTTTGTCATGCATAGTACCTGATGTCTGGTTTGTTTTTTTTCTTCCCTGAATAGCTAAGGCCACCTTTGATGCCATCTCCAAGACTTACAGTTATCTAACCCCTGACCTCTGGAAGGAGACGGTGTTCACCAAGTCTCCTTATCAGGTAAGAACATGGAATCGCTGCATTTTGTGTGCACAACTTGGAGCCTGTCACGTGAAGTTCTGTAGAAGGACTTTGCTAGCAATAGTGACTTCAAACCTAGTGCAGGGGCCATGTGAGTCTTGCCTTTCCACTGAGAAAGTAAGTATTAGTTGTTAAACCCCTGTGGCTGCAAATGCTGCCAGTTCAGGATCTGTCGCCAGCACCATTCAGTGCTCTGGAGCAGGCTGGCAACTGCCTTGTGAGAGAAGAGTGAAATGAAGCTTGCATAGCCATAGCTGTCGCCTGATTGTCTAGTGCCAATAGGAAAAAGAGTCACTTGTTGATCTCACCGGTTAAATATTACCAGTTGGGAATTAACATGTCATGAAGTCATCTGTGTTTGAATTAAGAACCATTTTTTGTTCATTGCAGGAGTTCACTGATCATCTTGCCAAGACCCACACCAGGGTCTCAGTGCAGAGAACCCAGGCAGCTGCTGTGGCAACAACTTAACATGTTTTTGTACAAGAAAATAAAGTGAAAAGTGAACCAGACCTTGATGTTAATGTGTGTTGTGCTCTGAGCCCATTCTGGGGACATTGTACAGATGCCATTGCCTGCACAACTACAGACAGGGGAATGATGAGCTAGGCTGCAGTACTGCTGAAAAAGGACCCTGGGGGTTTGTGTCTGGAAAAGGGTGCAAACCAGGAGATTGATGAGAGAGAATACAGCCAGCTGCTGCTGCCTATTAAAGCACTGTCCTTCCTGAACAATAACCCTAGTAATGCTTTGACATTATAGCAGCAGTTCCCAATCTGGTACAAGTACCACCAGTGGTACACAGACACCTGTCAGTAGTACATGTTATAAAATTAATTGTAATACATTTGTTACAACAAAAATTTGCTGGTGGTACTTAAGGCTGTATCATTTTAAATTGGCGGTGGGTAATCTTGGTTTGGGAACTGCTCCATTATACACATTGAAATAAAATGGCCAAAATGAGTGCAATAAACAGGCTTCATTATTAAAAGGTTAAAACCTTTCATAGCAGTGCAATTCTAGGCTGCCTTGGGAGTATATAGCAAGGATGGTGAATACTTGACTACACTTGATGTATAGAGACCCCTTGGCTCCCTGTGAGAGCTTGTAAGAGCTTAAAAAGTGATTGAAAAGCAGCACTTGCAACTTGTAGGCAAACACATGTTCAAAATAACTTCATCTGCTGGGGAATGGGGAAAAACTCAAAAGCACAAGTGGCTTTCCTTGGAAGGGAGGTGCAAGTGGGACTAAGTACCCCAAAATACTTCTACCAGCTGATCCAAGTTCCTGTCAGCCTGCAAGGGCCAGGCATTGTGCTGGTGCTGGGGAAACCACTAAAGGGCACTAACATTTTCTACTCCTAAAACTGATGAACAGCAGGGTCTTAACATTTTGAGACTAGCTTTTTCAATATCCCTCTGTAAGCAGCAGCTGTCTGAATACATCCTCATTGTTTTGAAGTATGCAGTTAGCTCTTTCCATAAGGTGATCAGGCAGTGTTTGACCGTGAAAGGGGTTGAAGGATGCTGCTGCTGTGACACTTTTACACTAGTCAGACCAAACCCGTGGGCAGGCAGTGCTGCAAGAGCAGTCTTCTAGAAGCTCCAAGCAGCGGTGCTACTACAGCTCCTCAAAGTGCTGCAAAGAAGAGGAGCCCAAGGGTATTTGCTCTGCTTTGCGCTTCAGACATCACAACACAACAAGGTCACAGTGTCTGGATCAGTTTGGCAGAGATCTCTGCCTGTTTTATTGGATGAGTTAAAGACTATACAGCTTACAGACCACACCACGGTGCAACGATGCATATAACGCAATACCACGTTCTGGCGTCTTACGTCTGCAGGAACCGTTCAGCGGTTGTTCGCTTCTGCCTGTGCCTGCGCCTGCTTCCTTTCTTCGATCATTCTGTGTTTCTGCTTCATTAAGCACTGTCTAGCACCACGATACATGTCCAGATCAGCATCTAGAAGAGAACCGGGACGGTGCTGAAACCTCTGGTGCGCCCCCCACCAGCTTAGGTTGTAGCCAGAGGAAAAATGGAGGCGGTATAATACAACCCCAGGTCTTTCCCGAAAGACTTTTGACAACCCTCCACGGGAGGGCTCCAGCCTGGCATGTCTTAACAGCATCCTCCTTCCATCCCAGCCAAACCTCAACAAGTCAAAAAAACCCAAAAACACTGGTCTGCTTTACTCGTACTTACATCTGAGCTCAAAGGCTTTGGCGACATCAATAAATTGCTGCAACTCCTTGGCACAGGTTTGAAGGTAAGCCTCCCCTTCCCTGTACTGGCAGGCTTTAAACCTGTCCTGGATTATCCTCACAATTTCCTGATCGACTTTCCTGCAAGACAAGACGGAGCCCGCTGCACCAGGACACGGCACAGAGCGACGATCCCGACGGCGCCGGGTCTCCTCGACGGCGCTTCATCCTCCCGGGCGACCGCCGGCGGCGCAGCGTGACGCCGCCGCCGCCTCCACGTACCTGTCCCTGACGAACTGCATCTCCGCCTCGAAGATGCACAGCATGTCGTTCTCCCAGCACTCGGAGATGTACGGCACGCGGCGGTACTGCCGGTGGTAGTAGTAGAACTTGTGCTTGGCGTGCTGACGGCTCATCCACTCTGCGCCGCACGGCGCAGCACATGGACCGCGTGGGATGGGGGGGCAGGGGGAGACAGGTGGGGGAGGGGCATATTTAGATTTCCAAGCGTAGGCTCCACCCCCGCCCCGCGGGGATCCTTAAGCCCCGCCCCCTCCCCCGCGGGGATCCGTAGCGAACACGGCGCTGCCCCTCCCCCCGCCGCTACCTCGGAAGTAGGTGACGGGCCTGTCGACGCTGTAGTAGAAGAACTTCTCGAAGACGCCGATTGGGTTGTAGGGCTGCTGCTTGGCGACCGGGGTGCGCGTCGGCGGCTCCTTGTAGACCTCGCGGTCCCAGTCCTCCGGCATCGCGGCCGCTTCGCTTCAGCCCGGACAAGATGGCGGCGCCGCGGGGTCAGGCCGGCGGCAGAGGTTAAAGGGGAAGGGAAGGCGCATGCGCGGAGAGGGGAGCGCGGCGCCGCTCGGGAAGAGGGAGGCGGCGCATGCGCGGGCGCGGGGCATCCCGGGAGATGTAGTTGTGGGCGGTGCTTGCCTGAGCCGGCCAGCAGGGGGCTGCAGAGCAGAGCAGGGGCTGCAGCTGGGCAAGGGGCAAAGAGCAAGGCGGGGGGCTCTGGGGCACCCCCAGCCCCTGTGGCCCTGGGGACTGTTGCACAGCTTTGCTGCCAGGGCTGAATAACAAGCAGGGTGCCGGGACCTTGAGCTCCCCGTGCAACCTCTGCACACCACCCCTGGGCCAGTGGGTCTCAACTCAACCCCGCTAGCATCAGGAAACCCTGGCGCTGGGCTGTTCTTGCAAGGCAAAGCCGCTCCACGAGCCCTGCATTCCTGTTGCACTTCTGGGGCACCCTGAAAAGGATCCCGCGGCACCCCAGGGCAGGGGGTCATGGACCGCGGTTGAGAATCACGGTGCCCCCGCGCATCCTACAGCGACAGGAGGGGAGGGGCGGTGCTCCTACTCACCACTGTTTTAAGGATGGGTGGGAGGGTGGTGGGAAGAGATCCAGGGACGTCCCCGGCAGCGTGGGAGCTTTGCAAAACGCAGGCTGACCCGACGCCAAGGAGCTGCAATGGGTCGTTAGCGCCCTGCGTCCCGGATGGACATTATTAGCCCCAAGTGATGAGTCAGGGATGCCGTGCAATGGGCCTGTGGTGTCTGATGGGGGGATCACGTGCATGCAGACGGCAGCAGGGAACCCCAATGGCAGCTTTCTGCTTGAAAGGGCGCAAGCCTCCTCGCCGATTAAACCGCGCATGAACTAATCTCAGGAGAAGTGAAAGCCGTCGTCTGCCGGGATGAACGGAGCCCAGGGAAACAGTTTACTGAAGCCCCAATGCAGAGAAAAACTCTTGCTTCAAACTGCAGACCTCAATCTTGCAATGAGCTTTACAGGGGCTCAGCCAGGAGCAAAGGGCCCAGTGATACACGCACACGGGTTGGGGGGTGGTTTTTGGACTCTTGGTTGTAGCCATGTTGGTCGAAGGGACAAAACTTTTGGGGCCGAAGTGATATCTTTTATAGACCTTTTATAAAAGATACCTCTGTCCAACACTTTTCTCTGGGTTTTGGGGGTTTTCTGCATGCCCTCCGGGGGCAGTTCTCACCACCTCTGAGGACAGGAGTTAGGGTTGGGGTGTGCTGCGCAGAGCAGGGCAATGCTTCTCTTGCCCCCAAATCAATCCTAAAGTTCCCCCTCGAGCATCCAATTTTATCCCAGAGCCTCCGGCAGGGACGGGGGAGCCCCGGGTTCACGGAGGACGTTCGCTGGAAGCGAGCGGGCTGCGTCGGTGAGAGGAGAGCTACACCCGAGGCAGCACCGGCGATCAGCCCCATTCATGTCCGAGTGTTTCCAGGGGTAAATTGAGACACCAGCCAGTGACCTTTAGCACGTCACAACTGTTGTGAGTGTCTGAGCCTGCCAGCTTGCCTGAGTGTGAAATGAATATCACATTGAATGAAGCCAGCAGCTAAATTTGTGTCTTCGGGCTGATAGACATCTTGGGTATTAGACTGTCGAGGCGCTGGGTGACAGCCTCTTTCTGCCGCTGCCCTGCGCTGAAGACACCTCATGGTCGGTAAACTCTGCGTTTGCTCTTTTGGCGGGGCGGGGAGCGGGTTGGGGATCCTCCCTCGGCGGATTGAACTAGCGGGGTGGAAACAGGATGGAAAGAGACAGTCGGAGCCACTTCGGATTGAAAAATAAGCGAGGGGAAAGGGAGACGTGGCCTGGAAGAGTTGAATGAACAGGCTTAGCCAAGAGTTATCAAGGCGGTAAAATTAACTCCTCGGCACCTGGGCTTGCTCCTTTACCTCCGCCGATTTTCGGCCGGCAGCAGGGAAAGCCGATCTGATTCTTCCCGCGGGCTCGTTGCTTTGTGCTGCCGGGCCCAGCTCGGTGTCACGCGTTCAGCATCGCGTGCGTCCCCTCTCCGCGTGCACCTCCCGATTCCTGTTCCCTTCACGCCTCCTCTGCCGCTTGCTCCGTCGTTGCCGGTGGGGGTGAGCGCAGGACCGAGCGCGACGCCGCGGCCGTGATGCGAAGGAGCGATGAGACTTGGCCTCGGCGGGACAGATCTTGCAAAGGCTGCGGCTGGTTTACGGCCCTTTCTCCGAAGCGAGGGAGACAGTGGCCGGGGAGGTTTATTTAGTTCAACCCAGTCCGCGCTTTTCAGAGGCAGGAATTCTTCCAGGCCGGGCATGGGGACTGCATTTAGAAACCTGAAATAAACCCCTTGCTTTTGGGGGCGTGGGGGGCTCTTCCTACTCACTGGAAAGGAAGAGAGAAGTTCCTGTCTCAGCCTGGGAAGACTTAGTTTGATCTCTGGATCGGTCTGTCTGCCTATGCAATGGGTGAATGGATGCCTAAAAATGCATGGAAAGGCTAGCGAGACACACGGTTGTTCACATCACGGCCATGTGTCGTCTCGCTGATGGATCTTCTTGGAACAAGCCGCCGGCTGGGAACCCTCCGGGGAAGCCCGGGTCCGCTCCAACGCCCGCTGAAGTCCCTGGAAAGCTCCCCGCTGACTTCAGTGAGTCTTGCTTCAGGTCCTTCATCAAGCGGGGTGGGCTGTAAATCTGGATCCTGTTTGGTTTTCTTCCTCCTTCCAGTCCCATCGCAAGTTCTCGGCGCCCCGGCACGGCCACCTGGGCTTCCTCCCGCACAAGAGAAGCCGTCGCCACCGCGGGAAGGTGAAGACCTGGCCTAAGGATGACCCCAGCAAGCCGGTCCACCTGACGGCCTTCCTGGGCTACAAAGCGGGCATGACGCACACCTTGCGAGAAGTGCACAGGCCGGGGCTGAGTAAGGGTCTTTGGCTGAATCCTTGAGGTCAAATCCAGAACAGAAGGGACGGCCTTGCAATGGGCTGGACGGCCCGTGGGGTTTGCAAGGAGCCCCTTTGCAGCGGGGCTGCATTTGTCAGGGCACAAAGCCGTGGAGGTGACTAGTATCACGTGAGCTGGGGGCGCTTGGCGCACGTCCTAGCACGCCGGGGCTAAGCGTTGGCAGAGAACCGAAGGAGCACATGGGCCGCGGGGAGGGGATGCTGCCCTGTGGCAGATGCTGAACTTGAGGGGTATTAGGGGGAAATAGATGCTGTTGCCCAGGCTGAGCATGGTCTCAGGGCTTCTGGCATTGGGGCTGTAGCCCACGGCACGTTTGCCTGCACTCCCAGGAGGAAAGGGCGAGTACGCGTCTCCTCCCAATGATACAGAGCCCTGCAGACACCAGCATTCGGCTTATAACCAATTCCCAGCCACCGATGCTCTGCAATTGCAATTGCCTCTGCTTCTGTCCCAGAGGTGTCCAAGAGGGAGGAGGTGGAAGCGGTGACGATCGTGGAGACCCCCCCGCTGGTCGTGGTGGGGCTGGTGGGCTACATCCACACGCCCCGTGGGCTCAGGAACTTCAAGACCATTTTCTCCGAGCACATCAGCGACGAGTGCCGGCGGCGCTTCTACAAGAACTGGTGAGAACGCCACGGGTTCGCGGGCTGTCGTCTGGCTGGCGTGCTCGACCTGCCCACAGAGACCCCCGAAAGCTCCCCGTGATGGACAGGCTTGGGGCTTGCACCTCCAGCAGCTTGGCACTGGGGCAGCTGGCGGGGACCAGCCAATGCATGTGCAAATTGTATAACCTTAAGGTTTCATCTCAAAAATCCCATGTTGCACTGGTTAATTAGTCACTGGGGGGGTGCAGCCGGGTCCTGCAGTCTGTTATCCTGGGTAACTGGGCAGATGCACAAGTGCACAGATGCAAGCCCCAAATGGCCTCGGCACACTGCTGTAAAGGCCATCGCACAAGTCCTCGGGTGGTGGTGGGGAAGAGGATGGCTTGAGTCTTCATGGAGAGGAATCACATCTTTTATATCTGCCCCTGAAAATGTTGTCAGAGCCGGCCCATCCGCTGTCCCCTTCAGCTCTGCTTTTCCTGCGGCATTTTGACCACATTGAGCGAGTCAGAGGCACAGATGTGGCTTCTTCCTACTAAAAGCTCCCCAAATTGCCAGCTGTTCCAGCAGCCCGGGACTCTCCTCTCCACCCTGCAGTCCCTGGCGTGTGCTCCTTTTGCTCCGTTATCTGGGGGTCTGAATGTTGGGCGGATCATCCATGCAAGCAGGCTTCCCGTGCACCTGCGGTTGCAGGAGCCTGCGCCTCGTTACAGCAACCAAGCGTCATTGCAATGCTCCCGTCCTCAGGCACAAGAGCAAGAAGAAGGCCTTCACCAAGTACTGCAAGAAGTGGCAGAGTGAGGATGGGAAGAAGCAGCTGGAGAAGGACTTCGCTGCCATAAAGAAGTACTGCAAGGTCATTCGGGTCATCGTACACACGCAGGTGAGACCTGGGCAATCCCCGCAGCCGAGCGGGGCAGGAGCAGGGGAGCACGGGGTGCCTCTGGCCATGGCGGGGGCATGGTGGGGCTGTTGGTAGTGCATCACCTTTGCAGGTGCAGCCATAGGCATCACCTCCCAGGGCACTGGCACCAATGCCCCAAAGGCTGCAGTGGGATCAGGGCTGGGGTTTCCTCTCTTCTTTGCCCCTCGTGTGTCTGGAGCAGACAGCGGCTCCGGGGAGGGGGGCAGACGCTGCTCCAAGTGCAGCAGCACAGCTCTGGTATCTCCGGGGCCATGGACCCGGTGATGAACTCCCCTCGAATTAGCAACTGGCGTCAGATGACGGGGTAAAAATAACCCAGGAGCAGGGAAGGGCTTGCCAGGGGCCAGAGCTGCTGCCTGCTCTGGGGCTGGGGGGGGATTTGGGTCCTCGGGAGGCTCTTGTCTCTCTCAACATCCAGGGGTGCCTGGGCTGGTTTGGGGCTCGGAGGTTTCCCTTGGGGGTCGCTCAGATCCTAACCCCAGACCACGTGGCAGTGCTGGGCTGCAGGGAGAGGCTGAGGGCACTGGAGCAGGGCGGAGGGGCCTTGTGGTCACCAGCTAAAAATAGCCCCGGGGAAGGAGAGAGGGAGCAGGACAGCCCGAGGCAGGTGCCCGCTTCCCGGAGCGGAGGTGCTTGGGGAGCCCCTGACCACTCCTGCTGCTCCCCCCCACGCCACGTGTGGTCCCGTGGCAATGCGTGTGCAGAGGGAGCGCGTGCATGTGCACACGCGCCAGCTCCATGTGCGTGCCCGCAGCGTGCCAATGCCTGGGTGCGTCTCATCTCGGCAGCAAGCAGCTGGGTTGCTTTCCCAGTCGAGATTTCTATTCTCCGGGGTTTTCTCAGGGTTTCTGCTTCGCTCTGGCAAGGGCTGACTTTCCCCCAGGCCCAGGGGAGCTGGAGGCAGCTCTCACGCGGGCCTGTTAGTGCCGCCGGCTGGAAGGCGGGGAGGAAGAGGAGAGACGTCTTCAAGGAGCCGAGGGCACTTCTCCCTGCCCCAGCC
Source organism: Alligator sinensis (assembly GCF_000455745.1). Taxonomy (NCBI): domain Eukaryota; kingdom Metazoa; phylum Chordata; order Crocodylia; family Alligatoridae; genus Alligator; species Alligator sinensis. The sequence continues at coordinate 145,152 of NW_005842091.1, forward strand.
CAGCCGCCCAGGGACCCTGGTACCCCAAGGGGCCACAGCCAGGGAGGGACGCCCAGCATCTGTGCTGGTGACACTGGTTTTTAGCCAGTGTGAAAAACCAAAGCAGTGGAAAGATGTTGCAGATCTTTAAGCTGGGCCATCTTCTCCCAGGCGGCGAGGAGCTGCGCCTGAAAGGCTGAACCTGGGGGTTATACCGGGATACACTCCTGCCTGCATCTGTCCTGGGGTAATGGTTTACTAGAGGCAAACAAGCTAGAGAAGGGAGCTGGGTATCCCTGTGTCTGTCCCTGCTCCTGGGCGTCTACCTGGGTATAGAAACCCACTGCCTGGCCAGTAAAGCCCCTGGTTGGGGTTTCCTGCCAGCAAGAGAGCAGAGAACAGATGATTTGCACGTACCCAGGCAGGTAGCAGACAGACACACCGTCTGCCCTTCTCAGTCCAAGATGGTTTAGTTCCCAAACACTTATCAGGGATCAGGGCAGAGCTCGGGGGCAAGATGGGGAGCAGGCTCCATCTGTCCGCCCTTTGGCTGCCCCCCATGCTCTCCCCTGCCGGGCTGGGTCTCACTCCTCTATGTCCCCCACAGATGAAGCTGCTGCCGCTGCAGCAGAAAAAGGCCCACGTGATGGAGATCCAGCTGAACGGCGGGACGGTGGCCGACAAGGTGGACTGGGCACGTGAGAGGCTGGAGAAGCAGGTCTCTGTGCACACGGTCTTCAGCCAGAACGAGATGGTCGATGTCATCGGGGTGACCAAGGGGCGCGGGATGAAAGGTACGGGGTGCAGGGGGGTGCAGGGTTGGGGCGCTCAGCGTGCAGCGAGTTAGGATGAACACGCCGTGCTGGGGTACCACGGGGGCAGCCATTATCTAGTGGCCAGAAGACTGGAGTTATGATCCCACCGCTCACACCAATGTTCTTCGTGGCTCTGGGCAGCCAGTCGCTGCCCTGTCTCTGCCTCAGTTTACCCTCTGCAAGACCTAGGCAGCCATATGTACTGCCAGGTATCCGCTGCTTCTGGATCTGAAGAAAGCACATAGCACAACTGGGAATAATTGTTATCCCACCGTCTCTCATGACTGGGGCACAGCTTCTGCTCCTCTGCCGATGAACCGTGAGGGGTCGTTAGCAACAGGAGAGGGCAAAAGCTCTGTGTGTGCTTGCTAATTAGCCTCAGTGCCTGGCTCCCTCCCTGATGGTTTGCTGTTGTCAGCTGGCGATGGCTATAGGTCTGTGGCTTCTGCTGGCCCAGAGAATGGCAGAACAGCCTGGGGTCTGGCCCCCGGAGCAAGCGTCTCCCACATGCTGCAGCCCAGCCACAGTCCAAGCCCAAGGACGCCAGCACGGCTTGCGAGCAGCTGCCAAATTTCTGCCCTGCTGGCTCCTGGGTGCTGCGGGGCTGGGGCTCTTCTGTGTGCCTCATGCAAGAGGCTGGGTCCTGGGTGAAGCCACAAGCAATGAGACAAGGACCAGAAAAGCCCCTGCCTTGCTAGCAAAGCCTGTGTGTGTGTGCATGTGCGTGTGCATGCATGCACACATGTCTGTTTGTATGCACATATGCATGCGTGTGTGCATGCCTACACAGGTGTACAAGGGCAGGTGGAAGATGTCACAGCCTGATGAGACTGGTGGAGTGCAAGCAGGGCTTTGGTCTCTGGGTTCTCAGCCCCTGATGGTCCCCCTCGTCCTGTCTCTCCCAGGGGTGACAAGCCGGTGGCACGCCAAGAAGCTCCCGAGGAAAACCCACAAAGGCTTACGCAAGGTTGCCTGCATTGGAGCCTGGCACCCAGCCCGGGTTGGCTACTCCATCGCCCGAGCTGGCCAGAAGGGCTATCACCATCGCACGGAGCTCAACAAGAAGGTACAGTGCCCGGAGAGCCCGTTCCCCTCGCTTGGCCTCCCTCTGCCCCTCTCTCAGTAGCACATGTGATTTCAGGGGCTTCCTCAGGCCCTGTGGTGCATATGCCCATATCCCCCATGACTTAGGCCATGGTGGGACTGGGCAGTCTGTCCAGAGCCTGTCTGGGGGGGGATCGGCTCTGCTTTGGGCAGCTCAGCCTCCCGTCGGTGCTTGGCGTGCCGTCACTTGGCAACACGTGGCTCGTGACTGTGGTTTAAATCAGGGGGGCTGACCTGGGGTCTGGGCAGCTTCTGTGCATGACATGAAGCAGGCTGGGGATGGGACAGGACACACAGCGGCAGATAGGGCAGAAAGCAGAGCAGCAGCTTGGTCAGGGAGCATAGGGAAGGGAGCAGAAAGCGGAGCAGCAGATCGGGCAGCGGAAGGGGATTACAGTAGCACTTGGGCAGGGTGCAGGGCTAATTTGTGGCATGCCTGCTGAGAAGACATTAAAGCATTAACTCTCTTCCCCTTGGGCTCCCCACTAGATTTACCGCCTCGGCCGCGGGGTCCACGTAGAGGACGGCAAGGTGGTGAAAAACAACGCCGCGACCAACTATGACGTGACTGAGAAGACCATCACGCCGCTGGTAATGGGGCTGGAGACGCAGGCAGTGCTGGGCTGGTGCTGGGGGGCCGCGGTTCTGCCCCCGCTGCAATGCATTGCCTTGGGCCGGTCTCTTAATTGCTCCTTGGGAAGGGCTTTTTCCAGATCATTTTCCTTTTCCACTCATGGGTCCTTGCCCCCAACTCCAACCCCCTTCCTTATCATTATATATAATTGACTTCAGCAAGGCTTTTGACACAGTCTCCCACAGCGTTCTTGCAAGCAAGCTGAGGAAGTACGGGTTGGATGAATGGACTGTAAGGTGGATAGAAAACTGGCTGGGTTGTCAGGCTTAATGAGTAGTAATCAATGATTCAATATCTATTTGACAGCCGGTATCAAGTGCAGTGCCCCAGGGGTCGGTCCTGGGGCTGGTTTTGTTCAATATCTTCATTAATGATCTGGAAGATGGGATGCAGCAAGTTTGCGGATGAAACCAAGCTGGGGGGAGTAGTAGATACACTGGAGGGTAGGGCTAGGATTCAGAGAGACCTCGACAAATTGGAGGACTGGGTCAAAAGAAATCTCATGAGGTTCAACGAGGACAAGTGCAAAGTCCTGCATTTAGGACAGAGCAATCCCCTGCACTGGGACGGGCTGGGCAGCAGCTCTGCAGAAAAGGACCTGGTGGGGACAGTGGACAATAAGATGGACATGAGGCCACTATGGGTTACTATTCCCGGTGACCAGCAGACATGCCACAGAAGGAGTCACTGCCTGGGGGTGTTGTGAACCGTCCCTCTGCTCACGTCCGCAGGGAGGATTCCCTCGCTACGGCGAAGTGAACAATGACTTCGTCATGCTGAAGGGCTGCGTGGTGGGCACCAAGAAGCGGGTGCTGACTCTCAGGAAGGTGAGGCTGCCACTGGAGATGAGTCCACACCTCGGGGAGCAGCTGGCTTTGGGAGTCCCATAAGGATGTGGCTTGGGGGATGTTTCCCAGAGAGGCTGGTCTTCATGATCAGGCCATTCTCCTCGGCCTGGCTTTCTCGGGGTCTCATCTGCCCGGGAGCTGCTTTGCTTTAATTGGAGCGAGTCTATCTGGCACAATCCCCTGCTGGGAATGGAGCTGCCTTTCAAGGTCAACATCTGCAGGTCTGGGAGGGGTTAGGGTTAGGGTAACCCTGGTGGCAGCCAGATTCGAAGGAGGCAAATTGCCCCATGAGCTGGGTTGTCATTTCCGTTCCAAGGAACTGAGATGTGGTGGCACGTGGACTCCCACTGTCCTGGGTCTCTTCCCTGCAGAAGCCACCGACCAGCTAAGTGTCACTGGCTGGTGGACATGCCTGAGAAGCCTTAGCTCTGCCCCAGACAAATCTTGTATTCTCGTGCCTGGTTAAACATGAGCCTGATGCGTGTCGTCTCCCCCTCCTCCAGTCCCTTCTGGTTCACACAAAACGCCGGGAGCTGGAAGCCGTTGAGCTGAAGTTCATCGATACCACTTCCAAGTTCGGCCACGGCTGCTTCCAGACGGCGCAGGAGAAGAGAGTGTTCATGGTGAGTGGTGTCCTGTGCTGTCTGTACAGTCCTGGCCCCGACTCTCAGCTGAGCACGTGGTCCCAATAATAAAGGTAGCATCCAGCACTGTCTTGCTTCAGAGACAGATGTGTCAGCCTTGCCATCAGGAAGTCTGCAAAGGGGGAACATGGCAGCTGGGCAAGTACCTGTGCCAGCCAGAGCTGGGAAATGTCGTACCATATGGTGAACCCGTTTGCACACGCAGTGGGATGCATTCAGCCAGCAGTTATGTTGGCAGCATCTCGCTGGACGTATGGCTCCTCTCACCCTGGCAGTGCAGTTGTTTGATGGGCTTGAATGCACTGCACTCATCGCTCCTGTGTTTTTTCAAAGCATCAACATCGGGCCATGAGCCTGGGGATTTTGCAAAACCCCAAGTCAGGTCATTTAAATGTAAGGTCATCAAGCCAGGTCGTTTAAACGTAAAACAGAGAACAAGTTTTAACCCAGCGTGCTGAGACATTTCTCTGCTAGGATTGCGGTGTCCCCATCACCCTGTGCTAGTGCGGTGAGCTGAAGGGGAAGCTGATGAGTTATTCAGTGGGCAGCTCGTCAGCAGGTGTGCACTGGCACAGCACCACTTGTCCCCCAGACAGCAGTCCAGCTCACCATTGGTTAAGCTCACACGAGCACACTAATTTAGCTGCAGGGCAGGAGGACCAGCCACAAAACCCCGTCCGTGTACTGCGGGGTGGCGGGGTTAATGCTTTGGGCAAGCAGATGAGCATGATGTCTGCACTGCTCCATCTTCCCCCAGCTTGCCTGCCCCAGCAGCAAAGGTTTCTAGCCCTGGCAGGCTTCCTGCCAAGCAAACAGCTGGTTCTGGGGCAGGCTGGGGAGGCCTTGGGATAGTTGTGACACTGCGGTGACCAGGAGAGCTGGGAGGCTACAGCCCAACAGCTGGCGTTGCAAACCTGGTGCTCTGGGATGGAGTCAAATGGGCACAGACTGCTCAGCACATCTGGCTCCTGTGCCACCTCCCAGGGGCACATCTGCAGCCAGCCGCTGATTGGTTATGAGATCTGCATGGGTATGGGCTGGGGCTGACTGGCTGGGCAGCAGCTCTGCACAAAAGGACCTGGGGGTGACAGTGGACAATAATCTGGATATGAGCCAGCAATGTGCCCTTGCTGCCAAGAAGGCTAACGGCATCCTGGGCTGTGTTGGTAGGGGCGCTGCCCGCAGATCGAGGGCAGTGATTCTTCCCCTCTGTTCAGCACTGGGGAGGCCACATCTGGAGTCCGGTGTCCAGCTGTGGGCCCCCGCTACAGAAAGGATGTGGACAAGTTGGAGAGAGTCCAGTGGAGGGCAACGAAAATGATTTCAGGGGTGGAGAACATGATTTCTAAGGCGAGGCTGAGGAAACTGGGCTGGTTTAGTCTGCAGAAGAGAAGACCGAGGGGGATTGAATAGCAGCCTTCAGCTCCCTGCAGGGGGGCTGCAAAGAGGATGGAGCTGGGTTGTTCTCAGTGGGACAAGGAGTAATGGGCTCAAGCTGCAGCAAGGGAAGTTGAGGTTGGATATTAGGAAAAGCTCTCACTAGGAGGGCGGTGAGGCACTGGAATAGGTTACCCAGAGAGGTGAGGGAGTCTCCATCCTTGGAGGTTTTGAAGACCCGGTTCAACAAAGCCATGGCTAGAATGATGCAGTTGGGGCTGGTCCTGCTTGGAGCAGGGGGTTGGACTAGATGGGACCTCCTGAGCTCCCTTCCAACCCAAATTTTCTATGATTCTCTCTTATTTCCTCTGTTTCCACTTGTTTTAGGGCCCCCAGAAGAAACACTTGGTGAAGGGGAAGCAGGAAGCCCAGGAAGAGCTGTAAGGAACGTTAACCCATGTCCACCCTCGTTGTGCAAAGACCCTTCCAATAAAGGGACTGCAAAGCCTCCGCCGTCCTGCTTTCCTCCCTGGGCCATGGAGGCAGTGGTTCAGAGGGGCATCAGCGAGTCCTGGAGCCATCTCGCCAGGTGCTGATGTGGGCATTGCTGCTCTGGGGGCAGCAGGGGGATAAGCCCATTGAGAGCGGGGTCCCTGGAGATGCCTGTGACTAGATTTAGATGCCGTTTGCATCGTGCCAGAGGCAGCCTACAGCAGGGGGGCTGCTTTGCTCAGCCTTTCCCAGCCTGCTCTCTCCAGACCATGCATCCTTCCCAGCAGAATCCCTGTTGGATCCAGCAAAGGGGAACAAAGGCAGGTGCTGGCACAGAGGCCTCCCACGAGGCTTGGGTCCAGCAAACAATTGCTTTGCTGAGAAACCTGCTGTTCTTGGAGAGCAGTTGCATGGCTCCCTGAGCAGCTGGGAAAGGTTGGGCAGCGTCTCTCCCTGCTGCAGATGCACTCGCTCAGCCTGTATCCAGAGCCTTGAAGCAAAGGGACAGGGTAGTGCTGGTCTCAGGGGAGAAGAGGCTCCCAGGAACTGGTGGGGCAGAGCAAGGAGGACAATGCTAGGGTATGAATACATGGGGTCCAGCCCCAGTACAGGATGCTGCCTGAGCCCTGGGTGCTAGGCCACCAGCACAGCAAGACAAATGAGGTCTCCCTGCTCTTACCTGGAGCCTGTCGTATGGGCTCTTGCTGTTCTGTGTTTTGCAGTTGTGCAAAGGAGGGGTGAAGGAGGAATCTGGGGGGTACTGCTGGCCTGTGAATGCAGGGACTGGACTTACGGGCTCAGGAGACCCCCCTCCCAGCCCCATGCTCCTGTAACTGCAGCACAGGCCGGAAGTGGGAAGAAGAGAGCTGGGAAAGAGCAAGGACCACGTCCAGGCCAGTGGATTGATGCAAACCTTTATTTGGCCGTGCCAGCCCACCCTGCTCAGCCCCAGCACGCCCATGAGGTTTGCAAAGCCCTTGGATTGCACGCAGCTTGGGGACTTCCCTGGCCAGAAGCTAATGCCATTATTGCACAGGAGAGGCAACCATCCCACTCCTCGCTGCCCCCAGGCTCACATTCGGATGCTCCTGCCTCTGCCCAGCCCTGACATGTGCCAGACGGCCGGAGGTTTGCGTGCATGACCCCAGGAAAACATCTGGAGCAAAAGGACCCACCAGAAGGAGACTGGCAGGGCAGCTTCCTAGGGCTCTGCCCCAGGGCAGGGGGACCATTGGCATGTTCCTGGACAGGGGCCGTGTACCCCAGACAGATGCACAGGCAGCCTTTTACACCCACATGCTCTCTTGCAGCAGGACATGATATTCAGCCCCACTGTGCAGGGGGGCAGGGACCAGTCACAGCTACTGGGTATCGGGAGGAGGGAAGGGAGGGGTTTTGTCTCCATTTCTTTCCTGCCTGCAACGTTCCCGACAGACTCGGGTGCTCCGTGCCAAGGCCGGTGCCAACTCGGGTCCTGGTAGCTTGGAGCTCCCGTTTCAGGACCGTGCTGAGCCCATCCCGCAGCCACGGCCCTTTCCCACCTGGCCTGAGGTTGGTGTAGGAATCCACAGGGACCCAGGAGGAGAGGAGGAGACTTCCTCTCCCCTCTGCTCCCTCACCGGGCGAGAAGGCTTCTGCCCTTGCTGCACTGCAGATAGTTAAAAGGAGAGGTCCCGTAGCCGGGGTGAGGCATGCTGGAAACGAGATGAAGAGATGAACCACGAAGATCCAGGCTGGCACCCGGCTCCGGCAGGCAGGCAGTTCCCAGCCCAGCTCAGCAGGGCCCATCAGCGAACGCCCCACAGTCCTCTACAGCATCCGGGCCCCAAATCAACCTTCGGAGTCCGTCGTCTTGTTGTGCGCAAGCCCGGCCTTTCAGGGCCCCGCGGCGGGCGGCCGGGGGTCCATCCCGGCACGCATGATGGGCACAATGAGGTCATCCATGTTTGGCATCACCAAGATTTTCTGGGGGTGGGGAAAGTGAGATAGACCTAAGAATCGCTGCTCAAACCAACGAAGCGCGTCAGATGGCCTCTGAAAGGCCCTGCTACGCCACAGGGACCTGGCACCTGAGACTACTCCAGGTTTCTTGGCTTCCCAAGTGGCCCAATCGTGCCCATTTGGGGCTCATTTGGGGCTCCAGAGAGGCTCTGCAGGTGTTGCCCCCTCCTCACCGCTCCAGCCAAACCCCTGGACTCCCAGCCCCTTCCAGGTGGACCAGAGCCCAGCTGTCCCCACCCCAGCATACCTGGAATTCGCGCTGCAGCTTCTTCTCGATCCACTCCGTGACATGGATGAAGGTGACTTCCCGCTCCCCCAGCTTGGGGCGGACTCTCATCTCCAGCTGGGGCGGGAGCCGGAAGCTGTACCTGGAGGGACGAGACGCCGTTACAAGCCAGGCTGCGTCCAGGAGATGGTGGGAGGGGTGAGATGCACTCGAGTGCACGCACATGCCCACATCCACTCCCGTGAAGCTTTTATTGCTAGAATTCCTCGGTATCGTCAGGATATTAAGGAGTAAGTTGTGACCTCTCCGCTGATGGAAGGTGTAGCCACTTGTGCACTGGGAGCGGGGGCCTCCCAGCCACCACCAGGTAGTAAGAGCACTCGGTCCCCAGCTATTAGCCAGCTGGATATTTGAACACAGAGCCTACACTGGAGAAGGGCTAGGCATTTTCCCTTATCCCTGATGCATCTCTTCTCTGAACTGGGAGAAGGGTTTGTGCCCATCTGGGGTCCCCAGCATCTCAGGCCCCTGCCCCTTGTCCATGCCCTGCTAAACACTGGGCTGGAAAAGCCGGGGTGCACGGTGCAGGTGGGGACCCGGGCTCTCCTACCAGATTCGGTCCGTTGGGGGTGGAGGGATGTTCACAGCCAGGGTCCCCGACAGCTCCTGGACCTCCACCGTCAGCAGCAGTGGCGTGTTGGACACCTCCTCGATCTTCTTTTTGATAAACTCGTTCTCGGTGGCTTTCTGGAAGTACTTGGACTTGGCGATCTTGTCCACGAAGCGCAGGATCTTGCGACTGGTGCTGTTGCCCCCGACGTGGCCCAGCGGCGGGGAAGGGTGGGCTGTCAGCCTGCAGGATGGAGCCGTGCTAAGGCAGGGGGCCAAGCAGAGACCCCACCACGTGTGGCCTTCCCTGCACCCATGCTTGGAGAGCCCCTTCCTTAGCCCTTCCCAGGGGGGTCCGACATACCACCAGTAGCCGGCAGGGACAGGCGACAGCTGCTTAGGGCCACCCGGATAGGGAGGGTAGGAGGGGTGAGATGCACTCAAGTGCGTGCACATCCCGGCCCACATCCACTCCCATTGCTAGATTTCTTTAGCATCTTCCTGAGAAAGGCTGCAGCTCACCTTTGGACTCAGTAGTGCATCCACCCCCCACCCCTCCCAGCTGTTGTGATGCCGATGGCCCCTGGCAGACACCCCACCCCAAGGCAAGGTCCCTCTCCCCTGCTTTACCCTTCAGTGGTGGGGGGCACGATCCTTTCTCCCAGAGCGCCGGAGGTCTCTGCTGCGGGGACATCCTCCTCGTCCGAGGAGCCGGCGCTGGAGGACTCTGCATCGCTGTCTGCCAGGAGATTGGCCCGTGGCTTCACCCTGCCAATAAATCAAAGAGGGGTATGAGCCTGTGGAGGACCTGCCGGGCTGCATGGACCCCAACCCTGCACAAGCCTTTGCATAGGGCATGCCCAGGCACAGACACCAGCGGGGCTGAGCCCTTGCATCCTGACCTCTCCCCGCTGCACTAGGGTAAGGCAGCCTTATACAAATGCACCACACCTGGCACCAGCCACACACTCTACCCCTTTGCAAGAGTCTGGAAGCCCAGCACTGTGGACTCACATTTATAAACACAGCCCCAAGGCATGCTGGGACAAATGGGATTGGCTGGCTGTGGCAGCAGAGCATGCTGGGAGCAGGAGAGCAGCATATAAGCAGGGATGCAGCAAGCCTTGGTGTAGATGTTATAGGTTGGGATAGGGATGTATGGTCTAGGTTGGAAGGAGCCTCCCCCTGGCATTGCTAAGCCTATGGGGATCCTGGAGGGGACAGGGGTAGAGCTGGGCTTTCTTTATGTTTAACTTACTTTTCCTTGGGGGGATAAAAAAAAAAAGTTTAATTTATTTCTTTTGGCTTTTCTGCAGGGAGTAGGGAGATGGAGCCTGGGGTGCCCTGGACAGGCTGGTCTGGGGGCTGGGCAAGTACTGGGCAAGAGGCTCTTTGGAGTCCTCTTAGCCCTGGAAGGGCTGGAGTTGATTTGGCTGCCCTGGCGGCACAAGGCAGGGAGCAGAGGCCGTGCATGCCTCTGTCCCCAGAGCTGTTATAAATGGTTTCCGCGTCCCCCCAGGCAGGCTCTGGCGCAGGGATTCATAACCCTGAGATCCTTACACGGGTGCCACGCGGGGTTGGCCCCACTGGGTGTGCAGACACGACTCGCAAATAAACCCAGAGGGTTCACGTGGGAGTCCTTGGGGTTAAAAGCATTCCTACTCGCTGTGGCCTTTCTGAGCTCTTTGCAACACAAGACTTTCTCCGTTTGTTTTCTGGAGTCAAAAAAACGAGTGAAAACAAAGAACTGGTATTCTCTAAGGGGGGGTCATGAGTCTAAGGAGGGCTGCCTGGAGCCCAAAAGGTTGAGACCCGCTGCTTTAGCACGGGGGGGTGAGTGGATCTTTGCAGCCTCTTGGAAACAGAGGTGGGATTTAGGCACCAGTTTCTATTGGGAGCCGATGGTGCCGGGTCTGGCAGAAGGATCCAGCCCAGTTCCCTCCAGGCTACGAAAGACCATCACCAGCGAGTTGCCTGGAGCGCCTGCGGGCAGCCTTTGGTCTGATGCAGGTCGAGTGAAGCGAGCTCCCGGGAGCTGGGACACGCGCTGTCTGGCTCGGGGCCTGTCTCGGGTCCTGGCTTTGGGCAGGAAAGTTGTCCAAGAGAGAATTTGGGCTGCTTATCCCCCCGCATCGTAGCCTTTCCCACCCTGCTTTTTGCTTTTTCTCTACTGGGGAAAAAATGTAGCTGAATATCCGATTCAGCTGCAGGAAGGAGGGGGATTCTGCTGCAGGTAGAGAGGACAGGAGCAAAGGCGGGGCTCCCTCAGGGCCCTCGATCCCTCCCGCGGTGGCAAGGATGGAGATCTCCCCACCGCCGCCTGGATTTGCCGGGGGGGGCACCCGGAGCTGAGGCCAAACCCATCCGCCTTGCCTCCACCAGCTGTGCCAATACCCGTCACGAGTGGGTGTTAGCACCCAGTCACTCTGCCCCGACAGCACTGGTGTGACCCCCCACTCCTTCCCTAGGTGCGGAAATGGCTGCTGCATCGGCAGGAAGGACTTGGCTGCTATTTTAAGCCCCTTGCAGAGCGATCCGGGCTTGTGCGCCTCATTAAGACAAAACACCCTGATGGCATTGACCTAAATAGGGGCATGAGACGGGGGAGCGGTGGGAGAGCGGGTATGTCGCGGTCCCCGTGGACGGCAGCCCCAGAGCTGAGCTGGGGGTGGGCGATGCAGCACTTGATGCTGATCCGTGTGAACGGCGTGGATTAAAGTGCTGGGGGGGGTCGGGCTCGGCGCTCCCTTTCCCTGCTCGGAAATCACTGCAGAGCCGCGGCCCCTTTCCTCCTCCTCCCTCGAGCAGCAAAGCCGTGACTTGCTCGGTGAGGAAAACGGGCCCTGAAGTGACCTGCAAGGGGGGCAGTGCCCTCTCCCGGCTCCTTGGCATGCAGCCCCCGCCATGGCAAGAGGTCCGGTGGTTTCCTTGAAATCCCCATCCTCCTCCGTGGGAGCCCAGAGCGCGCGAGCTGGAGGGGATGCACTGAAGAGGCAGGTCTTTGCTCCTGGACCCTGAAGCTGTGCTGCCAGGTGGCGTTTCCCGTCCCCTCCCGGCATCGCCGCCTGCCTGATGTCTCCTCGGGGCACTCGCCCGTGCTCTGCCTGGCTGAGCAGAGCTCCTAATCCTTCTTCCCCTGCTTTTTAAACACTCCCCCAGCCCTCCTGTCACTCCAGCCCGTAATCTAGATGCTGCTCTGATGATCTTTATGTCCAGGCGTCAACTGGACTTTGCCTATTTTTGCCGCATCACCTCCCTAGGACCCAGCCTTTTCTCTCCAGGCATGTGCTGTCCCCCTCGTCCCATGCCCCGATGAGCCCTTTTCCCTCAACAGACAGCCCCGATCCACACGTCTGTCCAGAGCACTGACACTCATTGATCAACCTCCAATGGGGCAGAGTATTTCCCCTTCTGGGTCATGGCCCTCCTCACCCCAAAACCTGCTTGTATTTCATTAGCCGGTCAGTCTGTGCCCTGTCTGCAGCCCAGAGCCAGCACAGGATGCCTGGCAATGTCTGGGTGCTGCACGGGATGCCCAGCAATGCCTGGGCTGGGCACTGCATGGGATGCCCAGCAATGCCTGGGCTGGGTGCTGCACGGGATGCCCAGCAATGCCTGGGTTGGAAGTTGCACGGGATACCCAGCAATGCTTGGGTGCTGCATGGGATACCCAGCAATGCCTGGGTTGGAAGTTGCACAGGATGCCCAGCAATGCCTGGGCTGGGCGCTGCACGGGATGCCCAGCAATGTCTGGGTGCTGCACGGGATGCCCAGCAATGCCTGGGTGCTGCATGTTGGCGACAGTAGGAGATGTGAGCGCTTGCAGCTGCAGACAGAAAGCTTTGCTCCGATCCCCGCCCCCGGCTGAAAGCGGGGAGCAGTTTCTGTTCTGATCACTGAGAGATGATTAAGGGGTAGCCGGCCGGCGGCTGACTCCAAGCAGAAGCCGGGCAGGACAATAAGCCGGGGCGTGTGCTGCTTAGCGGCTGGTTATGACATGAATCTCCCCATTCCTGC
>NW_005842091.1:157928-171020 GCF_000455745.1 Alligator sinensis
TTCTGCCTTGTTCAGACAAATGGAGGGTGCTGGGCACAGCTGGCCCAATCCCACCCCCAAACAGGGGGTCCTTCCTTCTGGCCCAGTGCTGGCTGGCTGGCCCCGCAATTCCTCCCCTCAGCCTTGGATTATCAGCTCTTCTCTAAGACGCTCCCTCCGGCGAGAAGGCAGCGTGACGAGAGCACGGGGCTGATCCCGCTCGGCGGTGCCAGGCCGCCTGCCCAACAGGTCAGGGGAGCCCGCCCTGGATGGGAAAGCCATGCAGGGTCCTCGAGCTCTGAGTGAGACAAGGGCACTCAGGAGAGGAGCCACGAGCCCGATGGAAACTCATTGCAGCGGTGGGGCTTGATACCACAGGTGGGGTTACCTCGATACCCCGGCCTGCACCCCAGCAGCTCCCTGCAGTGCCCCTGCGTGCGGGGTGAGCACCCCTGATGGGGGCTGGGATCTTACCGCTCCCCGCCAGGGTCCGCCTGCCCGCTCTCCTCGGCCAGCGCCTCCTTCCCCAGCTTGCACAGGTTCATCTTGGTCTCCAGGGTCATCTGCAAGGACCCGCTGTAGGTGACTTCCAGATCCACCCAGAGCCCTGCGGAGAGGAGGGGGCACACGTGACCGCGGGGCTGGGGTCGGGGGGAGCAGGGTGCACTGCCGAAACCTGCCGGCATGTGCCAGGAGGGGCTGCGGGGCCAGGGAGGGAAGCCCCGTGTGGCCTAGCCGACAGAGATGCAGATGACCTGGGCACGAGTGCCACCCCGTGCCTCAGTTTCCCCCCACTGCGGCACAGGGATCAGGACACGCTGTCCTCTGCGAAGTGCCAGGGCGAGCTGGGGAGGAACAGTGCTACGGAGAAGCTGTAATCCCCTCTGCCTCCACCAGATCCACTGCCTACTCATAGCTGATTCAGCCTCTCGGCCACTCTGCCAGCAGCGGTGATGCCAGCCTGCCACGATGCAGGTTTAGACCACGGGCCCCTTTCTCAAGAGGCCACGGAGGAGCCTCCAGACCATAATCTACCGCCTGCTGAATCTGTAGCCTTGGGGTGCTTCGTCAGGGGCTGCGGGCTCCCCCCTGCTCGGCCACCCCCCACCCTGCTGATGGGGCGGCTTTGCTGCTTCCATTGCAGACAGGCCAGCGCCAGGGACTTGGAAGACGTTCCCTGCCACAGACCCTCCATGTGGCCTCGGGCAAGTCCTTCAACCTGCAGGGCCCCAGTTCTTCTGTGAAACTGGGAATGATAAAACAGTCCCCCGTGGGACTGCGCGCATCTCTAGCTTGAAGCCTGCGAGAGAAGCCAGGGGTGCCACGCTCACGGGGGTCGCCGTTCCTGCATGGCACAGATGGGGAAATTCACCCATTGGTATTCAACGAATGCCAGGGGGCAGAGAGCTCCCTGAGGGGGGATTAATGGAGACAACAGGGGTCCAATGCAGAAGGGGGGCATTAAGGAGTGAATTTCTGGGTCTCGTTTCCAGGCTGTAACCTCCATGCCCTATTTTTGCCCCAGGCAAGGAGCCCTCCCCGCAGGGCCACACATCTGGGGGTCTCACGCACAGCCATGGTATAAGCACGGGGGCATGGCAGGACCCCTTACCTCGGCGGTCGATGGTGGGGTTGGCAGCACTGAGAACCAGGGGGATGGACGTCCCCATGTCCAGCTCGGTGAGCGCCAGCTCGTTCATGAAGTACGGGAGCTAGGAGGGAGCAAACGCAAGGTGGAGGTGATTGCAATCGGACTTCCACGAAGATGCGGCAGGGAAGCTGGTTCTCACTGCTCAGAGAGGGACCGGCGGCAAGCATTATTGCAGATGCAGATAATACCTGAGGCCAGCCTGGGACTGTTGGGCTGTCCTAACCCTGAGCCATGCGTGTGTGTCGGGGGCTCGGTCCTGCTCACTTCAGGCCGGTGCTGGTCTTTAAACCAAAACACCCGCCTCTGTCTGGCTGGAGCAGAGTCGCTGCACGGCCCCAGGGGCTGTTCTTGCTTAACTTTAAATAAAAACCAGGCAATGCATAAACAATGGACGGACTTGGAGCAGATGGAAGATGCAAAGTGACATCCGGAGAAGGGCTCGGAGCACCTCTGGCCGTGTCCCCGGGCAAGGACACACTGCCACACTCAGGGCTCCCTGTCCTGTCCTTGCTGTGCAGCTTAGGCGTCCCCGGCACTGAGAGGGTCCCAGCCCTCACAAAGCTGGCACGAGGCCTCCCCAGAAGCATCCTACTCTGCAACTTCCCTAGCAAGCCCTTATCCTTATCCTTGGAGCCATCGCCACCAGGTTTCATAGCAATGCAAGAGTTGAGAAAGTGTGCGTATGGGCGGCTGGCTCACGGGACAGCACATCCATCTTCCAAGATGGGCTGTAGGTAAAGGGCCAGATCCTCTTCCCACTGAAACCACCAGCAAAACTCCACTGAGAGCGTGGGTAAAAATCCCCCCTGGTTCTTACGGCCATGGGATGGATGCATCACGCATAATCGCTGCGCTAGGGCCAGGCTTTCCCTTCGGGCGCTTGTACACGTGACCATCAAGACAAAGGAGACCCCCAAGGCTCAGCTCGGAGCAGAAGCCTCTCACCTTGATTTTGCTGAGCTTTTTCTGGATCTTGTTGGACACCTGGTCCGCCCAGTACTTCTCTCGCAGGAAATCCCAGAAAATGCGGCCAGCCAGGGCATTCATCCAGGCCATGTAGCTCTCGCTGCTGCCGTCCACGTCCCCAGGGACCTGAGGGCAAGCGAGAGAGAACAAATGCTAGCGAGCAGCTAAGAGAAAGCACAGAAGGGATCAGGAAATGCCTCGCAGGTCGAAGCAGCTGGCGGTAGCATTCTGCATGCCACGGGCTATATTTAGGGCGGGCGGTGAAACGCAGGCATGCGGGGCCCCGTCCCTGGCGTGAGGGCAGAGAAGACCCATGAAACCTGTTGCCTGGCACTGCTACCCTGTGAAGCCTGCGACAAGGTGCTTAGTTGTGTTGTGCCTCAGTTTCCCCAACTGTAAGTTGGAGAGGAACAAGGCTCCTTCTCTTTCCTGAAGCTAAGGCGGCAGCACCCTGAGGGTGTTTCATATTTACCAGGCAACACCGGTCTGGTGGGCTGCACAAACCCCGAGGCTGAAGGCCCGGTGCGGGCAGTAAATAGGCAATGGGGAATCCAGCTGGGACAAGTGATTTCACTACGTCTCCCCCAAAAAGGGCACGCGGGCTGCTCTGAGCGCCCCCGGCCAGCCCGGTGGACCTGTCTGTTAGCAGGGCTCCCAGACTCTCATGTGCACAGAGCATCGGACAAGAGAGCAGCCCGGGGACCGACTGGATAAAGCAGCAGCTCTGCGGAAAAGGACCTGGGGGTGACAGCGGACAAAAAAGTGAAGAGGAGCCAGCAGCGTGCCCGTGGTGCCAAGAAGGCGACCGGCATCCTGGGCTGCATTGCTAGGAGCGGTGCCAGCAGATTGGGGGCAGTGATTCTCCCCCTCTGCTCAGCACTGGGGAGGCCACATCTGGAGTGCTGTGTCCAGCTGTGGGCCCCCACTGCAGAAAGGATGTGGACACATTGGAGAGAGTCCAGTGGAGGGCAATGACAATGGTTGTGGGGCTAGGGGACAGGACTGCTGAGGAGAGGCTGAGGAAACTGGGCTGATTGAGCCTGCAGAAGAGAAGACCGAGGGGGATTGAATAGCAGCCTTCACCTCCCTGCCGGGGGGCTGCAAAAAGGATGGAGCCAGACCATTCTCCTGCTGACGTGGGGCTGCAGAGCGGATCTCCTCCACACACGAAGGTGTCTGGGGAGTCCGCGCCCAGGCCGGCGGGCTGGTGAATGCCGCCACGTCTGCTGCTCAGAGGACGCGGCTTTCTGGAAGCGGGGAGCTGTTGGCCTGCCTCACCTTCCTGGGGGTCGGGCTGCCCGCGGAGCTGGCGCAGGGGCTCGGGAGCGGGCTGGGCACCATGTCCGGCTGCACCAGGCGAGACATGTAGGCGCCGTAATCCAGAAGCAGCTTCTGCCGGATGGTCCCCACGACATCCTTGGGCTTCAGCAGGGAAGGGATGTCCTCCGTGCTGCTCCGGCTGCTGCCGTTGCTGCCGACCCCTTTCCCCGAAGGGCTGGAGAGCTGCTCTGGCCCAAGCCCTGGAAAAGAGAGAGAGCTGGTGTCAGCGCAGGCGACAGCCTGGATTTACAGAGCAGGAGAGCTCGTGGGGAGCTCGTACAGGAGGAAGAGCAGGATACTGGAGAGTCACCCTTCCCTCTCAAAGCACTGGTCTCCACCTGCTCTGTTGAGCCATTTCCTTTGTGCAGACAGGGAAACTGAGGCACAGAGTGGTGCAGGAGCTCATTTGCAAGCCAGAGCCTGGCTTAGACTTCAGCAACGCCTGGATCACAGTATTTTAACAGTATTAATGTTCCCCTAATCCAGCTATCCTTTCTTCTGCTATTCTGCTGTCTCTGAGTCCCTCCTGATAATGTAGCTCCTACTTCACAGCCCCGCAGACTGTTTTTAATGCTAGGTGAAAACAGTAACAGCTCAGGTGAGCGTTAGCTCAGGTGTGGAAATAACTTTCAGTAAAGTACTGGGTGTACCGGCAAGATGCTCCAGAAGGCTTGACCTTGTTTTAGGGATCTGAAGAGACAGGCGCTTCACTAATGATGACAGGGCTAAAGACTTTTGATTGCTTTTGCCTCATTTGTTCCGGGTTTTTTTAACACATAATGCCTGGTATCGTAAATGAATGCACGTGCCAATCAAGTTAGATTTGTTTTTCCTTTGATCACAGACTGGATAATAAGGCTGGATAATAGACTGGATAATGCCCTGGGCACGTTCGCAAAGCTTCTAATTTCTTTGGACCTGGAGAAAAATATGAGCTGTGCTCCATGCAGCGATGCACCTCAGCGTCTGCACCCCGCTTTTCAAATCCTAGACCTGCCCATGGTGAGGTCTGCCATCAGGGACCAAGCATGCGCCCAGCCTGCACCCACTGCTGCCTGGCACCTGCCTGAGCACACGGCACCCCCCTTTCTGAGCGCAGCATCTCATGCACGGGCAGAATCATCCGTCACGTGAAACGGCAGCAAATCTGCTCCTGCAGAGCGGCTGCAGCACCTAAATCCATCTCTCTACCTGTGTGCAGAGTCAGACCGACTGCTGCCACAGCCCCTTGTCCTGCCCTGGGATGGCACCTGCCAGCCCCCCCGCGCTCCCAGCAAACAGCACGAGCCCCCCAGGCCTCCCTCGCTCCAGCTGTGCTTGCAGAGATGCAAAAGGAGCTGCGGTGGGCAGGTTTTACCTGATTGGACTTCGCTGCCGCTGGGGCTTTGCACCTCCTTGCAGGAGGCTGCCGCGAGATGCTGGAACCACTCCTCCTTGTCCCTGCCTGTCCTCCCAAAGAGATAGAGGGTCCTTTCCCTGGGGTCCCCGGGAGGCTTCGTGGCTGCATCTGGGCCCGGCACCGCAGTTCTTCGCAGGCCTTCCTCTCTCTGGAGGGCTGCGTCGGGCTCGCCGGCGCCTCTGAGATCCAGGTCGTCATGCTCTGGGAAGAGGATGCAGATGGGATACTTCTTGTTCCACATCCGCTTCCGAGCCAGGCCCGGCGGGAAGAGAAAGACCTGCAACACCGAGGGGACCAGTTAGACAGAGCCTCCCCACGGGGACCCCAGCTTGCTCCATCGGCCACAGGGCTGGGCATAGAGATGGAGCTACGTGTCCATCCCATGGCTTATCCAGCCACACGGACTCTTTTTTCAAGGGAATTCCTCTTCGGAGACCAGAAACACCGAACGGAGGATCACCCTGCCTCCGCTCAGCCTGTGCCAGCTGCTCCCCGTGATGCTCCCGGAGCCCCCGTGTCCAGACCTCACCTTGGCATTGCTCATGTCGTAGCTCCGGTGGCTGACGAAGGCCACGTCGAGCAGCTCTTCGTCGAAGGTGGCTCGGCGCGGGAGGTTGGTCTTGGGGTAGGAGAGCTTCAGGACACAGCCCTCCAGCGTCACGAACACGGAGTGCGTGAGCAGCGGGTGGTAGATCTCCGGGTCGTAGAAATACATCTCGTTCATCCAGCTCTGCAAGGCAAAAGCTGTGGGAGGCAGGTCCTCCGCACCCGCTTGGACGTGCTAGTTGCACTTATTGCAATGCACGGATGGATGACGGGCAGCGTGTGCCCCTGTGCTGGAAGGGGACAGGTGCTCGGCGGGTCGTGTCCACCCTCCGGGGAACCCCTGTATTGCACATCACGTGCACTGGAGAACAGGGGTGTGTGCAAGAAGGCACGGTGTGACCATGTGGGTGTGCATAAGGGATATATGGGGTGTGACATCTCCATAGGGCTCCTAAAAGATGATAGCACCTAGAGATGGTCCCTACAAGACAGCCCAGCCCTGGGTCTCTGCACGCCACGGGGGCATGGGTCTGACCTGGGGCGGGGAGCAGCACTAGCAAGCACCCAGGCACCTGTTTTCCTTTGGGGCACTGTCCTGGGAGTCACGCCTGCCCAGAGCCGGACCGACCTGCTTCAACCTCCACCCCCGAGAGCATCTCCCCTCACCTTGAGCACGTGGGGGTCCCGGGGCTTCCTCGCCAGCTGCTCCAGCAGCTGGTCTTGCCGGCCCCGCGCCCGGTGCGGGCACAGGGAACGCCGCGGCACCAGGAACAGGATGAGCAGGAAGCCCAGGAGGAAGCCGCAAGCCAGCCCCAGGCAGAGGCCGGAGAGGTAGGAGGGCAGAGGCAGGATGAAGTAGCTGTACGCCGCGATGGCGATGAAAGCCAGGGTCTGGCAGGGCACCACGCTGCAGGCTGGGCCTGGGCGCAGCTCGTCATCCGGGGCCGGCAGCGATCGGGCATCCTCGACGCCGCGCTCGCTCGGCTCCACCTCCACCACCTGGATCACGTCCCCGTAGGAGCAGATCTCGTACCGGCAGTTCCAGGTCGGCTCCCACCTGTGCCCCCAAGGGACGCAGTCCTTGGGCTGGCTCTTCCGGCTCGGCTTGCCCGTGCCCTCGGCTCTGGCGGGGCTGACCCGGGAAGCCTTGGCCTCCGCGCCGGTGGGGTCCCCGCTGTGGCTGGACAGGGCGTCGTGGGCACCGGCGCCGGGCTTGTGCTTGGGCGAGGCGTTGTTCTCGTCCCCGATGATCTTGCTGAGGCGGCTGAGGGGCTCCTGCATGGCCTCGGAGAACCGGCGCTTGGTGTCCTCGAACTTGGCCTCCTGCGCCTTGAAGAAGCCGCCCCGGCTGTCCGAGGGGGAGACGCTGGGGGAGGAAGGGGCCGTCCGCGAGTCCCCGTTCCGGCCCTTGGGCTGGGTGATTTGCCGCCAGCGGTGCACGTGGAGCTTGGAGTCTGACTTGGACGGCGTCACCTCAGGCTCCAGGCGGGAGATTTCGGTCGAGATGGACTTGACCAAGCTCAGCAGGGGCTGGGGCTTGAGCGCGGAGCTGTCCCTGGGCTCGATCTCAGTGGACAGGGACTTCACCAGGTTGATGAGCGGCCGGGGGCCCGAGGAAGCCTGCAAGCCGGGCGGCGCCGGGGGGCTTTGCCCCGGGAAGCCGGGCAGGCTGCAGAAGGGGAGGTCGGGCAGGAAGCCCAGCTCCGGTGGGGAAGGCATGGGGAACGGCAGCTGGAAGGCGGCCTGGGGGTGGGTTTGCGGCAGCCCCGTGTCCACGTAGACAGCAGCCTCCTCCGGGTAGTGGGCAGCTCCTTCCTCGTCATCCTTGTCCAGGGCGAAGATGAGCTCGCTCCCCTCCGGGCTCTCCCAGTCCGCCCCGTCCTTGGCGCCCGGCAGCTGGATGAGGATCCCCTGGGAGCCGGCCGCCGCGGCGTCTCGCTGCGGGGAGCCGGGGGGCGAGGAGGAGGCTGGGGGCGACCCCTCGGGGTCCGAGGTGGGTCCGGCGCGGTCAGACATGGCTCACCTCATCGGGGCGCCGGCTCTGTGCGAGGAGGAGAGAGGGACACCCAAATCAGCAGGATTCAGCCCATTTCATGGGGCCCAGCACCCCTGGCAGGACTGGGCTGGCTCCAGGCAATGCCACGCTGGCCTCTCCCTTGTTCCCATGCAAACTGCTGGCTCCAAAAACAACAATTGAAAAAAATCAGATTTTTTTGATTTAATTGTTTTAAAACATTTTTTAAAGCTGCTTTTTAAAAGCAATAAACGTGTATAGTTTAAGATATTTTAAAGCTCAAAGACATCATCGTGGAATTAGGGATCATGACTTCTAATGATATACTGTTTGAGACAATATAGTCATGTAACCTTTTTAGAAAAGTTTTATAAAGAGGTCACAACAGGCTGCGGACTATCTTAGGGGCCCAGCCTTTCGGGGGCTCCCAGCGGCTCCTCTATAGATTAAAGAAAACCGCTCTACCCAGTGGGACTCAGCGCTCAGTCTAGGAGACCCCATTAAGCATCTCTGTGATGCTTAGTTTCAGTCTCAAATTGTGGATTTGTCTCTAGAGACAGCATCCTTGTTGACAGCAGTGTATGGGGAGGAGAGCTAACAGCCCTGGTTACCCACCCGCCCGCCCTATTATCTCTCTGCAAGTCTGTGCGCACACAGTCAAGCCTTTCCCTCTCTCTAAAAGCGCAAAGTTTCAAGAAGTGCAATGAATAAAGGCTATCCAGCAAGAATGCACCTTTTGTAGAAAACAACGATTAAATTGAGGTTTCCTGACCACTGATTTAAATCGATTGGATCGAAATGAATCCCACCCTGGGCTCAGCCCCCCTGCCCCTACCTCCCAGATCCATCGCCCGCGGACGCCGCCTCTCCATCACGGCTGCCCCAAGCCCCGTGCCCCTCTGCCCCCGGTCTTTAGGGCAGGACGTGCCCTGCGCAGCTAGGGCTGGGCTCTTCCCATCCCTGCCAATAAGCTCACCGAAGCATCGGCATCCAAATCCCAGTGCTCGGCTGCGATGCAGCGGGAGCCCAGGGTGCCCCAGGAAGGCTGCAGCCCAGAGCACGTGTTTGCAAGGGCAAGCGTGGCTGTCCCCTGCGTGCGCCAGCGGCCGCGACTTCCTCGGCAAGGAGCTGGCTCAGGTACAAAGCCTTGGCAGAGCCGCGTCCAGCGGGACCGAGCTCTGGGCCCTGAGTCAGCAGAGGTGGAGATTGAGCTCTGCTCAATCCCTTCCCTGCGACTGCTGACACTTCGCATCCAGACCCGGCTCAGGCCTGCCAGGGAGCAACGAAGAAGAGGGAGGCGAGGGGAGGGAAGGACCCAGGTGGCAGAAACAGAAAGCCTGAAGCTTTCACGACAGGGATAAATCACCCGGAGGCAATTACCAAATGGGGCTGGACGCTGCAGTCCTTACTCAGGACTTCAGCTGATCCGCGGGGGGGCTGCCTGTGCCAGGACTCTGCGCTGCAATGAAGACAGCAGCTCGATTCGAGGGGCACGACAGGACCAGCCCATAAATACGGCTCTGCTTTTATGGCCTTGGCCTCTCATTGCTTGTAGCAGACGGGGAGAAGAGGACCGCTCTGGATGCTGGAGTGGGCTGAACGGGGGGATACGTCCCTTTGATCCTTCCTTTTTGCAACGCGCCCATCCCGCCAGCGCTATCCGATCGTGCCTGTACGCAGGCGAGCGCATCTGCTCTCGTTTGGTCACCTCAAATTAATCCAGCGCTTTATGCAAACTGACTCGCTGGCCGTCGCTCTCTGCAGGCTCTCGGGGTATGGCTGTCTGGGTGAATGTGCTCACTGCTGCAGCCCGGGGGCCCTGACGGAAACGATGCTGCAGCTTGGGAGACTTTCCTCTGGGAACGACACATAATTAAGTCTGACCTGGAACGAAGACAGAAAAGTCCATCCGCTCAGGAGGAAGCACTGCACAGAGGCCTGGCTGAAAGGAGAGGGAGGACCGTGGAGGGGAACGCGGGAGATATGTGTGCCGGGTGCAGGGGGTGCCTGAACTGCTCCAGGCCTCAGTCTCCTGCCTGTAAAATGGGCTAACAACGCATACTCCTTCCTTCCTGACCAATCCATCACTGCTGGGCCAGACTGGTGACCGGATCCACACAGATGCCTAGACAGCAAAGCAAACCTCTGGGCTCTCACTGTATTCAATCAACAGCCCCTGGGCTGCGTTTCCAGCCCGTATCACACGGCTCCGGACGGTCATTCAGAAATGCGCACGTGGGAGTGACCTGCTCGCACGCGCAGACTCTTTGCACGTGCAATCGCGAGCACACACGCAAGAGGCAAGGAGACACAAATGGCGACCAGATCCCTGGACCCACGCAACCTATTTTGCAAAAGGAAAAGCTTTCCCTGTAGCTTGGCTCGCATTCATCCCACCCGGCTGGGAATCAGGAGCTCCATTTGGGGTGGTTAATCCCGCAGCGGCCTGATTTATCGCTAGTCGCTCAGATTACAACGGCAAATCTTCTTAGCTTCCTGCGGCTCGGGTTATAACAGCCCACCTCGATGACGTGCGGACATTTCCTGCCTCACGGCCATTTAATATAGCCCCTGCTTTGAGCCAGGGCTGCACGTGCGATGTTCACCTCCCCCCTCACCTTTTTGTACTTACCTTTTCCCCCGGGACCATAAGGTTTATGGAGCAGGGGCTGCCTCTCAGCAGGTGCGTGCGGAGCATGGAGCACGGCAGGGCCCTGGTCTCAGCTGGGGTCTCCAGGCCAGCGGCTCCCAGATGTTTTGGACGCGTGGATCAGCCCTCAGTCTCCACAAACCACCATGCCCTGTTATTGGAAAAAGCAGAGACCCTGGCGTGATCCACGGGTCCCCGTTTGGGACCCCCTTGCTCTGTGCTCCTCCAATGCGAAGGATATTCGCTGTGCCAAGGACACCTGCAGATGGTCCTGGCAGGTGCAGCATGCATGGGCCATCTTCAGCGGCCCCAAAGAAAATCCTTGGCCGTCTACGTGGCCACTTGGGTCTTCGTGGGAGCAGGGACCGGTCGCTCCTCCAGGCCTCCTACCACACCAGGGGAAGGAGCATCTCGTTCACTGTCTGGACCCCATCACACACGGCGTCTGGTTCATTCCTGGACCGCGCGGCGTAGCCAAGGTGAGCAGCGAGCAACGAAACCCCGTCGTCCTCTCCCGGCTGCACTTCTGCTCGGAGGAGCCAGGTGAGGGGTTCGGACCCCAAGTGAGGAGTGACGTCACGCTTTGGGGGCCAAACCCCGGCAGGCAGGTGCAAGACGTGTGGCTTGCTTACGCCGGGGCTGCTGCTGGCCCTGGCTCGTCAAAGCCCGTTCCTGCCGTGAATTAATTACAGGCTGTGCCGCAGCTGCCGTGGGCTCGCTTTCTATAATCTCACGCTCTGTGATTTTCCGTCCTCCTGACTTTGCCGGAGCAAATTGCTCCCGAAACACGCCGTGCCGCTGCCTGAGTCTGTCTAGGAGTCCGCGCAGCAGGGGAGCGGGCCAGGGAGCATCGCCGCAGCGAGCCCCACGGCCGGACCGATTGCCCCCTGCTCGGCTGGCAAGCCCTCGCTCTCCCGGGCCGTGGCAGAGGCACCGGGAGCTCCGAGCAGCCGTGGCTGATTTGCATTTACCCTTCTGCATCTGTCAGGAGGCGTCTACATGGGAGGAATAAAGCCATCTGCTCAGCTGTGCTCCACCAACTCCCGGGGGCGGCCGGCTCACATCAGCCCCCTCCTCCCCGGGCCTGCTTACTGCTCCCGGAGACGGCCCCGCCGGCTGCAGTCACCTCCGCCGGCTTTGCGCGGATGCTTTTTTTGCTTCCAGATCCAGGCAGCTCCCTGCAAGGGCGGCCTCCTAGACACCTCCCGAACTCCCGCGGCACTTGGCAGGCCACCTGTCCGGCCAGGCAGGGGCTACCGTGGCCTCTTAACAGATGCTGAGCAAAGGCAAAGGGAAGAGAGGCTTGAACACGGGAACCTGAGCAAGAGGTTTCCCCTCCTCGAGGGGCAGCTGCCACCCAACACGGCGCCCACTCCCCATGCCTGGCGCAGCCCCTTTGCCCTTCCCCTGCCCTGGCACCGGCATGACTTCACTTACCGAATCTCAGCAGATGCTGGCTCCAAGCAGGCGGCCAGATCCTGAGAGCTGCTAAGCTCCTGCCATCATCCGCCAGCACTGTGGGGGCTCAGCCCTCCTCCCAGCTGGGCTCTGCCAACCCGGAGCGCTTGGGTTTTAAAAGCAAAGAAGCCCTGTTTCCTGAGAGACCGTGACCACGCTGGAAGCTGCTCAGTCACACTAGCCTGCGTTGATACGGCTGCTTCCATCCCGAAGGGACCCCACGTACAGCCCGTGCTATATATACATGCACACAAACCATTGGCGTGCGGCTGGCTTTGCAGAACCGGGGCAGAGATTGCTCCATGGGCATCGCGCGGCACAGCCGGGCAGGGGCAAAGCGGGCTGGCGCTGCATGCCGGGGAGAAGACGGGGGGTCTTGCACATCCGTGGTCTTCTGCAAGCCTTGCCCTGCTTGGATTAGGTCGCGGGGCAGAGGGCTCTGGCTGGCAGGACGTGAGGCTCTGGGTAGCTTATACCTTATACCCCAGCCGCTCCCATGCACAGGCAAGCCTTGGGTGATGATGGGTCATCACCCTGGTCAGATGGACACAGTCTAATTGCTTTGCAATTAGGTGATTTGTGTGTGCGCGTGTGTGTATCCACCATGCGGGTCTTTGCAAAGTGGCACACAAGTCATCGTAAAAGATCAGTGATTTTGGGGACTTGTGATTATCAGGGGGACCAACTCGAGATGCAAAGGGGCCCGATATTTGCAAAGCGTTGGATATATTCTCTGCAGTCAGGTCCCTCGATGGTTTCTCGAACTGAGCTCCTTATAGCAGAGGGGTCCCAAATCCCTAGGCACTTTGCTGGAAAGCCCGGGGACACGTCTTCACAGGTTCCAGACCTCCTCAAAAGCTTGCAAGAGTTTGGGGCCAGGGGCCAGATTCAATTCAGCAGAGATAACATAAGAGAGAGCTGCAACCACGTGCTCTGTGACAGCTCAGCCGGGACGCTGGGGTCCTGGACTTCCTCAGCCCACGCATCCTTGCTTGCTTTTTGAGAGCACGGTCTTTACATGCCATAATCCATAAAGGCCTCCATCGTTATTCCCGTTACCAAATAGGCACCGTCCTTACAAACCCGCTGCGATCGTTCTGCCATAGAGC
>NW_005842091.1:171051-171809 GCF_000455745.1 Alligator sinensis
CTTCCAATTACTGCTTGGAGCAGCTTGCTCCCAGAGGAGCTATTGCCAAAGCGGTGTTTGCTTTTGTTGTTAGAGAGTTAATTGAAAAATTAATTTTCAGGAGCTCTCTCCAGTTAATTAGAGCCTGCCAGTGGCTGCTTGAGAAGGGAGAGCGGTGTTGGGGGGAACTCCTGCTCTGTCTCAATGAGAATGTTTTCTGAGCCGACCCAAAGGGTCAGAAATCCCTCATCTAATTATCTCTGAAATGCACTGATACGGAAAACAAATCGCCGTGCTTATGCCTTCTGCAAGTGGAGAGCTCTTTGACTTGTCCTTGGATGAAGAAGCGCTGGGCTTTGAAGGAAATCAAACTGCAATCCAAAGGTATCAATTATCTGCAAAATGACCTGGTAGCATATGCATGCTTGTGTTTCAGGCAAAAAGCTAGTGTCAAGGCTGGAAATCAAGCGCTCAGAAAACAGGACAGGCACCGTCAGGTCTCAGCTTCAGCTGTGGACTCTTCAAGACGTAGGGTTTATCAATGCATCCTCGAGTTCATTTCCTACAGATCGGCGTTCCCGATCCACTACAGTTCGTTGCAATACAGCGCATGCAATCTTCAAGCGTGGTTTGATCTTTCGATCTCAATGAGGTCTATCAAACAAGATCAGGCTGAAAAAAAAGCAGTGCTGCAGCTCTGCGCTAAGGTGGCTGATTTAGATGCAGACGGCTCAGGAAAGAGAGACCCTTTCCATCAGGGAAGAGGCAGGGCCGCAAAC
>NW_005842091.1:171840-180666 GCF_000455745.1 Alligator sinensis
ACCCTTTCCATCAGGGATGAGGCAGGCGTGCAAATCCTCAAATGGGGCGTTGCAACAGCACGAGAGTGCCAGCCGGGGCTTTCTGGGGACTCCTGTGCTGGGACCGAGGTCTCGTCGGGCCCTGCCACACATTACATACATTATGCAATGAACTGGTGAATCGTGCAATACGTGTAAATGGGCCACATGTGTCAAGTAAGACCAGCTGCACATGCAAAGTAATTCTCATGCCATAAAAATGTCAATCCAGCTACAAAGCAGCCAACCAGCTACAAAGTTAGTGCTTAAAAACATGGAACGACTTTTCTATCCAGCTTTCATTTGCAAGTCTGGCAGGGCCCTTTTGCCTGTGAGCTATATCTATCCGCGGTAGCTCAGGCTGCTGGGCTGACCTGGCACGGCAGGCCATGAGAACGAGAGCAGAAGCCATGCCGGGCGCAGGGACCGTCTCTCAGTTCAGAGTCTCTGCAGCACCTACAACAGAGCCTGATTCAGGCCTGGGGCTCCTGGATGGGGTCAGAATAGGTACAGCAATCCCAGGGCAAGGCTTTGTGTCTGCCTCCTGGATGCTGACACCCGGGGGCTTCATCGCACCTGTGACCAGGCCGGCGCATCCGATGAGGGACCTTCCGGCAATGAGGTTTTCCTGGAAAATCACCCTGACTTTTCTCCCCGATACAGATTCCCCGCTGGCGGGTCAGGAGTCTCTTTCGGGGAGATCTGTGCATTTTACTGCAGTGCTGATGTGACTGGCTGTCGCCGGGCAGCTCACGGCCAGGCGCCTGCGCAGCACGGAGGAGAAGCAAGCCCCAGTGCCGAGGCAGCGGGGACAAGGAGGCGTGGGCAGTATTAGTGTCTGACACGCTCACGTCCAGGGTACCCCCCCTTTACCCCCACTGCTATAGGTCCTGCCAGACTCCCGCTGTCTGTCCGCTAACTCCGTGCAGAGATCGTGGTCTGGCCCCTTCCCGATCGCATGCAACCCGGAGCAAGCGCCCGCCGGGCTCAAGGGGCAGACCCCCAGCGTCTGCAGTTCCCACTGAAGTGAGGTAAGGTGTGAATGCTGACTTGCATTAGCAGAAGACGCGGCCTCAAGGCATTCCTTCGGCCCGTGGCAGCTATGCCGAGCCCTTGACGGCCACGCTCGGTACCTGTCCCCATGCAAAGCCTACATCTTGACAATAAGGTGCCCCTTGGTCTAGCTCCGCAAAGTCTCCCCCCTTTCACGCCAGCCCGCTGCCACCTCCCCCATGCTCTCTGCTCCGTTCGTTTAGCATTCCCAGAGGATAAATCCCGCTTCGTACTTGAGAAGAAATCTGCCCGAGACGAATGACTGACCTAATTTCTAACGGCAGCATCCAGCGGGCAGAGTCTCGGCACGGAGGTCTCCGGTGCTGGTGGCAGACACCTCTCCCTTTGGAGCCGCGGTCCAGAAGCTGCTCGGGACTGAGGACCCCGGAGGCCTCCAGCCGGCCTCGTGCCCCTCGAGTTGCAATCTTCACAATCTTCTTGGGGGTTTTTTTACGCTAAAAACGCAGGCCTGGCTTTCTCTGCCTTTGCTGAAGTGCTCTCTGCATTGCCGGGAGCCCCTGAGCTCAGGGCATCGCGCGTGCCCAGGAGCAGAGAGCTGCTTCCCGGGGGGTCGTATCAACTTCCATTTTGAGGCCTGGGTTTGTTTGCCTCTCTGCATTGCCAGAATCGCCCCACTTGCCCCAGGCAGGTGGGACGGGAAGAAACCTGCCCTCTCCTGCCCCTGCCCCACTCCCTCTGCGCCCTCCTTGCCCACTCCCCGCCAGCACCTCTGGATCCACACGAAGCCCCTTGGAAGAGCTGTGAAGGAGTTTGCCTCTCCTTTCCATACTTCCCCAGGCTAAGCCTCATGGAAACCACACCTATACAGCTCCATGCACAGCTGTCAGGGTATAGGGAGAAACAATAACCATGCAGCTGCCAGACAAAAGCCGTTGCCCCAGGCCTGTAAACCCTGCACCGCATGGGGCAGATGCATCACACCCGAACCAGAGAAGCTGAAGAGCCTGATGCCTGGCTGTGGGCTGAGATGCACCGAGGCATCAGGCTGGTGTCTGGGCCCCGCAGAGCCCAGCCACGGTCTCGCTTCCCTGGGCAAGCATGGGCGGGGGACCGAGGACCCGTCAGGACTCTAGCATCCGTGCGGCAGTCTGATGAAGGAGCTGAGTGCAGGAGATGCCACCAAGTTTACAGCGCTGAAGACCGAGGACCTCAATCCAGGAGCCAGAGCAGGGTCAGAGTCAAGGTCAGGGTCCTCCTTGCTGCCCTGCCCACACGCCGCTCCCCCGATCTGGAAGGCGCCCTGCCCGGGAGCAAGAGATGCTCCGCTCCCCACTGTCGTGGGCCACGGAGGTTTTGGGGGCTGTGGCGATGGCATCTCTTTGCAGAACAGCTCAGTCATCCCTGCCACGTGGTTTATCCAATGCTGGCCGGTTGGCAAGGTGGTCCAGGAGAAGGGCTCTGGGAAGGGGACTGCAGTGTAGAGGGAGAGGGGATCCCTGGAGGCTCCCCAGCCCTGGGGGAGCACCCTTGAGCCTGCAGCCAGGATGGGCAGCAGCAGTCTCTCGCCTCGTCCCATGGCTCAGTGGGCTCGGTAGCCAGCTCACGTGCCAGCGGTGAATCCTCGCGTCGGCTCCGAAGAGCCCCTAGCTGCAAATCCAGAGGGCACGGCTAGAAATAGCCAGCCGCACAGGCAGTGCAGCGTACGTGGCCATTATGTGCGTGTTGTTGGATGCACTGCCACATCCCGTGTGCACGAGGCTGTAATGGAGATGCCTCTGTGCAGGGTCCTGGTTTCCAACCCGCTCCCAGGGAAAGGAGCCTGGGAGTCTCAGCAACTTAGATGTACTCGCACACACGCACACACCTACATGCACAAACTGACACACAACCGTGTATACTCTTATGTGCGCAGGCACGCACCAGCGTGTATATACCTGTGTCCATATGTGCACGCACACACACACTGACATGCATACCCATGCACACAGTCACATGCACTCACGCGCTTACACATAGACACGCACATGCACCGACACATTCACACACCCGCACACAACTCACATGCGCGCGCACACATACACATGCACTTACACATGAATACAGCTTGCACACTCATGCACACACTCACACACACACTCCCCCGTGCAGGGTGGGTGCAGCCCAGCCCCAGTGGCGAGGCCCGGAGCCACCTGGGGGGAAGGCACGTAGGTTGTGAGGGACCGCGGGCAGCCGCCCGGGGCCAGGATGAACCTCGATCCAGGGATGGATGGAGCAGGGGCTGGGGGATCCCGGGGCGCTGCCGTTCCTTTCCCACTGCCCCCCAACCAGCACGCTCCCTGTCCGGACAAGGGTCCTGGTGCAATTAAATCCCTGGAGGCGGATCACTGGGGGGAGGCCCGCTGGTGTATGGCGGGCTCCGGGGGAGGCCCGGGGAAAGCCAGCGCACAAGAGAAGGAGGCACGAAGCTTAGGGGCCAGGTTCTCAGCAGCTGCAATAATCTGTATCCTCCTTCACGGGTTGCACCAGGCTGATCCTGGCCGGAGGCGCAGGCTGTGCTGTTCAAGCCGTTCTGTTTCACCATCGCGACTGGCAACGGTGGGAAAGACTCGAGACCATCGGACCACCCAGCCCTGGGGCAGTGGTTTTACTTACAACATCCTACTGGTATCGCCTGCGTGTTTTCCAGCGCATCCCCCTGCCCATCCGTGACTTCTGGGGTGAAGGTCTCTGGATCCCAATGCACATTTAACATCGTGGTTTGCAGCCTCTTAGTGCTGCCTCAGTTTCCCCCAAGGCTGCCCCTCGCTTTATTTGCTGCTTGGCTTTCTTGTCCTGTCCTGGCAGCACCTGAGTGCTGGGAGCTCGGAGCCTGCATCAGTCGGCTCCACGGCTGGCTTCCTTCTCCCTGTGAACCATTATTCTTGAGGGGTCTGCGGCTGGAGACGCAGCCCCCTGCCAGCCGATGTTGCCCGGACGCGGCAGAGCTGAGAACGCGCTCTGACCGTAGCTCAACACATCTCTTATTCATGGAGCGAACCCCGGGTGCGAGCAGGCAGCTTGCAACTGCGCCGGCACAAGCTCTGGGGACCAACAAGGCTGTGCGGGGGAAACAGGTTCTGCTTTAAGGACCTGATCCTGTGTCGAGCTGAGCACCGGAGGCTCTAGCCGGGTCAATGGGGGTCTCGGAGTCTCAGGATCCAGCCCAAATTCTCCTGCAGCACAACTGTGGGCCTTGTTCTGCCTTTGGCGTTGTGCGTGCAGCAGGCCTGGCCATACCCGAGCAAGGGCAAGGGTTGTCCCGAAACACCTGCGCACCACACTAAATGCACCCGCGCCCCGACCGTCCATCAACCCACTTTGGAGCCTGGATCCGCCAAGTCAGAACTATCACCGGGGATAACTAAATACAAAACCACATCAATAATTAAATCATGAATAATAATTAAATCAAATAAATAACTAAATAATTAGCAGGGAAACAGAGCAGCAGGGAGGAACAGCATGCAGGCGGCCTAGAGGTCCGGACCAGCAGGAGAGCTGGCTTGCCAGACCCAGAACATAACCTGAGTCCGCATGGAGCCGGCCCTGATGTGGATATGAAAGTAAAGCTTTTAGACAGTCTCACCGAAGGAAAGGGATGAGGCTTCCAGCGATAGCCTTTGAAGCGCTGGAGCAGCCGATAAAAGCGTTTGATGAGTCTTGTGACCCCAGGCAGAAGGAGACAGCCTGCTTTATTTTTATTTTTTCCATGACAGCATGAAGCAGGAGAGGGAGCTGAGAGCTGAGAGCCACACGCCGGCACCGGGAGCCCTATGGGACTTCTGGGACAAGACATTCCCTAATGAGAGACACGGACATGTGTGGGACATGCGATTCCAGCTGATGGAAGAGAAACATCCAACCCTAGAGAAATGCCTCCAAATAGCAAGAAGACTGGGAAAGGACCAGACCAATGAGAGTCAAAAGCACAGAGTGGACCTGGGAAGCAAGACAGAGACTGCGAACGCGGGTGTCCCGACACCTAACATGTGCACTGCGGAAATGCCAGGCACAAAGGGAAGGGCCCAGCCTGGGAGCAAAGGGAACAGGAGCGTGGGACAGAGATCCGGCACGTGCCCCACCTGCCCTAAAGAGGCAGGGACTGAGGATGCTGAGGCTTCCCGTCTGCAGCGTTTCCCCGGCCGCTCCAAAGACTCACTGCACCGGCGCTGCAGGGGCAGGCTGTCAGCCATGCGACGGCCTTATTTGCAGCAACGCTACCGGATCAGCGGCCAGGCTGATTCCAGCAGAGCTGGCAGCAGCCCCAGAAAGCCTCGAAGCAGCAGTGCTAGCGGGGAGGAACGTGTCCAGGTGCTGGGATGGATACGAAACCCCCCTCCCTTTCCTGCCCCGCCATACAGCGTCCATACCTTAGCACGGAGGGAATCAGCAGCCTAGTCCAGTGCATCCTTTTCCCAGGGTCCAGGGCCTTTATTCCTTGCTGCCCAGTGGAGTAAGGCGCGTTATTACCTGGAACACCCCATCCGGCGTGGTGCTTCGCGGGGTTGCCTGCGTCAGCTCTACTGCAGCCAGGCCCGGGGACTTGGGAAGGATTGCTAGGCTTTATCCTCCCGTCGTGGGATGGGAGTCTCCACAACACGGGCCGCGGGCCCCTGGGCGCTCACAGCCGTGGCTTCTTCACGGTGCATGCAGATGCCTTGGGACCAGGTGCTCTGGCTTTGCTGTGCAGACTCGAGGCAGAAGCGGTAGCTCATGTGTCACAACGCATTCTCATGCAGCGGGGCGGCTGCTCCGGGCAGGATCAGGGCAGGGCAGGGCGCACGGCACGCTCTCGGGATGGAGGAGGGGAGCAGCCCCCATGGGCTGAGTGACAAATGCAGCACGGGGGAGCGCTCTGCTGCAGAAGGCTGGCAAGGCTCCATGCGGGTTCCTCCTTCTCCTGCTCTGACAATAACCTCAGACAAGGCACAGGCAGGTTCTCTGCAGCAGCAAAGCACCGGCCAAGCCAAACCCACCAGACGTGGTCCCTGATGCACACCCCGCCGTGTTTGCATTGTGCATCGTCTCCTGTGACCCCTGGGGCAAAAGCCTGAGCGCTGCTGGGTGGGGAACACGTGCAGAGCACCCGTGCATATCCCCGAGGGATCGCAGTGTCACCCGTGTCTGGTTTAAGCCTGCATGCAAGTGGGTGTGCGTCTTGGACTTCCTGCAGGGCCCCAGTGCAGCCGGGACGCCCCCTTCTTTCCGGGTCCCTCAGAGAAACCCCCTGCCCCTGTGAAAGAGGAGCCTGAGGTTAGACAATGGGTGGGTCTGGGGTGAAATCCCAACCTGCCTCAGGCAGGGGGTTGGACTAGATGTGATCTCTGGAGGTGCCTTGCAGCCCCACTTCTCGATATGCTCCTATATCCCCCATACTAGGAGCTCCCAAAATCAACTCCCTGGGACTCAGCACCCAAGAACAGCCCTGGAAACGCTACTGCCCTGCATGGGCAACTACCCAGGGTCAACTAAGCTCCCACGGGTGCTGGGCCCAGCATGAAACACAGCATGGGTTTTTAAAGGGGGAGCTGCCTCCTTGCTGCTTGTCCCAGAGTCCTTGCAACGTCCCTGACGCAGGTGCACTGCTCCCCTGTGCTGCTCCTCCACCGCACTGTGGAGGTAAGCTGCAGAAGTCATAGAGGGGCAGGGACCTGCCCTGTTACCTCCAGAAAATGGAGCAGGCGCTGCTTGCTTTGCTAAAGAGGAGGAGGATGAACAGCTCCAAAACAGCACCTTGCAAATGTGCAAGAACGCGGAGATCCAACATGTCCGTTGTGGAGGAAGACAAAGCTTCGGCCTCAGCAGGACCTGTCTGGGGCCAGCGCGCGCTCGGCGAGTGGCAGTGACCGGCTGCGGAGATGCCAGGAGTTTCACCCTGAGGGACGGGGTAGGAAACAAGCACTGAGGCCACTTGTGAAATGCCCCACGTGAGCCGTGGGAGACGTGGTCCTGATCCATTCGGCATTACCGCTTCTGTAGCACGACGGGGCTGTCGCCACGAGACTGCGGCTCCATCTCCCAGTCCCGGAGACAAGAAACTGGCTTTGGTCTGAGGGATCCCACTTGGTGCCCGTCCACCCATCAGCCGTAATCACCCCCCTTTCACCATGGACCTCCAGGCAGCATCGTTAGAGGGCTCACGAGGCGGATGGCAGTTCGCTCTCAGAGGACATTAGAAAGCAGAGGCATCACCCCGCAGCCTGGGGTGGCTGAGACACTTTCTGTGGGGTCGAGGAGGGACAGTGGGAACGTCTGCCCGGCGCCTGTGCAACATGCACGTCGTAGCCATTCCCTGCAGACTCAGGGCTGTGTGTGGTTCAGCTCGGGGAGCTTGAGGGGGAGGCGATGCTGCTTCTGCCAGGGATTTAAAGTGCTGCTGCCAGGGGAGCTAATGGAATATTTTGGATCTTGGAACATAAAGCCCCTAGGAAGGAGGGAGGCAGAGGGCTCAGGGAAGCACCAGCGATAAGATCGGGCCAAGTGCTGACGTGTGCTGCTGGAGACAAGCACAGGCTCCGGTGGAGGCAGCCTGCCTCCTCGCTGCAGCACTGAAGCCCGTGGAGCCAGTGATCTGGGGGAAACCGGTGTGGGAGGCAGATTGAAACCGGTGTGGGAGGCAGATTGAAACTGGTGTGGGAGGCAGATTGAAACCGGTGCAGGAGGCAGATTAAAACCGGTGTGGGAGGCAGATTGAAGGTACTGCTCTGAGCTCTGGGGTGCTGCGTAGGGCAGGCCCGACAGACTCCGTCCAGGTCGCAGGGCAGGGCACGATGCCCTCTTGCTCTGACCGTGTCCTGGCGGGGCAGGTGAGGAAGGTCTGGCCCGAGCTGCGGCCTTTGCTCCGTTGCAGCCCTGCAGCTCTCTTTGCTCGATCGAGCTCTCTCTTCTCCACGACACCCCATGATGCTGCAGCTACTGATTTCTGCACCAGGCCCAGCTTTGCAAGCTCAGAAGCTGGCAGGAACTTGAGAGACCTGGGGTCAGGTTGTCCCTTTGCACTGCCTGCGTGTGCACCGGGCCGCAGCCTCCCCGGGCTCATCGCTTGCACGCTCCATCTGTCCAGAGGGCTCCAGGTCTGCGAGGCAGGGCTGTCACTGCCGATGCAGCGCCATGGACACGTCTTGAGGCCCGGCAACAATTCACATCAATCATAAGCAGAACAAGGTCCCCGAGACCTGCTGTGACCCCCACGTCCCCGGGTGGAGGGGGCAGACATGACTGGTCTTCAGCCAGCCCCTGGGAGAAGAACAGCCCCAGGAGCAGGGCAGCACGTCCGAGATGGCAGAGGACTATTACAGTGTCACGGCCGGGCAGCATGGCAAGTGGCTTGCGGGTGCCACACGGCTGTCACATCTTACAGATGAGACGGGAGCACGTTGCACGGCAGACGAAACCCCAGGGCAGCTCGTCTGGAAGGACAGATCCAGCCTGGCTCGAGGAAGAGACCGGGCTTCGGGGCCAGGGTTTGCTCCAGTCGCTCCGAACTCGTGCGAGGGCTGGGAAGGGCAGGAACTGGGGGCAGCTACAGAAAAGACGGGGACACCCTGGCAAGGACAATGGCTCGGCACTGGGGACACGACTGTGAGGAGAGGCGCAGGGAGCTGGGCTGGTTGAGTCTGCAGCGGAGAAGCCGGAGCGGGGCATGTGGTAGCTGCAGGGGAGGCTACGCGGGGCTGTGCTCGGCACGACGGGGGCGGCCACAGCGCGAGGAGCAATGGGCTCAGGCTGCAGCGCGGCAAGTTGAGGTCAGCACCG
>NW_005842091.1:180931-186595 GCF_000455745.1 Alligator sinensis
TGCCCCTGCTCCTCCCCCTCCCCCTACTCCATCACACCCCCTGCCCCTAATCCTGCCTTTACCCCTACCCCTACCGCATCCCTAAACCCTGCCCCTACCCCTACCCCATCCCTAACTTGGGGTCCCCTGACCCCCGGTTGTCTTTCCTGCCTAGCACAGGGCGGGCTGGACCCCATGATCTTGCGAGGTCCCTTCCAGCCCCTTACAATCTATGACCCCTATAGACAACATGCGCTGTCTGTAGGGTGCCCCTGCCCCCACAGGGACCCTGCCGCCTATACAGCGCCCCAGCTTCCCCTGTAGGGACCTTATTGCTTATAGGGTGTCTATGCTCCCTTATAGGGTGCCCCCATAGGAACTGCACTGCCTATAGAGTGCCCCTGCCTCCCATGGGGACCCTAACCTAACCCAACCCTAATCAACCAACCCTAACCCTATAGACAACATCCAGTGTCTGTAGGGTGCCAGCTGCTCCCCCATAGGGACCTCACTGCTTATAATGTGCCCCTTCTTCTGTAGGGACCTTTCTGCTTATAGGGTGTTCCTCCTTCTGCTGGAGGGACCTTGCTGTCTATAGGGTGCTCCTGCCCTCCCATAGGACCCCACTGCCTATGGTTGCCCCTGCCTCCCAGTGCAGTCAGGGTTGGACTGGGCTGTCCATAGGGGTGTCTGTCCCCCCACATAGGAGCCTGGTAATATGGGGGGGGGGGCGGTCAATCAGCTGCAAGAGCCCAGCTGGAGATGGGTCCAGCAGCAGGGCTGGGACACCCAGGCAGGGCTGGGACGTGGTGCCTACCAGGACAGCAGGATTGTGAATGTGTGTGTATGCAAGAGGACTAAAAACCACATGTCAGAGGTCCTGTGCTGTGAGGGGGCAAAGTGGGATTCCCCCCAACCCCTTCAGTGGAGGCCTGTGAGCTCTGCGTGCTTCCCCCAACAACATCCAGCACACTGATGTGACCGCCCCAGATCCAGGCTGGGGCGGAGGTGCCGTGAAAGCCCAGTTAACCTGCCTGCTCCCCCCTTCCCAGGCATCTACGTGTGCTCCAAGTGCGGCTACGAGCTCTTCTCCAGCCAGGCCAAGTTCGAGCACTCGTCGCCGTGGCCAGCGTTCACCAAGACAGTCCATGCCGACAGCGTGTCCAAGTACGAGGAGCGTCCGGGCACCCTGAAGGTGGGCACGAAGTCTTGCCGGCTTGGCAGCGAGGGTCCCCGTGTTCCCTCTGCGGCCCAGACCCCGGCTGGAAAGGGTGGCCGGACAGGCACGTCCCTGCGCTCACCGCTGTCCTCTCTTCCAGGTGTCGTGCGGCAAGTGCGGCAACGGCCTGGGCCACGAGTTCCTCAATGATGGGCCGAAGAAAGGGCAGTCCCGCTTCTGAATATTCAGCAGCTCGCTGAAGTTCATCCCCAAAGGTGAGGGCTTCCCCCGTGCCCGGCTCCCTGGCTGCCCGGTTCGGCTCGTGGCTCCAGGGGCTGTTGTGGGGTGAGGAAGGGACTGGTCTGTCTTCTGGTTTTGGGGGGTCTGTCTCCAGGGCTGATGCACAATCCCAGCCCAGACCCCTGAGAGCAGTGCTTCATCCAGACCTGCCTTGGCTGTGGTGCTCTTTTTCCGAACTTCCCTCTCTTCCTCATGCTCAGAGAGGGTCAGCCGTAGCCCAGGCGGCTCTGAGTCCCACACCAGAAACGACCACGGATGGCCATAAAGGATCCCGGAGCTGGGTGCAGGGAGTGGGTTTTATTTTGACCCATTCAGCTCCCCTGACAAGGACCCCGAGTGGTTTCGGGGATCCCAGACCTGCCTTCCAGGCTTGAAGGTTTGAGAGCAAAACCCCTTTGAGTTTCCAAGGAGCAGAAGCAGGGGCGCCCGGGGAGGGAGGGAGCTGCCTCTCGGAGGCTTTGCTGTCCCCCAGCGATGGAGGAGCTGAATGGCTGGGTGTTTGTGTAAAGAGGGGGGCCGTGAACTTGCAGGCCCGCAAACGGCGGCTACCAGAGTTAGCTCGTTCATTTTAGCTCTCTGCCGCCTTCTAACATGTCGCTGCCCGGGATAATTAAGTGTCGCAGAAGCTGTAGGAGAGACATGAATACTGCCTCCCCTCCCCCTCTGCCTTGCAGATGAGGAAGCTGAGAAGCTGACGGCTTCCTCGCACCATGGGGTTTTCCTCTGTTGACGGCTCCAGGGACAAGCCCAGAGCATGTGATCCCAGTCCAGCTTCTGGCCCCAACCCCGTGGTGCTTGGGAAATAGGAGCTGTGGGTGCACGAGGCTAATGAGAGCAGCTCTGAACGGGCTGACCCTGAGTTTCTCTCTGTTTTGCAGCCAAAGCAGACCAGGGGCTGACGGGGAAGTAAGCGAGCTGCCGCACTTCGTGCACTGCTTGTCCCTGCGGCGTGTCTCGTCCTGCGCTGGCGGCGCGGGATGGGTGGCCGTGACGGTGTTTCCAGAGCAGGTGAGGATCTGCTGACGGGAGGACCTGCAGGCTTCTCCAGCGTGGTACTTCCCAGCGCAGACCCGTACCAGTCTCTGGAGGCTGGACACTGGCTCATGGGCTGGGAGAGCACCGACGCCACGACCCAGGCTGGACGCGGAGGAGCCGCCGCTGGCACTGTTATCAGGCTGGTCCTGCTTCCAGTGCTGTCACCTCCCCAGCCCCAGCCAGGGCCAGGTACCCACTGCTGAATGCTGTCGCCTCTCCATTATAGGTAGGAAGTGTGGCTGAAACTCTGGCCCCGCTGACCTCAGCGTTGGCTTCCCTGGAGCCAGGGTTTCACCCTTACCTCCGCAGTGGAGCAGAAGCAGGCGCTGGGCTCCGAACGGTTCCCCCCTCGGGAAATCCAGCCAGTGCCCTGGGGCAGGCAAGGGCCACACTGGGTTTCCCCGAGGGGAGAGCCTGGCCTTGCTCACCTGTGCTGTTTTCTCGCCTGGGATCATGGTATGAATCGCCCCATGTAAACTCCCCCAGGAGGGCTGGGGCGAGGATGGTTATATGATCCGGCCAGACAATGGCCCAGGCTTGTCCTCAGATTTGCACAGAATAGAAATGATTTCACAGCCTGATTCGGGTTCTTGGTCTGACTGGGGCCTGTCTTGCACTGGGTTTATTCTCACCTCACCCCATCAGCATTAGCAAGCGCGACAGCCGATTTCCACTGGCTTTGGCCGGCTTGGCTACAGCGCGCGTCACTCAGGCTTTGAACCCTGTGTTCATGTTACCTCTTGATACCAAAGGGCTACAACACTGATTCCCCAGAGTGCAGTGCCTGGGTCCTGCTGCCTTTCCCCAGGGCCGGGGTCTCACATCAGGCCTTCGTGGTCTCCACAACACGGCCGCTCTAAACGCACAAGGGGGTTCAGCTCTCTTGTCCGAGTCTCCTGCATTGCCTCTTTGGAGAGGCTGCAGCCGCTCTGTCCGCTATGAGTCCGGAGTCCAGCAGACGTGGTGCGTTTGTGCCCCAGTCCTGCAGGCAAAACCCCCCTTGGCTTCAGGTGTGCGGGTTCAGGCAGGTATATGAGATCAGGACATGGGCTCCAAGCTCCAACGGGCAGGCATGATGGGAGCCCTGCCTCTAGCCACTGGTGCCCTTTCTATCTGGGGACGCAGCCACAAGGCCTTGTGAGCGGTGCAAGGAAGGAACCCGCCACGGGGCCAGTGGTGTTATGGTCCACCTGTACTCAGGGGCACTTGACCAGCTCTTCACACTGTGGCATCTGCCGAGATGCAGCTGGCAGGGGGCCCTGCCCCTCCGAGCACCTGGTGTTTGCTGCGGCTTTTGCACTTGCCTCTGTAAATGTTGACCTGATAATAAACTTGATTTCCTCTGATGGAGAACCAGCTTGTTTGCCAGAACCGTCCTGCTGGGAGCCCACGGGGTGCAGGGCGCGTGGTGTGAGCTCCAGGTTTATTATCCTGTTTTCTTGGTCTTAACATACGAACTTTATAAATCAGGAGGTAGAAAACATATTTCTCAGCTGGCCTCAAAAACGCACCGGACACTTCAGAGCCACGTGTCTGAATCCTGACGTGTTGTGAGCTTGGTGGGCCCTGTTTTCCTCTGACTTTGTGCAGCGCCTAGCACAAGCTCCAGCTTCAACTATGTTTTGGAGGACAAGTCTATCTAAGGCTGGTTGTGTGTTTAGGACTTCAGACAGGCTCCCCTCACTAGCACGCTGGGGCATCTCCCATGTCAAGCAGCAATCGCCAAGTCACTGGCCGGTTCTCCGAGTCTCTGGTCTGTCTTCCTTTTCTGGGCCAAAGCTTTATGTTCCCTTTCTTTAACGTTCAAGCTGATTTATCCCAGGGTCATTTTTATGCTTGGGGCTGGCTGCGGGTTTATGAAGACAAAGAGGGAGCTGAGCTGGTGCGTCTCAGTCGGACGGCAGGGCCGAATCCAAAGATCGCTGCCGGTGAAGAGCCGTTTGCAAGGTGAGACGCTGGACCTGTAACGGCCGAGTTGCACGCTGCAGGAGGATCCTGCGCCGGGTTCAGAAGCGTTTTGTCTGGGTGGGCACATAGGAGAGGTGTTGGCTTTCCAGGAAGGACAGTGTATGCATGTATGTGTGTGCGCGTACTTGCACACATGCACGTGTGCCCAGTTTCCTTAGGAGCAAGTGCATTAAAAGACGAGAACAGAACTAGGAGTGCAGGCAGTGCCTGGACCTGCTGCCCGTCCATCGCAGCAACCACGTTCGGTCCTAGGGATCAGGCGTGGATATAGGTTTCCACCGAGCACTTGTCATCTCTCGGCTACCTCGTGCAGTAGAGCTGGACTTTGCCTTGTGCCTCTGGTAGCGTGAAATCTGCCTTCCCCCTTCCACCTGCCCTTTGCACTCTTCAGCACGCCTGCGCTCTTGCTCTTGCTCTTGCTGGGCACTGCTTCCTGCAGCCGAGACCAGTGCCCCGATTGTAACCGGATGCATTAAGCACGTAACATCGATCCTGGCTGCGTTGCAGAAGCTGCTCCTCCAGGGCTTTGTGGCAGGTCCAAGCTGCTCAGCCTTTGATTTGCTCATCCCAGGAGCCAGGCAGCTCAGCAGTGCCTGGCTGCCTTCTCCCTAAGGCCCCCGCTCCCCGCCAGCCCAAGCCCTGGGCCAGCTCTGTCTCATGCCATTAATGCCCCCCCAGAAGAGCCTGCTCAGAACTGGCTCAGACATCTCCCCTCTTCCTGGAGCACAAGTCTCCAGGGTTCGGCACCACGGCGCTGAAGTCCTGGGCACTCGAGAGGCCGGGCATCGTGCAAGCTAGGAGTCCGGTTCGTCCCATCAATCCACCTGAGCAGCGTGGTCTCACAACGGGATGGCAAGGAAGCAAAGGAAGAGCTGGAGGTGGGCAAAGGGGAGAAGCATCACGCTGGGCTGGGCTCTGGTCAGTCTTTATCTGTTCTGCGCCTGGCTTCACACCAAGGCTCTGTTCCAGCCCAGCCGGCCCCAAGCACTGGCAGGCACCTTCCTCCTACATCCTTTCTTAGAAACACCCGCTTCCCTTTGCACGAGACTTTTGGTGCCTAGCTCAGCCTGGAGCAGGCGCGAATGGCCTTTCCAGCTCATGAAG
The DNA here is from genome assembly GCF_000455745.1 of Alligator sinensis. Classification (NCBI taxonomy): domain Eukaryota; kingdom Metazoa; phylum Chordata; order Crocodylia; family Alligatoridae; genus Alligator; species Alligator sinensis. The sequence continues at coordinate 186,477 of NW_005842091.1, forward strand.
GAGGCTCTGGCAGGGCCTTGCAAACATGGCATTCGCTGCAGGGCTCCCGGGGGATGAGAGCACGGTGGAGCCTCCGGCATGCCCCACTTCTCCTTTCCTTCCGCAGGAAGAGGAGGAGT
>NW_005842091.1:186606-233313 GCF_000455745.1 Alligator sinensis
AGCAGGAAGAGGAGATGTGTTGTCATTGCAAAAGTGCTTGCAGCAGTGGAGGCTGCAAGAGCCCCTTCCTCTTCTCGCACTCGCCCCTAAACAGCCTGGCGCCGGCGGGCAGGGCTGGCACGTCACGGCAACGTTGCTGGTCAGGACGCAGGGAGGTCAGAACGGAGACGTCTGCCTTGGCAGAGTTTGTGGGGGTGGGAGAGCACAGGGCTGGAGCAAAAGGGTCCCGTGGGGATGGCACGAGGGTACAAGGTTGGGTGGAAGGGCATTGTCCACGCTGCATGCAGGGAGCCCGCACCCGAGAGCGGGGGCCGTTGCAGGAGATGATGTGGGGCATGACCGTGGCGCGTCTTGGTTCCAGGGCTCGGGATCGATTCAGCAGTATTAAAGCTGAGACCTTTGCAGGATGCAAGGCGTCAGGGCCAGAAGCATCTGTCCGGTCCTTATCTGAACATCCTGGCACAACAGGGCCCAGTCCTTGTCTGGGACGGCCCCAATACACCCAGTTCAGAGTAACAGCTCCGGAAAGGCCTGCATGTGGGACATCACGGGTCATCTGTAGCACCCCAAACCTGACGCTAGGCGGCACGGCAGCCTCGCCAAACTGCTCGGTTCGCTCCCAAAAAGCAAGCGGCTGCTTTACAAGCCCTGGCTGTTGCATGGGTGTCCTGAGCAGGAGGAGCTGATGCCCCTGGCGCAGCTGCTGCTCGCTCGCTAGCAACCTTGAAGGCAGTGAGCACAGGTCACCAGGGTCTGAGGACACTCTCTGGGCTCCCTGGTGCATGGTTGGCAGGGGTCTGCTGACATGGATTGGGCTCGCTCCCTGCCTGGCCCTGCTATAGCATCCTCCCCGCCTCGCTGGGCTGTGGGATGAAAAGCCTGGCTCCCTTCCTGTTGTCCTGGCACTGCTGCCCGCAGGCTGCGCTCAGGGCTCTTCCATAAGCGACAGGCAGGCAGACTCCAGCTCCAAGCCTGGATCTCGGCCGGAGCCGGCGAGTCTGCAGCTTTCCCCCCTCGTCCCTTGTGCAAGCACCAATTCTTCCAGGCTCCGTGCAGGGGTTTAGTGCACTGGTCCTATGAATCGCTGCTAGCTTCTGTGCTGGGCATCGAAGAACGCATCCCAGCGCCAAAGCCCCGGCTAACAAGTCCTGGCTGGGCAGGCAGCTGGGTGCATCGGCTGCGACCGCTCCCAAGGGGAAGGCACGGAGTGACGGGGCTCACCGAGGGGTGCACGCCGATCCCACCAGGCCTTGAGACCCTGGGGAGCAGCTACTGGAGCTGCAGCCAGCGGGGCTGCCCCAAGATTTCTTCTTGCAGGGACGTGGCAGACCGCACAGGAGAGCCAGCTCAGGACCTGGGTCTGGTTCACTAGGGCTTGCAAACACTTCCGTCATTAGGAGCCTTTCCTTGCCCAGTTCTGCAGGCCCGATCCTGAGAAGCAGAGGACCCCTCCTGGGAGGGTCTCAGCACCTCTCCGTGGCCCGGGGCTACTCTGCCCTGCACAGGATGAGCTCTTGGCTGCCCCGCAAAGCAGCAGACAGCAGGGCAGAAGGGCGCAGGGTGTCTTGCTGACCGGCTCAAGTGACTCGGGCTTTGCAGGGTGCCCAGATGCCCCGGTGACGGGCACCATCAGGTGCGAACACCCACCCCGCTCTGGTCCTATGCTTCACATGGGTGTCGTGGCCCATGAAGGGCCACGATGAGGCTGGCGTTGCTGTGTCCTGTGCCTCCCCCACCCTCCCACCGCCGCCATTGAGCCCTTCGTTATTAGATGAACGACCGCTCTAATGTAATAAGATTATTTTGCTTATTGGAGCCAAGCAGACCTCACCTCAGCCCCGTGAACCCGGCGAGGTACAGGGCGCTGAGGACAGAAATTGAATTATGTCGCCAGGCCTGGGTAAACTTCTCCAGTGGTCTGAAGCATCATTCATGTCCTCCCGGGTAGCCTTTCTCTGACCTGGCTGGGGTTTTTTTTTTTGTCTTCTTGACATCCAGCAGCCGGATCTCCCCTGAAATGGCTTGAGCGGAAAGCAAGATCGTTAGAGGGGAGGGCCGACGGAGCCTCATTTTCTCAATAGAGACAAACCCCAGAAATTGCATTGGGTAAGGGGGTGGAAATCAGAAGAGCGCAAACCGACCTGCAGCTCTTCGGAGGTTGTAATGATGCAGGTTTGTTCGTGGGATCTGCGGGCCGCGCTAGGTAATGCGCTTCCTCTTGTGCCCCTGAATACAGAGGAGACGTCCTCAGCTGGGCAAGGAGTGGGGCCAAGCAGATTCACCCCGAGCCACCGGCCCTTCGACTTCTCCTTTCCCAGGTCCTAGCTAGAACGGGGCCAGCAATCAGGCAGGTTCATTGTTCCTCCGGTCAGGTTTGCTTTTCAGTCCAAATTCCCCCTCCCTCCAGCTCACATGCACAGCCCCCATGGAGATATCGGAGCAAGATCTTTATGGGGAACGTCCTCCCCTGGTTTATCACCTGGGAGAGAAGGGATCAAAGCCGGTGCTGAGATCCAGTGGTCTTTTATGTCTCGGCCATCATCTGAGTAAAGACCAGGACTTGGTCGCAGTGCACGGGGCCGGCAGAAAGCACCTGGGTCGTCACGAACACCCGCCCCAGCTGCGAGAGCAGTGCTTCGAGGGCAGGTGGTGGTTTGGCATGTGGCAGCCCAGGCCCAGAGCCTGGAAAGGGGGAGGGTGCCTGTATGGGCATGAGAAGGACCGTCCAGGATGGAGGCACTATCCCATCACTGCAGATCATCATTGATTTCCAGGTATTTAGTGTTAATCACCCCCTGGCTGGAGAGCACAGCTGGGGGCAATGCTCCCCGTGGCTGCTTCACCTGGATCCTGGTTGGAGAGCTGGGGGGCAGGTGATCTGGAGCAGCTCCTGGCCAGCTGCGTCCCTTTGCTGCCTGGGATTTTGGTTACCTGCCGCATGCAGGTAACGTGCCAAGCCCGCGATGGGAGTGGCAGGGGACCTGTGATGAAAGGAGACCCCAACCTCCATTGCATCGGAGTTAGATCGGTAGCAATTTGGGCTCTCTGTCCTGTCCTTGCACAGCCCCCAGCACCAGGGCACCCGACCGGGTAGAGCCAGGCCATCTCTCACACCACTGCTGTGCCTGGTAGCGGGGACCCGGCCTGCCTCGCCCGGCCCCTCCGGCTTCACTCTGAATTCCCACCAGTGTCACTGCAGCCCCGACCTGGAGCCACGTCCCGTGGAAGAACCAGGCATCGTTTCCGTGCATTTGGTACCAATAAACGATGTAAACACACGCGGCGCTGGGAACAAAGCACGGCATTGTTCCACGGTCGGCAGGGACCCCCACCCTCCTCGTCCTGTTCGGGAGCTCGTTACTCGTCCCCCGTGAGAATCCTTCAAGTTTTTCCCCGGCTGTTAACATGTCGCGCTGTTTGCCTTGAGTCGGGGCCTGGTCCTGTCGCCCGCTGTCTCTCTCAGGATTGAGAGGCTTCGAGGCGACGTAACGATTGTGCACGGTGGTGAGCGGTATTCATTAGGTCCCCCCTTGCACTGGGCGTCCAACCTCGAGCAAGGGGCTCCCAGCCCCGGCACAGAGGCGACGGTCCCGATTCCAGCGTTCCCGATCTCGCGGCTGTGGGTGCGTGACGTTTCCTCGCGTCGAACCTTCCCGTCACGACTGCGTGGAGACACTCGCTCACGAGCGCCTGCAAATTGTCAGCATTAGCCTTACAGCAGGTTAGCATCCTCTCCCGGCCACCTCCTTTGAGCGAGGGTTTGAAGGGACGGCTTTGAAAACCCACCCGGGTGTTTCAAGGCATCTGAACCAGGCAGGTCAAGAGCAAGGTCAGGACAGTCCTTTTGTTCCCGAGAGACGAGATCGCGGAAAGCAGCTGGCTGCTCCCGGAGGGGATGGAAAACAGGCCGCAAACAGAGCAGGGTTCCCGCACCGCCGGGGTCACCCCAACCAGCTGATCTGATCAAGGCGACGCATCCTGAGCTGCCCTGATTGAAGAACCAGCTCATGGGTGAGCAAAGCAGGCGCGATTTTAATTTGACTTATAACTCCCGGGCCAACTTCTGCCCTTATTGTGCCCTGAAACTCAAACGGCAGCTTTGCCAAGGCAGAGCCTGCCCCGCGCGCCCAGCTGGGTGACTTTGTCGCTGTGTCTGGAGACATTTGGGGGCTTCCTAGTGACTCTGTCGAGGGAGAAAGGGAGTCGTAGTGATGAGATGCCCGTGCGGATTGCCAGCATCTTTTTGGGGGGGTTTCTTTTAACTTTATTTTTAGGCCAAATCGGTTTTGAATTAAGTTCCAAATTGTGGCCGAGCAGAGCTCAATTGTTCGAGTCTGCATGGCGCTACCAGCGGTGGGTCTCCTCCCTCCCAGGCTCATCAGCCTGGGGCTTCGGATACTCCCAAGTGCAAGCCCCAAGCCTGGAGGTCTTGGAGGTCAGACACCCCCTGGTCTCGCTTGCCCTGAGCCCAAAGGCCGAAGGACAAGCGAGGGGGAAAGCCTGAGAGCAGTCCCTCATGGCCATCAATTCTTCTCCACGGGGGCAGATGACAGAGCAAGGAGCAATGGTCTCCAGTTGCAGGAAGGTGTGATATGAAGAAAAACCCTTTCACGAGGAGGGTGGCGAAGCACTGAGCAGGCTCCCCAGAGAGGTGGTGGCATCTCCATCCTTGGAGGTGTTGAAGACCCGGGTAGACAAAACCCTGTCTGGGACGATGGAGCTGGGGCTGGTCCTGCTTGGAGCAGGGGGTCGGACTGGATGTGACCTCCTGCGGTCCCTCCAACCTGAATTTTTTAGGCTTCTATAAATTGCAAAGCGGAGATCCTCGCACCTGGAGGCATTTGTAGACTCTCGCAGGGGTCGGCCTGCCCGCAGCACAGAAGACGCTTCATCCTCTAACTACGCTTGAGCCCATTCAAGGCCGAGAAGATGGTGTCTCCCCGGCCATCAGTCTCCCGCATCGAGCACAGCTGCGTGAAGGCGGCTACCTGCACTTCCCTCCGCACCATCAGACAGTTCGCTGAGAGCTGTTTTAATTGCACGTCAGGCCCTAAACATGCAACAAGGGGCCGCTGCTATTTTTCTCCCCATCCCCCCAATGACCCAAAATAAAATCCTCCGCTTTTCACTGACGTGCAGAAACGAGAGTAATTAGACAGAAGGCCGTTTCCCCGCTCCGAACCGCGGCTCCCAACCCTCCCGGGAGCACACCTGCCACGAGAGCAACCCCGCCGCCAGCTGGATAAAATTAAAGGCTTATTTCACGTGGTTGCCCGATAATAACTTCATCCATCTTGATTCGGGGCTGCCTCGCACCCCGAAGGACTCGCCCCCCTACTGGGAGTCGGGGCGGCGACCCGCTTCGCGGGGGTGCTTCACTCGAGCCAATCTCGGAGTCACGAGGCGCTGAAATTTGTTTTCACTTTGCGGCGTGCGCTAATTAGGGAGATAATGACTGGGAGCACTCGGCACAAGCCTGAGCTGGCTGGAAAAATGTTTAGCCCAAGGAAAATTTAAATCTTTTATTATTTGATTTTTTCCCCCTCCTCAGCTGCTGAGATTCGACTTTTTAAGCAATTAGTGAGGGTTTATTTGCTAATCAGTCATACTTACGGCTCACTTTGGGGGCTTGTCTTGCATTCCTGAGTGCACATCATTTCTATTAATAACCTTCGTCCTGATCTATACAAACGGACGCACCTTTGGAACAGATATCCCCCCCAACCTCTGCTTTTCCTGGGTGCAGCAGCTGATTTTAGCTCTGAGTCCTGCACCCATGGACCTTGTATTATACTGCCAGGTTTGGCCAGTCCAGATTTCCACCCTCGTCCTTCGGATAATCACTTCTTGCTCGTGCAAGCTTGTGCCGATGGCTCTGGCCTTGTCCCCGGGGGCATTACGGACCGATTTCTGATGCAGACTAGACTAGGTCCCTGTCCAGGGGTGATTCACTCATGATCAGCTTTTAGGATCGATAAGAAGTTCAACCCTTTTTCCTGTCTTGGAACTGCAGGCCAATGGATCTGGTTTTCTCCGAGATTGTGGCCAGATCTAAAGCAAAGCACTTCTCCTCCGCACGCCCACGTCTGATGGACTCGGTGACACGACTACCGGCTGCATTATGGCTCTCGCATTTTTTTTTCCTTTGTCCCATGCATTTCTATAGTATGAAGGACCTCCCTTATGGCACTGGTGAGCGATGTGTAGATGTCTAAGCCCGTAGAGGTGAGAAGCAGGATACCTTTCACTGGACCAGCTATACAGTTGGGAGCGACGTTAGACAAGCTTTCAGGCAGGAAAAGCCCTTCTTCAGGTCTGGGAAAGAAGCTGATCGCTCCCAGGGTGGAAAGCAGACACCTGTGGAGCACAGCAAAGTTATTGGAAGTGGCTACAGACCAAGTCAAGAGCAGTTAAGAGAGATAAACCTAATCACCTAAAAAGAATTAAACTATTCTAACGGGAAGGGGGTCATTATTGCCTGAAGTTAGCAGAGAGGATGCATAAAACCAGGGGGTTTAGTGCCCAGTAACATTAGGGGTTGTTCTTCCCACCCTGGCCTGTCCTCCGAACTTATTGTGTGGGTTTCCCTTGAGTGCATGGATGGGGAGAGGAGGTGGCTGTTCCCGGACAAGTGTTTTCCCATCGATGCTTAGATGGGTTTGTCCTTTTTATAACATTTTTGTGGGTGTTCACTCTGGAGCATAGCGGTGGCCCCGTGTCCCCAGGTGCACCGGCCGAGGTGGCGTGTGTTTTGTGATGGGCACGTGTAGGGTCCACGGGAGGGCGAGGAGGGCGAGTGCTCCGGGGATGGTTCTCCCCTCGCCGTACAGACACGGTTCCTGGCGGCAGCTGGAGGAGCGGTGCCTGCAGCAGGTGGAAACGAGATGCTGGACAAATGTTTCCAAAGCTCCCAAGCGACTTCAGCCTGATTGAAAATCCCCAAGACTGAAGCACTTTTGCAAAAGAGGACACGGGCTCCTCAGACTTGGAGGCCCGTGAAAAGACGGTCTTATCTCGTTTGAGCAAGGTGCATGGAAATCGCCACGCGTGTGCTGCCTGATGCAAAAAGGCTTCTTCCTTGCTCACCTGGACCCCCAGGCTGGCAGCCGTCGCTCGCTGCCCATCTCCACGTTGCTCCCGGCGTGTTTGTGCTCTCTCCCTGCCATCTCTCTGACTTCTGGCACCAACCGTTTGTCTCCTGCCTCCAATAACACCGTGGTGAGGTCTTTCTGTAGCCCACCTTCTTTGCCCCAGCAGCAAAATCATGGCAAATGCATGGCCAACGTGGCTTTTTGTCGAACGACTGAGTTTTTCAGGTCGAGCCTGCCCTTCATGGAGTACCCAGGAGAAGCGGGCAGCACTGTTTGCATTAGACATCTGGCCCGTTGCACTGGTGTCTGCTGAGAGTCACTGATGTTCAGTTGAACCACATTTTGTATAGTGTGGGGAGCATCTGCGGTTGACTTCCTTGGGTGCCGGGGCTCAGGCAGAGCGCGCTCATGTGCGTACATTAACGGCGCTGGGAGCTCGCAGCACGGCGCTTGCTCGTGTCACCCGGAGAGCGCTTCATGCCCTAGCCCGGGCGAGCCCTGACTCGAAAACCTCCAGCTCCTTTGTGGGGCTGGAAAGGGACTCCTCTTTCTGGTGAACTTCATAGGAGCACTCTTTTAAGTCATACACTTTGCTGTCTGCCTTAATGATTTGTTGCTTGTAAAACCACCGTGATTAACTATGGTTTAGCCTCCTAGTTTCATGTCTTATCATGTTTCATCTCACACAAAGGACATTTACAGTCTATTTTCGACTTCAAAGCAAATGCTTCTTGCGTGAGCATTAAGGAAGGCAAATATTTAAACAGAACCTGTATGGTATTAGCCTCTCTTGATGTTCCCTGCTGAGTGAGGATTGATGTCTGCCTCACAAGGCAGGTTTTTCCTATTGTTTTATGCACCAGTGATTAATATTTCATGTTCCCACTGTTATACATTTGCTGGCTGGCACTAGCCTACCCTGCCAGTGCTTTATTCATGTCTTACATGTCTAGCTTTTATGCACTTCAGCCCAGGGAAGTGTGACTCTTGGCAGAATCCCCTCCGCTTATTAAAGCCGCCTGTCCGAGTTTTTTGAATTAGGCTCATCTTGATGGAATTAGGACTGGTGGCATGTTTTTCTTCTGTGCTAATCTCTCTCCACTGTCATTTGATGTTGCTTCGTGGCAGCCGTGCCATGGGGACCCCTTTTCTGCTGCTCAAGCACATTCTCCTGGTGTTTTCAGCCTTGGCCAAGCACTTCAGTAACGGCACTGGGATGTGCGTTGGATGGTGCCTGCCAAACCCAACGGACCCAAAGCAAATGTCAGACTGAGGGACGCATCCTTAGCTCTCATAAATCAACGTGGCTGCTCTAATGGTACCCGCTAAGGATGAGCCCAAGACATACGTAGTCTGGACTAAGCTGCGATGTGAATCTATGTGGTTATTTTGGAATAGCTCCCTGCCTGGGAGGTTGTGCTGGGATAAAAGAGACGTCCTGTTTAATTTAAGTCACTTAAGCTGCGCCTGAGCTCAGCGGCCCACTTGCAAGGCCAAGGCCGGCCTGTTTCTATGCCCAGTGGCACGCACGGGATTTCATCCAGCCCCTTGGAGTGACCGGCTGCCCACTGACCAGGGGGACACGTAAGGGAAACCGTCTGCCCAAGCACAGGCATTCATGCCGTAACCGCTCTGCCGCAACACTCCCACCGAGGAGCCTGTCCTGGAATAGCTATTGCAAACAGGCTGTTCCACAAGAGATCTGCCGGGGCATCTCCTTGGGGAGATACAGCCTTGTAACTTGATAGAGCGCTGTTTTACGGCTCCATCCCCCTTCCCCGCTCACAACAGGCTGACTCCACCTCGTTCCTGCGCACAGGTACGTGACCCCCCCAGCCATGCACACCTGCTCCACAAGTGACAGTCCCAGGTCAGCGGAAACATGAGATCGGGGCAGCACCAAATACACTGGCAAGGGTTTGCAAAGCCAATGATCAGGCGCCAATAAGGAGGAGTCAGTCCCATAGGAAAGGCAACTGTTTTGCAGGGCACGGAGCGGTCACGGGCAGTGGTTTAAGAACAGCTGCCCTCCAGCATCTCATTCAGCCCCTCTTCTTTCCCTCTCCCCAGTGGGCCCTGATACTGGACAGCACTGGTGAGGCAGGATGAGAGCATTAGGCAGTGCCAGACCGGGTCCACCTAGCCTAGCATTTGGTCTGCAGCAATGGCAGGAGAAGACGCTAGAGAGACTGAGAGAGAAATAGCCGGGCATTGCTGCCGTGTTCCTAGCGAGTTGACACCACCTGCACCCCCTTCTGTCTCCGAGGATTTTACTGACATCCCCTCGAGCATCGGCACGTTGTCGAGTCCCAGCCAGGATTTACCAGGCCAGAATTGGCCGTTCCCTTGCATGAAGGATTTTCTGTGCCATCCGCTCGCTGCTCAGTGCCCCGCAGTGCAAAGACTAAAACATGGAGTTATTCCTGTCGGACTTGCAAGCACGAACATTGCCACGGTCACTGCTCCTTCTTAAAACATAATCAAGCTCGTAGAGAAGCCATCCGACTTCACGTGCTCCGGGTCAAACTTGTCAGTGCAGGATGAAAACAACCCAGAAACAAATTCCTTCGCCCTGAACAAGGAGACGCGCCGGGGTGTATTTGCCCAAATGCAAAAGATGCTAGGCCAGGAATGAGAAGGGCTGGCTCTGCTTACCATCTAGTACAGAGTTCATCTAATTCAATTAGGGTGTGTAGTAAATAGAGCTCGTTTTAATTTAGACTGAGGGGTTAGCACAGCTCTATCCTTTAATTTCAAGAGGAGGAAAGGGCCAGGCAGCCTGCCAAAAATGCCTGTAAACCTCCATGTTCTTCAGGTCTGCCCTAAATGCTTGGCATGCCAGCTCTCCTTCAGACCACCCCCTAGTCAAGATGTTCGGTGCCTCATGTTGCCATATGCTTGTCTCAACAATTAAGCAAGCCATTTATCGAGGTGTCTTAGTGAAGGGTTTGGAGCAGCAACAGCAAAAAAAAATAAAGATGAAATGACACTATTATTGGACTGGAAAGTGAAATCAGGGCTGGAAAGGTACCAGGGCTGAATAAATGGCGACAGTGTCTTTGCAAGAAGAAAAGACCAGAGCACGAGGAAACGCGGATGCAGACGGACCTTGAAGGGTCTGCTACCGAGATTTCCTTTTGAATAGGTTTGCACCTTTCCTCCCTCAGGTTCCCCAGCTTGGGCATTTTCTCTTTGCCACGTCAAAGTGGCGGTGGGTTTTATTGTCAGGGTTGTGCTCATCGGGGCCCTGCTGCTTGTCTGGCAGTTCAGTGAAGCGTCCCTGCTCGGTGGTCTTTATATCTCCCCGGCATCAGCTTCGAGACGATAATCTCAAAGAGCTCATCTGTTGTTAATTTAGGCCCCTGGCTCAGAGGGCAGGAGGGTCTGGGTGTGTCAGTGCCTGCAGCTCTTTGCAGGAGTTTCACTGGCTTGCACGGCATGACACCAGCGTGAGGAGCCCCAGGGTGGGATCACAGACAGTGAGGATTGGAGGTCACGTCTAGTCCGACCCCCTGCTTCAAGCAGGACCAGCCCCAGCTACATCACCCCAGCCATGGCTTTGTCTACCCGGGTCTTCAACACCTCCAAGGATGGAGACTGCACCCCCTCGCTGGGGAGCCTGTTCCAGCGCTTCACCTCCCTCCTTGTGAGAGAGTTTTTCCTAATATCCAACCTCAACTTCCCTTGCTGCAGCTTGAGCCCATTGCTCCTTGTCCTGCCATCTGCCCCCACTGAGACCAGTCCAGCTCCTTCCTCTTTGCAACCCCCGGCAGGGAGGTGAAGGTTGCTGTTCAATCCCCCTCGGTCTTCTCTTCTGCAGACTCAATCAGCCCATTTCCCTCCGCCTCTCCTCACCAGTCCTGTCCTCCAGCCCCCAACCATTTTCTTTGTCCTCCGCTGGACTCTGTCCAATGCGTCCACATCCTTTCTGCAGTGGGGGGCCCACAGCTGGACACCGGACTCCAGATGTGGCCTCCCCAGCGCTGAATAGAGGGGAAGCATCACTGCCCTTGATCTGCTGGCAACGCTCCTGCCAATGCAGCTCAGATGCCATTAGGCATCTTCACAACAAGGGCACGCTGCTGCCTCATATCCAGTCTTCTTGTCCCCTGTCGCCCCCAGGTCCTTTTCTGCAGAGCTGCTGCTTAGCCAGTCGGCCCCAACTCTGTAGCGGTCCCAAGCCTGTAATGCCTTTGCGGCTGGTCTTCCGCAGATCTGGAGAGACACGTTGGTCCCTCATCAAACGAAGCAGCAAAGGGGCCAAAGCGGCTGCTTTTGCATCACACCGTTCCTCCATCGGTCGGGTCTGACATGCTCGCTGGAACATCAGGCTCCTGAAACCACATTAACCGCCTCCCTGGTAGCCAGAGGTTTCCGTTCCTCCAAAGCAGCTGCTGCATCTGCAGAAGACAGAAAAACCAGTGCAACCAGATGCCAGCCCTGAGCTGCTGTCAGTTTAATTTTTGCTTAATAACCCCGTAGGTGCTTTAAATGGGAAGGACCCGAAGGGACTCTTCTAACCCCAATCTGCACGTCACAGCCCAGAGAATTTCCTCTGGTGCTTCTTGCAGCGAGCCCCCCGCTTCTGGAGGAAGCAGGCTCTCCGCTGACAGGGGAGCACAGCAGGTCTGGACCTGTCCCCACCACGGGCTTTGCAAAGTGGAGCAACATCCCCGAACCCCGCAGGACCCGCTTGGGGCGTTCCCCACCTGCCAGCTCCTTTGCATGCCTTGCTGAACATGGCTGGGTAATGGCTTCTGAAAGGAGAGCTGCATTGCACAGCACACCTGTGTTATCGTAGCGAGGAGGAGCAGAGACTGCCAAACAACCCAGAGACGTGATTACACCTGCCGGGACGAACCTCCGCTGCCAGCACTTCAGATCCCTGCATCTCGGGGCATGGAGAGCGCAGCCGAGCATCGCGACGGCCTCATCCTCTTTCTGCTAAACCTGCCTTGAGCCTGAGCGATGGCTGGCTGCGTGTGCGCGGGGCTCTTACGGATCACCGGGCCCATAACTCCTGCCACCAGACAGCCCTGTGATAATGAAACCCATGAAATACGGCCCTTTCTATTCACTGGTCCAAGTGGAATGTTTTTTATCATCTCTCCTGACGCGAGTGCATAGCTCAGATTGTACTTAATTAAAAATATCCCCTTTTAACCGATGCCTATTAAAATGTAATGCTGGAGCTTGTTCTCCCTTCCTGTCTGGCCCACGCACGGCAAAGATCAGACACGCCTGCTCCTTACGCCGCGTGGCACAAACAGGATGCGCTTGAGACGGGGGAGGCGATGGTCGGGGGGGACGAACCTGCGTTTTGGCTGTGCAGTGCGAGGCTGGAGGGATAAAATCACGGCTGGTCATGACATAACGTGCAGGTTGCAGTCCAAATCCTCGTGCAAACTCCCCAGCCCTGCCAGCCAAAGGAGCAGGTTCATTGCATGCTTCGTTCAGCTGAGCATCCCCCCAGCCGGCTCTTGACTCACCTTCCCAGGTGACCCCCCGGTTTTCACAGAGCCCCCTTGCTAGAGGATCCCAAAGCCCCCTGCAAAACTGGGGCAGGTCTGGGGGGATGTGCACCATGGTGCAAGCAAGCCCTGCCCATGCCCTCCCGCTCCCCACATGCTGACCCCCAAGCCATGCCACGTAGCTGCCCCGGCCGCACACCCAGGGGCCATTACGGGTCTCACGAGCTCGCCCGGGACAGAGCCTCTCCGGTCTCCGTGCTGCAGGCCTGTGCCGAAAAGAGGCTACAGAAAAACACGGGGGCATTCGGCACGCGAAGCAAGTGAGCAGCGTGTGTTTGCAGAGCAGTGCCCACCAGCACGGAGCCCGGGAGCATCTCTCCTGGGTACCGACGTGCCCACATCACTGTCTGAGGCTGGGGCCCAACCCCGAGGCTTTCACTCCCATTGAAGAGAGGGGAAGTTTGGCTAGTGGGAAGAGTAAGGAGAAACCTCTGGGCATGTGCCAGGCCCTCAGGAATGAACCCCGGGATGGGGCCGGGGTAAAGCTGATGATGCTCCATTGCATGGAGAGGGAAACTGAGGCACTGAGGGGCTTGCCCCAAGGTCATGCGAGCAAATGGTGGCAGTGCAGGAAGCAGTCCCCAGCTCTTCTGCCCCCCAGACGGATGTCACGGTTCTCCACGGTCCCTTCTCCACGCTTTGCCGCTCAGTCCTGCAAGCAGAGGTGGCTGATGCACCCAGGGGCCGAAGGCATTAATATTACTCAGCATACAAAAGCAGTGCCCCCCACCCCCCAGGCTTCCTCCCCCCTTCAGCCCCGCGGACTTCCAGGTCTGGAGCCCAGCTCATCTCCAGCCCGCCAGCTGCCTCCGGGAGCTGGGTTGGTGGCCCGGCGTTCACCCGTCTGGCCTGCAGAGTGGCTTCCCCGTGTCTTCCTGCTGCGGGAGGACTGGCTCAGACAGCTCCTCTGTGCTTTCTAATCACTAATTAGCCAGCTGGTTCCTGCTGCAAGAGGAGATTGCTGCGAGCCCCTGGCTACGGCTTTATCGACACCGTACCGCATTGCTCAGCACTGCTCTCAGCCGTGGCTCCGGCGGTTTCTGCATTTGGTGTTGGGGACGTGGCCCTGAGTTGCTCTGTGGCCTCCTGACCTGGGGGTCTGCATGCACAGCTACACGGTGGCCCAGCAGAGAGATACCTTGCCTTGAGAGTCAAAGGGGACTTGAGAGGAAGAGCCCCTTTCTGCCCAAGTGCCGGAGCTGAGTCCTCCTGGCTCTCTATCAAAAACAGTGGGGTTAGTTAGAGCTTCCTATTTGGGTAACCCCTAAAGAGCCCTTTGCTTTTGCCCAGCATAGGGCACATTGCAGGCGACTGTTAGTCCCACTTCACAGATGGGGCAACTGAGGCACAGAGAGGGAAGCTTTCCTGCTTCCAGGCCACAAGTGGTAGACATAGGTATTCCTGGCTCCCAGGTCTCTGCTCGGCTCTCGAGACCTTGGCATCTTGGGGATGAGCAGCCTTGGAGAGTGCAGCGGAGGCCAGGCAGCATAGATCTGAGTTGGCCTTTCTGTAGCCTCTGGGGCTGTCTGCTGCGTCGGAGCCGGGATGGCAGGGGGAGAAGCGAGGCTGATGCTGGGACTGTGGTCGCGCAGCAGCCCGTTCTGGCGACTGCACGCTTAGGGAGCCAGTGGCCTGAGCCGCCTGCCGCCATTGCCTCCTACACCTGTGCCTGTGCTGGGGACCGGGGACACGGGACATTGCTTCGGCCCTATACCAACATGAGCTTGAATTGGGAAGTGGGGAATCACAGTCGACTTGCATTCGCATTGCAATCTTCTAGCTGGGGCATATCGGAGAGATTACCGGCGAGCAGCCGTGCAGGCCGTGCTGCGGGGCCGCAGAGATTGGGATCCTGGAATGACTTGATGGGTAAAAACTTCACAAGCGTGGAAGGGGCCTGGGAGACTCTGCTTTACTCAACAGCTCCAAAAACAAAACCCAACAAAAAACCCACTCAGGACCCAGAATTTAGGGCTCTTCAGCAGTTTGGGGCCAGGCTTTCAAAGGAGATCAGCCCCTGCTGGGACCCCAGAGGGGCCAAACTAAATGCAAATGCTTTGCAAACCCGAGTGGTCTGGAAATCTTTGCTCAGCCACCGATTTCCATCCTCGTGTCCACGAAGGGAGTTCGAGGCCTGAGAGACTGATGCAAGGAAATGGAGAAACGGTGAGAATGAGCCCGCGGTTGCCCCTCCATGAGGCCTTGCACCCGCGGGATCTGAAGCGCTTTGCAGGCACAGATGAACGACGCCTGCAGTGAGTGCCGCCACACAGATGGGGAAACTGAGGCACGGCGAGATGCAGGAGCCTGCCTGGTGAGTCATGGGGAATGGCACCCAGGAGGGTCCCGACTCCCAGGCCCCTGCTGTGACCGCCAGACAGACCCCCCGTCCTGCTGCGGGAAAGAAAGCAGCCTGGAAGCCCCCCCCCCGCCTCCAAAAAGCTGGCTGCTTCCCAGAATGACAGCGCGTGAGCAACAGGAGCAAACTGGAAACACATGTGAGAGGAGCCTGAGAGCAAGGAAACTCCCCTGGAGCTGCGCTCTCTGGGCATCGCTCTCATGGGCAGGCCCTCATCAGGTCCCAGTCTCCTGCCTCTCCTCCTGGCCACCCGCCCATGCATGCTGAGCCCCGGGGACGCCGGTGGGAGCGATGAACAGGCTTTGCTGCTTTGGCCCCGAACTCTTCCCATCTCTGCAAGGCTCTCTCATTTCTACTTCTGTGCTGCTGCTGTGCTCAGGGGTTTTGCATTGAGAGAGAGCTGGCTCTGGAAGGTGTCACACCTGGGACCCATTAGTGACCCACCCCACTGGGAGCTGGGGAGGGAGGGTCACCAGGCCAGCTCAGGAGAGGGCCTGGCTCAGTTTAAAAGGGGGAGAGCGCAGCCTCCAGGCTCTTTTCCTTTCCGTGGTTGCATTATCATGACGGGGGCTTTTTAAAGGGCTGTTGCAGGGTGGAGCATAGGGACTAGTGAGAAGGTTCCTACATTATTATTATAGGGTGCTGGAGGCAAGAGCAGGCCTGGCTGCAGGCATTGAGACTGGGCTCATGCCACTGGGGCTGGAGGTAGCAGCTCTGGTGCAAGTCCAGGCTCCGCAAACATTTCCCAGGCTGTAGGGCAGTTTGCTTT
Organism: Alligator sinensis; assembly: GCF_000455745.1. Taxonomy (NCBI): domain Eukaryota; kingdom Metazoa; phylum Chordata; order Crocodylia; family Alligatoridae; genus Alligator; species Alligator sinensis. The sequence continues at coordinate 202,357 of NW_005842091.1, forward strand.
CGCACCTCCCTGCTCTCTCCGCAGAGGTTTGGCCGAGGCCAGAGCTAGTGCATTCCCTAAGCTGCCGGCAGGAGAAGCAAGGAAGTATGAGTTGGGGAGTCTGCAAGTCGCTGACAGCCAGGGCCATTTCCTAGGGCTGCCAGACCAACTGCATCTGTCCCGTTTCTCATGGGTGCCCGAGCTGCTCCTGAAACCCGTTGCTTTCACACCTATTGAGACCTGGGGTGAAGCAACATGAGCAGCTCAGGAGACTGGTTCCTGAGGGCACCCTAAACCCCCAGCTCGACTAACAGTGGGATGTGATACCAAATTGAGAGGTGTGAACCCCTCGGAGGCAAAGGGGGTCAAGGAACACACCTGAGAGCTGTGGGACGATATCCGGAAGGAAGAATAACACCGACCATCAATATCCAGCCCCTAAGGCAGCGGTTGGGATCCTTTTGGGGGTGCTGCGGGGTGATGTTAGCACAGTTGAGGTTACAAACATGATTCACAAGATAAACCCAGGGGTGTCCAACGAGAATGCAAAGCTGTGGTTGTTCTGAGCTCTTTGCAAGAGAAAACTGCTCCATAATTTTTCTATAAGTGAAAAAAGTGGCACCTAAGATCTCGGGGATCTATTTTGTAGCTGTGTTGGTCTGAGGAAAAAGAGATGCACAAAGCTCGTGGGTCAGAGGCGATATCTTTTATTAGACCAACTAAATAGTAGCAAAAAAAAAATCCTTTCTTTGCAAACCCTTCATCAGGCTGAAGAGAATTCAAAGATTGTAAAAGTCCTTTTACTTCCATAACTAAGATCTGGCATTTTCCAAGGGGGGGCTGGAGTCTATTCAGGGATGCTTCGAGTTTAAAAAGGTTGAGACCCACTGCTCTATGGTCAGGATGGGCAAGACGGGGGAACTGCAGTGTTCGGGATGCTTGTAATGAGACTGGACGCACCGTTACGGACTATGCTGCACTAGGCTCGCTGGGATCCTGCAGGATCTCTGATCTCTCCGCTTGTCCTTGATTTTCCTATTGGGAAAATCTCCCTAGTGCCCTCTGTCTCAAGACGAGCATCTCAAATCTAGAAGGCAGCGTAGAAGCTCTGCCATGCAGATAAGGGCAGGTCCTTTGTATTGTTTTTCCTCCACAATGCCTGTCCCCACCCCTCCCTGGATCCCCTCTAAGTGTCAAGCCCTGCACGGCGTCCTCATTTTACACATTTTATCGTGTGTTTAAAGAAATGAACAATAGACATCACATAAATGCTAATAAATGTCAGGGTGAAATATCCTCCAATAGGGTGGTAGCTGTCGGGCGCAGCCCCAGTCTGGGCCGTAAAGCATGGAGAATATTGCCCAATAACTCTCTGACACCGCACGCTGGAAATGCACTCTTAAAACCTTAATAAAGCCATGAGACTGCGGGAGCTCCACTTCCTCTGAAGAGCTATAATTCCCAACAAGTTTTGGCAAGAAAACTTGACTATGAAAAGTAACTTCTCCCTGGCATGCAGAGGGAACGGGTCCCAAAGCCTTTGGGCTGCAGCGGTGTTGGGGGGTTTTTGGGGTGGGGTGGTATTTTTTGACCCAGAATACAAGTTTGCAATATAGTGGTTTAAAGTTGCAAGCATGCACGGGCCACTGATTCAGGGCAGGTCAGTGGCCAGGAGGTGACTACACTGGCTTGCTGCCTCCTAGACAGAGGGCCGTGGGTGACTGGTGGTCTGTGGACCAATGCTGGTGGTCTGTGATGATCTTACTAGTCTCGTAATAGTTCTTCATCGTCTTTACAGCTGCTAATCATCTTCAGGGAAGCTAAGGCTCCTGAGACCGAAGAGTGACATTAGGGAAACAACGGAAGTGGTTGCAGTAGTGGCCACAGGAGCGTTCTGGGAAGGCAGGTCCATCCGGCCATGACTCGGAGCTGGGGTGTTTCGGTCGTGAGCCCATGAGATGGCATCCAGATCGATTCCCATAGCACGCTACTTTCTGCCTGCAGGCTCTGCGCCAAACCCTGCCTGCCCCAGAAGCTGCGGTGGGTCCCACGCCTGATACAGTCCCAGGAGAGCTGCCTCAGCAGAGAGGCTGACTCAAATTCCTGTCTGCACTCCAGCGTTGTCTACATAGCTGCATTCACGGTCCTTTCATCTGCTTCCTGAGCACCACCGGGTGGCACTTCATGCAGGGAGAGACCAGTGACCAGACGATATACATCCAACTGCTCACATACCCTGTCATCCTCAGGTCCTATGTCCTGCTTGGAAACTCTTCCTTGGAGGCCATGTCATTACTCGCTTCGCTTCCCTCTATGTAACTTGCTGCCCGCTTTCTCTCCTTCTCAAGCTCCCTTCGCTCTCAGCAGTTGCTGGCTGTGGTACAGCATGGCCAGCCGCATCGTGTCTCTTGTAGCAGCATCCCTCAACCTTGCCTAGGAGGACCTCCCGCAAGGGTCGACTGAGCCCTTTTGCTACATAGCTGTGCAGTGATCGTATTAGAAGGAAAATGTTATTTCCTTGCCTTGGAGGTTTCTGAGATTGTCTGGAGATAAAACGACTAGTTTCTTGTTTTTGGGGCGTGAGTTTGTGTATGGATTTCCTAATAGGGGCAACAGCTATTTTGATTATATTAGTGCATATTGCCAGATGTAGATGAATGCACGAGAAACCAGTCAAAAATCTATCATTCACAGACACGCGCCGGAAGGCAAGGCAGAGCCTGCCTCTGGTTACAAACGCTCGTGTGAATGAGTCACCCCAAAATATGCAACCTCTGCCTTTCATTTCTCCACCCAAGACTGGGACAGGATAATCACACCTATCAAGACAGTGGTTTGGATACGTGAGCTGGAGATCAAATTTGCCCTACTGGTAATGTTAGAGCCGAGGCGCCACATAAAGTCTTTTTGGTTGGGTTTGCATGTGCTTCTGCTGTCCTTTTGCACCGGAGAGAGTCTCCCTACCTGGAAACAGAGTTGAGGTTTCTCGGTTGTACAATGCAGAGGGTTTAAAGGGATTTCTCATTGTACTTTCCACTTCAAAAAAGACCCTGAGAGGCCAAAGCCATGTGCTAGTTGAAGCCCATGCAGCCTCCATCTGCTCGCCTGCTCTCCAGGTACGGCTAAAACATACCAGCATTGCCCACCCCACGGACGAGAGCCTCCTGTTTGCTCTGTCCGGAGGCAGCTGGGCTGGAAGCGGTCTCCCACTAGGACTGTTTGTGGCTCGCTGGAGCCACGCGACAGTCTGCCTTTACATCTGGCTCCCAAATTGGATCTGGAAGCCTAGTGCAAGGAGAGTCATACCGCTTCGGGGCTGGCATCCCGGGTGCCATGCCCCTGCACAAAGACATGACTTTGCTTGCAAGAGGAGCAGGTTCTGTGAACCCCAGCAAATGCTCATTCTCCAGCATCCATTTGCTTGCTTTGGACCCTTGGGCTTGAGAGATCCTCCCAGCACAGTCTGACTTGCATCTTCTTTCCCCAGAGAAGAGACCCACAAGAAATGCAAGCTCCATCCTTTGGGGTGCACATATGTAACGCTCAGCACTGTATGGCTCGGTACATTCAGGCCTTATATGAGACGTGCTTGAGAATCACATCATAACCTGGGCATTTCCCAAACAGCCTTTCTTCGATGCTGTGTTTCTCTCACGCTGGTCTGGGCTGGAGCTGAGCCGCTCCTTGCTCTTGAGGGAGCTCAGAGGGTTTATAACAGCTAATTCTTGATTTCTTATAGCAACATCTTCCCAGCTTTCCAACGGATCCAAACCCCTGAAAAGCCAAATGTCTGCAAGCTGCAAAGAAGTCTGTAAAATTAGCAGCTAATTAACAGTAAACAGGGCCTGTAATGGGAAGCGTTGCACGTGGGTGCTAAGCACGAGGGAATCGGCTATTCACGTCAGTTGGCAAACCCACATCCTGCCATGTTTGCTTTTGGCCAAAAAGCTGCTGTTTGGTACAAGTAAAATCAGAGCAAAACACATCAAAGTAGTCCTTGGGAGAGGTGTGTGGTGGGAGTATTGTGATTAACACCCACCATCAAACACGGACGCAGCCTCAGGGCGCCCATTCTCCCTCATATACTTGGGGAAACTGAGGCGCAGAGAGGGGAAGGACATTGCCCATAGGGATGGAGCCCAGCCCTGATGATGCTCGCCTTGTGCCGGAGCTGTGCTGTCCTCCCTGGTCCTTCCCCGTCCACCAGACACCAGGTTTACCCTCCGTTGTGCTCGTGGACATCATGTCGCTACCCGGCACTGATAGGCAACGTGGTTTGTGGGTGTAGGCCAAAGCCACTTGTGAAATGCGCTCACACTGAGTGTGCACAGAGGCAGATACACGCATCCAAGTGGCACCATCGTCCTGACCAACGACCGGCAGCTCTAATGCGCGCTGGCGTCTTTACACGGGCTCCATCGGCGCAGCCTCGGCCCCTCGCACCGCTGCCACTTGTGAAGCCGGCCAGACCCAAGCTATTTGTTGGTTAATTTGTTTGGTTCCTCTCTGTCCTAGGGCTTGTCATTGTCCTGTTTCGAGTGGGCTTTTGAGCCAGCAAAGTGAAATTTGGAAGTGGAACAAGGGGATCTGAACCAAGGATGCAAGGCATTTGCCTCAGAATCCAAAGCATTTCGAGTGAAAGCCCCAAATAAATTAAGGGCAGATGGATCACAGAGAAACCCACATTCCTGTTTTTTCTGTTTCTTTTTGCCTTGGGTCTGTCCCTGAAATGCAGCCCCTTTGCAGGCTGCTCTTCCTGCCCACTGCAGGCTGTGAAGGCACCATCAGGAGGATCTCTCCCCTCGGGGTAGGGACCTATTGTGAAGCCTCATGGAGCAATAACCAGCATCAGACATCCACGCTGCACAGTCAAACAATTCGGCCCGCCGGTGCCGCTGGGGCTGGCTGTGCCCTCTGCGCTCGGGGAGGTTTGCATCTCTTCTGGCCCGGGATGTGCACACCTGGGAGCTGCAAAGGGAGATCCCATTGCTCGTCTCCGGGCAGAGTGTACGATAGTGGCTCCCAAGCCAGGGGTCGCAGCACTGTTCGGGGTCCTGGCACTTAAGAGTGAGGTTGTGGGTCCTGGAGACATTCAATTAGCACCAACGGGCTTGGCCTGGAAGTGGGGTCGCTGGGGGTTGCAAGCCAGCCTGAGACCCGGATATAGGGTCATGGCTAAGGGAGCTAGGGATGTCTGGGGTACGGTGTGTTGTCAGCCCATCCACCTCCTCCCCCTCTGGGCTACCCTCACCTGATACCTCTTTTACCTCCAGAGACTCCCCCCAGCCAGGACCCTCCAGGACCTAAAGGCCTTTAAGCTTGTTTCCAGCAGTATCTGCAACAGGCTCCTCGGCCCCTTTTTCGGTCACCGTGGTTAGAAGGGATGGCGATGGAGTCCGGGATCTGCGGTGCAGCTCGAGCCATTTCCAAGGATGTACAAAGTCCTGCTCCTCTGAGCATTAGCCTCTCGTGGGCTAAGATCAAGTGTAAGGAGCATCTGAAGTCCCAGACTAAAGAGTCTGGGATGGAGGATGCTTGCCTGTAGTATCTGGGGGCATCTGAACCCGAAGGCGTCTGGGCTTGGGCCCGCAAGTAGCATGCCTGCCAATGGATTTGGGAGCATCTGAAGTCCCCGGGTGATAGGTCTGGGATGGAGGGTGCTCGCTGGTTGTAGCTCCACACCGGGGGTTTGAAATGATTGAGTTTCTGCCTGCTCAATCGATACGGTTTTTGGAACGATCGAGTTCTGCTCAATCAAGATGTTTTGGAACGGATTTGGCTAATTTGACAGTCCCACCTTGTCCTGATGGCTATTTCCCCCGACACTCCTCTGTCACAGGAGCCACCTTCGTCCAGTGCGGAGACTGCAGCTGTATCAGCCCCGGCTGCAGCTCCTTAAAGAGCTCCCAGCCCCCTGCACCGCTCCCTGACCCGCGTTGCACTCTCTGCCGTGGAGTCCATCCCGGTGCACAGCGCTGCCAGGAAGCCCGGGCTTCCCTCTGCACTGCCAGGAGCCCTCCCCACGAGATGGCATTGGCAATCTCTGTGTGCATCACAGCAATAATACTTCACTGTGGAGCAGGACTCGGGAGACCCCGAGTTCTCCACCTGCAGCAAGGCAGGGGTTTTCAAACAAAGCCTTAGTGACCTTCGTAGTAGCAATCATGCAGCAGGAAACATATGACAGGAATTAAACAGCCCCCTCTCCCTGAATTAATAATGAGGGTAGATGCCTGGAAATGTGGGAGCTAAACTGTAAATTGAAGCAGCCCTGTAAATCTGAATTGCATTAATAATCGGAGGAAGCCTTGCTCACCCAGTCACGGTCCTGACGGCATTTATCTGAGGGTGGTTTGGTGTAGGTGGTGGCGTGGCTCTGTCCTGTAAATAGGAATAACCCAGGTGAGAAGTGGGACCTGGCTGGGAGGGAAAGATCTACAAAGGAAAGGAACACTTTCAACACGTCGTTACAGCTTTTGAACGGACCTAACAATTAGCAAGCTCCTCTGTTGTAATTTATGGCTAGACGATGACCGATGGACCTTGGGCATTTGACGCTGGGATGTGTGAGCGGGCACTGCTCCCCGACCGCACTGGAGCTATGCTAGGGTTGCTATGGTTTGCTGTGGAGGCCATTTACACTATGGGGCTGCAAACAAAAAGACCGGGATTGGACACACGCTTGGAGGAAAAGGGCATCAGCAGCTATTGAGACAGGGACTTAGGGATATAACCTCTGAATCAGAACTTCCTAGACCTTAATGGCATGTCTACACATGCATTCATGCAATTTAGTTAATGTGCATTAAATCTAGTACAGTACCTCCATTGTGAAGTATTAGGAAACTGCTCCTTAGCTTGTCTCAATGCATGTGAACTAAAGAGCAGGGTTTTTAAGCGATGCTTTAATGTGCATTAAAATAGTCTAATGTGCATTAAACCGCACTTATAAATGCTGGAGGCTGCCAGTGAGAGAGGAACAGTGAAAAAACCCTGGCCAGACCCAGTCCGTTCTCCCATTCGGCATCCAGTGTCTGCCACTATGTAGTACTGGGCAAGATGGACCTGTCGTCAGATCCAGTAAAGGGCAATTCTTATGCTCTTGACTGGTAGAGAGATGCCCAGTCCAGCTAGCTCGGGTACCGCGTTGGAGGCGTGGAGCTCAGAGGGCAAGACGTGCCCATGAGGCAGGTTTGCAGTTAGGGTCTCGTGACTCTGGCTGAGATGATCACTGAACCAGACTCTAACAGGAGCCTGTTCGCACTGGCATATCGCTCGGGGTCTCTTCCACCGGCATGTCTGTCCTCCCACACCTGCATGCTGACTTCAGCACCTCACATATTTCTGATGCAAGGGCTGTTTGCTCGTCACTGTTTGTTTTGCAGCGAGCTCTTTGTTGCTGGATCTCGCCACGGATAAACACCAGGAATAATTGTTCCTTTGGGTAAAATCAGTCAGCAGAAAGAACGGTTGGGCTGTTAAAAAAAGGCAAAATGCAAACAGCCCCTGATCCGATCTCCCTCTGCTTTGTTCAGTGCCAGTTTCAAGCAAACCCTTTCAAGTCACAAATTATTACAGGAAGAAAAAAACCAAAACAACAATGGCTTTCTCTCCCCCCGCAAAAAAAAAAAAGGCATTTCAAGACGAGCCAGGAAATGCTGTTTTTCTCTGAAGGTGCTACGGATAATTGATGTTGTGTAGGGCTAATTGTATTACGGTGTGTTTGAGACATTTCCATATGCTGCGTGATGCTAAATGACATCCAGATGAAGTGAACCTTCGCTCCGACGCAGAAAGGGGGAAGGGTGCGGATTAGCAGGGACAAGAGACGTGGATACGTATACGGCGCGCCAGATGCAAACAATAAGGCCAACGGATCTTGATTTCATCTGTCAAGTAATTGGACTGGAAGTCTGTGCATGCTAATGATCCCACATCAAGTGGTTTGGCGTTCAGATGTGACCCGTTTCATTGTGCGGAGAGAGGGGCTCTGAAACCTGCGGTGGTCATGACGAATATCCCCCAGATGTTATCCCACAGGGCAGGAGAGCCCCGCGTGCCTGGTATTAATAACTCTTCAGAGAGCTGAGGTTAGGAATGACCAAGAGGCATTCACATGCACCCTGTTACGGTCTGGTTTCCAGAGGGCCGGTGCCCGGCTTGCACGGTTACAGCTCGCCCCTGACATGTCGACCGGGGAGGGAGAGCTGCACGGCAGCGTGGCCTTCTGCTCCGCGCTGGCGCGGGATCTGGGAGGGCTGCAGGCGTTGTTTCTTGGCGCTTGCAATTGGAAAGAGCTGCTTTGGGGCACGCGGGAGCCCCCGCTTCTCCTCCCTCCCTGCACTGGCTTCCCCAGATGCAGAATCAGCCCTTTGGAAGTGGAGGGCTGCCAGGAAAGGTCGGCTCGAAGGGGGATGGCCTTGAAGTTCAGGGGCTTCCCCGGGACCTAGGAGACACAGCTCAGCCACCGAGTTCATGGGTGGCTCTGCTCCACATCTGTAAAATGGGGACAAAAATTCCTGCCTTTTGTTGTCTTGTTTCTTTAGACCAGGAGGGGTGGGATCTCCTTCTGCCTGTCCCTACGGCAAGGAGACCCGGCCCTGGACGGGATCCCCGCGAGCTACCGAAGAGACTGCCCGCAGGCGCCGGAAGAGCAGCTCCTTTTCCTTGCTGGAGGAGAGCAGGACGGCATCGTGCCAGCGACCATCCTGATTGCTTTTTGGATTTGATTTCACGGCTCTGGAATGTCTCTGAGCTGGCTGGAGAGCAAAGTGTCAGATAATCTCCTGTAATCCTGTTTGCTTGTCCCGGAGCCACCGGGCCCGTTATCAGAACTAGGCAGAAGAGGTCCTCCTAATCCCTCGTTTCCACCGAAACAGGTCGCTGGCCCAGGGAAAGCAAGGCATGGGCTTTGCCCTCGCTGCTTTGCAATGTAGACGGTGAGAGCTGGACCAGCTAGCGAACGGGGCCAAATTCAGCCCTGCTGCAGGCAGGTGCTGAGGGTGGCCCTGGCTTCCTCCAGAATGGGAGAGGAAAGAGGAACGCCGGTCACCTCGAAAGCATGATCTGAACAGAAGGGAAAACCGTGCTTCCCACGCTGGTGCTTGACTTGAAACAGGGGGACGGACAGGTGGAGATGAGAGGAAATATTGTAGGGAGCAGGTCCCGAGAGAGCGCTGCGGGAGCCTGTCCACTGATGCACGCAGGACTGTGCTGCCCGCGGCCGGGCGACCGGAGGGAGGGGCTGCAAGTTTGGCCCTGGCAGCAAAGGAATAAACTGCATGCTCCAGAGATGCAATTAAAAACAAGCGAGATGGCAGATGCCCTCCTGCTGCTCTGCTTTCTGCTCCCTGCCTGATCTCCTGCTCTGCTGCCTGCCCCTCCCTGATCTGCTGGGAAGCAGCCGGCCATGCAGCCATTCAAGGTGCTCGGAGAAGCCACCTGAGCTCGCATCCACCAAGGTGACCAGGGCAGGTCCCGCCTTGACCAGCTCCTGTTCCCAGTTTAAAAATGATCGCCCCGACGCTCAAATTTCATAGATTTCATAGATGTTTGGGCTGGAAGGGACCCCGGAGGATCATCGAGTCCAGCCCCCTGCCCCAGGGGCAGGAAGTCAGCTGGGGTCATAGGATCCCAGCAAGATAAGCATCCAAATGTGTCTTGAAGGCGTTAAAAGTGGGTGCTTAAACCACCTCCGGCGGCAGGCTATTCTAGACCTTGGGGGTTCGGACAGTAAAGAAGTTCTTTCTTATGTCCAGCCTGAAACGGTCATGGAAGGAGTTTGTGACCATTCGACCCCGTCATCCCTCGGGGCGCTCTGGTGAACAGACGTTCCCCCAGATCCTGGTGAGCACCCCTGATAAACGTATAGGTGGTCACCGGATCACCCCTGAGCCTGCGCTTTCCCAGGCTGAAGATCCCCATAGCTCTCAGCCTGTCAGCATAAGGTCTGTTTTCCTGCTCTCTGATCATGCGCGTGGCTCTCCTCTGCACCCTCTCAAGCTTCTCCACATCCTTTTTGAATTGTGGAGCCCAAAACTGGACGCAGTACTCCAGCTGCACCCTCACCAAGGCTGAGTACAACGGGAGAATGACGTCCCGGGATTTGCTTGAGAAGTATCTCTGGATGCAAGCCAGCGTTTTTCTCACTTTGCTAGCCGCAGCATCGCACTGCCGGCTCATGTTCATCTTGTGGTCAATCCTGACCCCCAAGTCTCCTCTGTAGTGCTAGCCAGCGTAGCACTGCCGAGCCTATAAGCATGCATAAGTGGGTTTTTCCTCCCAAGGTGGAGAACCTTGCATTTTTTGGTGTTGAACACCATCAAGTTCCCATCTGCCCTTTTGCTGAGCCTGTCAAGATCTGCCTGGATCGCCCTCCTGTCCTCGGGTGTGGATGCAAAACCCATAGGTAGACTCTAGCCCCAGGCCTGGCTCCTTTCCTGGGACCTTAGCGTGTCAGACTTGTTACCCTGCCCAGAAAGTGAATCGGCTGATGAGTGAGACCCATGAGAGGAGGCATAAATCATCGATGTCAGTCTCTTGCCAGTACACCAAGGCAGGTTTTCCTCTGCCGAGTTTCTCTGCTTCAGGGGGTGGAATAAATATTGATAAATATTATGCCTGTGGGCCGTGCAGACCCGAGAGGTTTCTCCGGGACATTTTAGCACATCCCTCCGGTGGGTGTGGGTGCAACATTCAGGATCTTTTCTGAGCGCTGCATGTCTCAGCCCACGCTGAGCATGTTTCCTCCGGGAACTCAGCGCACAAAGCCCCTTCCCCTTGGGGGCTTCTGGAGCACGCAGCCCAGAGTCCAGCTCATCAGATGTGCCTGGCACTGAACTCCTTGCCGTGGCTTTCATGGATTTCCAAAGCATGGCTACCTGGCAGCTCCCTTGGTTGTCCCATAAGGAGCTTTCCTCATTTTGATCCCCTGGCATCTAAGGGAAGGAATGGACTTGGAGAGAAAGGACCCTTTCCCAGCACTCTCTGCCTTCCCCGCACCCGGCCTGCTTCGTGCTGGATCGGGCCTGCGGGATAATCCCCGAATCGCCGATCTTTCTGTTGCAGACTTAAATGCACGAAGCCAACCCCTGCGTGCCTGAAGCCACAATTTTGGGTGTCAACAAAGAAGTAGAAACTAGGAAACTATGAAGTAGTCACAGGGCCTGAGGACTAGTTTTGCCAAACCTCGTTAACAGTCAGGCTTGCAAAGCCAGAGCGTGGGGGTTGTTTGACATTTGGATCCATTTAATCAGAAGCCTCCAAGTTTGGGCAAGGAGATGGATTAGGGGAAAGGTTTTGGTTCTGCCTCGTAGCATTCAGCGCTCGAGGATGAGATCCCTAAGGGATGTCCTCTGCTTCGTTGCATCTGGGAAACGGCGCCATTGAAAGGTACAGTTCCCCACATTATGTCCTGGCTTTGTAATGGGCAAACAGGGTTAGCCTTCACTCTACGAACCTCCGCACTGTGGCGGGTGGGACCTGACATCCCAGACTTCAGAGAGCTTTGCAGGGAAGTTTTTTTTCCATCTTGGACCCACCTCTGAAACACGGAGGGGGAGCTCTTTCTTCCAGCGAAGCTTGAGAAGAGCAGCACGGTAACCTGGGTTCTTGGGAATGGAGCGAGAGCACGTGGTACCTATCTGCAGCTATGTCCAGAATAAGAACCAGATGCCCACCGACACCTTCACCTCTAAGGGGCTTGGGTCTCCAAATAAGCCAGCAGAGCAGGGAGGCGACCATGTGTGATGCATAACTGGGCTGGGGGGTGCCACGACGTACAACACGACTGCTATTGAAGGCCGCGCAGACGAGTGAATGCAGTCCCCGAGCACCTGCAGTGTATTGGTGAGAAAGGATTGCAGCCCGAGGACGAGGGGAACTTGAACGCACCCTGCACCCTCTTTTATCTGGAAGCACTCCAAGCTTTCCTCTTGATTAGTTCAGTGTGTGCATCACACACGATGAGAGATTAGCAACATCCTTCCCCCGTTTTCTCAGATAGGCGCGATAACGTCTCCGTGGGACGAGGGCGAGGGGCTTGTTTCTGCACAGTGCTGAGCGTGTGAAACAATCGTGCCGTAACCCGAAGGGAGGAGAAAATGCAAGACCTTGCAAGTCTCTTCCCTCTGTTTTCCCTTCTCATCCTGTAGGAAAATAGGATTGGAAGAGGCTGCTCGAGCCATTGCGAGGGACTGGACTCTGTTGGCAATAATTTGTCCCAATGTGTCCGGACGGGTGTTTGCTCCAGCCCCTCTCATGTGCCACAGTCATGAAGCACCTGGTGGAAAAGGCTTAGGGAGAGACCAGGAGGGACACGGGCACAGCGAGCGTGGGGCTGGGGAAATAAAGTCAGATCAGATGTTCCCCTTGGGAGCAGGTCCCACCCCGTGCCACAGAGGATGAAAAAAACCCCACTAAGGGAAAAATCCCTCCCTGCCCCCTGAATCTGGTGGTTGTGTGAACAAGATCCAAGGTTTCTCAGCACTGTTGAGGAGCATTGCAAGCCGGTCTCCGACCGCTACTCACTGCCACTGTCTGCCAGGGAGACGGGAGATCAGACATTGTCAAGGGAGGAAAAAGTTCTTCCTGGATTTGGCGAGTGATTAGCAGAGCCTCGAAACCTGGGAGAACCAGACAGCTCCAACCTGCATGCTTGTCACCTTTCCTTTTAACCCCAAATAGGAGCACCAAGCACTCGGAGCCACCCATCACACATCCCACTTGAAATCCTAGAAAATTCGGGTTGGCAGGGACCTCAGGAGGTCACATCTAGTGCAACCCCCTGCTCCAAGCAGGACCAGCCCCAACTACAGCATCCCAGCCAAGGCTTTGTCTACCTGGGTCTTCAAAACCTCCAAGGATGGAGATCCCACCACCTCTCTGGGTAACCCATTCCAGTGTTTCACCACCCTCTGAATGAGAGAGTTTTTCCTAATATCCAACCTAAACTTCCCTGGCTGCAACTTGAGCCCATTGCTCCTTGTTCTTCCTGCCCATCCTCTCCTACTATCCCTTTTGGAAACACCCCGAGCTCCATCTTTATCTGTCTTGCCTGCCCTTGGGGCAGAGATTGTGTTTCATTATGAGCTTGCACAGTGCCTAATACCCCAGTGAGGGTGCTGAGTTGGCCCCTTGCTTGCACTTGTCAGCCTGGCATCCCACCCTAAGGCTTGGGCTGGGATTCATTTATTCTGGGGTTTGAAGTTTTCCAAACTAGGAAAGGATTTCACATGTTTCTGGGCGGCCCTTGGCTGCAGGTGAAGAGTGTTACAGGTCGTGGATCTCCATTTACAACACAACCAGTTATAGTTGGCTGGCCAGCCATGGCATTAAACCTCCTGGGAGAACTTAACTTTGTCCTTGCAAGGTGACGGGTTTGCCTCTGGGCGCATGGGACGTTCACTCAGCTGTGGATCTAAAGGCAGCACTGGGACCCAAGGACAACGCCGTCACCGGAGATGAGGGGCACAGAGCGGCTGGATGTTTTCTTAGTGAAACTAGCCCAGAACTGAGGTGGCCCCAAATGACCCATAAATTCTTTTGGTTTTGAGCTGTTCAGTTGTTCAATCAAAAGTCAAATTGTCTGGGGGAAAGATACCTTGGGTGCATTTACACGTGCAATTAATTCGAAGCAATAAACTCCGGAGCAGTTTGCTCCAGAGTAAACTACTCCCACGTGCAGCTTCTACACGTGTGCCTAGGATAGCAGCAATTTGAGCTGGGGTGGAGCAGTTTACACCAAGCCAGGGGGTGGGGTTCAGTCCCGGGCTCTGGGTGGGGGTGGAAGGCAGCAGAGGGCACAACGGTGATGAAAGTGCAGACTGTGTGGCGAGGCAGGAGTCCGGCCCCTGGCTAGCCAGGCACAATTTATGTCCATATTCAGTGACTACACATGCATATAATCACATTGAATTACCCCGCCATAAGATAGTACTATCTCTGACAGTATTACTTATGATGGCATTAATCAGTTTACTATGGCCTAATAGTGTTGCATGTGCAGACAGTGATGCTTTACTCTGCAGCTAATTAGTCTACTTTGCAGTTAAGCTCATGTATAGACAGACACAGCCCTTGTGTATTAAGAAATCACCTGGCTAGGAGACCTATTATCCATTGAAAAATGGCTTGACAGAGGGTTTTGGAGCTGCCCTGGTACAAACATGACTTGGGAGAGAGTCCGTGCGGCAAAGAGGACAGACTAGCTCTGCAGGGTGAACGGGAGGTAGGAGGGAAAGCAAAGAGACAAAGCAGTGAAGGGGTTTGCCTAAATGCACGTGCAAAACCAGGCTGAGGGTTTACATCTCTTCCCATGCCCGTTCAGACCCTGAGCCCCGAACCACTGGGGCCTCCCGGAGTGAACTCCTACTTCATTTTGTTCTGAATAAATGATGTCTTATGGGTCATGAGAACATGCCTCAGTGTAGCTAGCTGCATAAAAGCACCTGTTAAATAACCTAGATATCTAGGCACTTCCACTCGAAACAACACGCGTTCAAACACGAGCATTTGCTGATTAAATAAGAGTGGGAATTATAGCCCAAAATATCTCCTTGCTGCATGCAGCACCACATTTCCCCAAGTCATGCAGAAGGGCCGGATGAAAACCTAGTTTCCTTCCCTCTCTTCCCTAGTCCAGACCGCTGTTGCCATCCAGTTTTATTGATCGCCCGTAGCTCAGGGCACTGCAATCTCATAAGGCTAATTCTGGCGGACGTGCGATGGGTTCAGCATGGATTTCAACAGCTGTAATTGAAGAGTTCACATGAAGTATTTGACGACTTCTGGGGAATGAGGGCATTATCTAATTACATTCATTACCTGATTCATTTTATGTTCATTAGCTGCTCTTAATGGCATAACTTTTTGCTACCTTGGGCTTCTCTATAGAACAGAGATTGAAACAGATGGGCAGAAAGGGATGGAGGGTAGGACCTACCCCCTCACTGCGGTTTAAAGCACTTTGCCCTGTGGCTTTCCTAATTATCTAAGCCCCTCCCGCATGTCGTCCTCACAGTATCTCCCCAAGGCAGCTCAGTCTTATGGTTCCCATTTTATATGCAGAGATCTCCTCAAAGTCTCCTGGGCAGATACAGGAACAGCACTCAGATCAGCCAACTATTCATTTGGGGCATTTGTACATGCCCCCAAATTGGCCTTTAAAGCAGCTCAGTGCCTTCCTCAGAAGAGCAGGCTCATCCTCATGACAGCCTTCCTCTTTGACCGCTCAAATTTCTCATCGCTTGGGCTTCATGCCTGTTTGCATCGTCCAGGGGCTGCTCAGACGTGTGTTCACCTCTCGGATCTGGCTCGAAGCAGACCCATAAGCAGATCAGAAAGAATTGCCAGACCCAAGCACAATGGATCGGCTTTGAAGCAAGTCCTGGAGACATCACATTGTAGGGACCCAGGTGCTGCAGCCTCTCCTGGCTTGTCCCATAGACACGGGAAGTGGCAATGATGATCAGAGACCAACCGGTCTAGTTTTACTGCTCATCATTGTAGACTTCTCCTGCAGTATCTCATGTGGACCATGTTGCTCCTTGTTGGCTCTGAGCTATCCACCTTCTGCATCAACATTTAGCACCCAACCCCTTTCATATCCATGGTTGGGCACTAGTCATATAAAACAAAAGAGGGTTAAACCGACGCTCTGCAAAGAGTTCGTTACAAGAAAGGGGGGGATTCCTGGCATTTCTAGTTCCTGGAACGAATGATTTTTGTGTGATGTGTGTGCATGTCCCAGGCTTGGGGTCTGTGGTACATATTTTTGTTCCCTATTAACTGCATATTTTGTTCCCTTTCAACCGGCGAGGGATGGCAGAACGCGATGTATGCAATGCATTCCCGCAGCAGGCGCGGGAAAAATGAAAAGCTAATCTTGCTCCTACGGGAGCGACCGGCAAAAATTGCCATTGGCTTCATCACATGCAGGACCCCGCCCTGACTTGCGATGCAATAGTGGTAGCCATCCCTAGTTTGGGAAGTGGTGTGTCTCGGGTCCCTGGAGCAGGAGGATACAATTCTGGAAGGATGCTGTGCGACGGGGGGGAACGCACCCTGGATTTCACCCCGTGGCCTGTATCGCCCTGTAAGGGCCAGCTGGAGCCTTTCTATGACAGCTTCACGTGCATTGAGTCCTTGCCAAGGGAACAAGGGGAACGGCACATGGATGGATCGAGGCTTTGGTATGGGTGGGCCAAACGGCGCTGCTGCTGTGGTAGTGCGTGTCGCATGCTCTCCAGGCAGGGCCAAAGACGATGGTTTCTGGGCGAGGCGGGATGCTGGGCCCTCGGTTCACAGGCCAGCTTCTCTTTTACATGGAAGGGAAGCTCTTTCTGCCTTCCAGCGTTTGGCTTGGCAGGCTTCGTCAGCGAACTGTGCTTACGATGATCCGATGAATGGAAAGACTGGAGCTGAAATTTGGGTTTTTCAAGGCAAGCGCTGGCAGCTGGGAAAGACACATCCATCAGGGAGCCGCGTCCTGTGGCGCGCGGGGGGCGAGGGAGCCCGCCAGCGCTAATGTTTAATCTTGCGGTGATTTTTTTTCTTTCCTCGACACCACATTTCTGCACTCGCGAAGGCCAAACCAAGCAATAACTAGCTGACATTTGGGGAGGCTGCCTCCTCGCTGCCAGCCGGGAAGTCTTTGAACTGAGCCTCTTTTTTCCTCCGTATTCGCTAAAGACATCTTGAACTCTCTCGATTTCCAAGGGCAGGCTGGGAGCCAGGTTTTGTGTGCTGTGACCCTGCCCCGTTCCCTCCCTTTCCTCCTGCCCAGGGAAAATTTGCCTGGGTTAGCTCCAGACAAAAATGAAGCCTTCTTCTGCAAGGAATTACGAGTAGCCGCGTGGCTGCTTAGCAGGCTGTGAGTGCAGCAAGCCAAGCCCCAGGACTCTTGTTAATTTGCTAAACGGAGGAAACTTATAAAGTTCTCCGCCCGACTCCCGCTGCCCCGACCGGAGCAGGCTGCAAAGGGCAGGGCGTCAGCTGGCGTCAGTCAGTGCAACGCCCATTCGCCCCGGTGGTGGGGTTGTCTCCTGTGGGCGATGCAGCAGCAGGGATCCGACTCGACTGGCTGAGAACAGGACTTTGCACTGATTTATCGGTAGACCTCCAAGGCTTTAGGACGTGCATATTCACCCCCACCGCCCTACCGGCCTTGGAGACAAGTGTCCGCTGCTTCGTACGCACAGGGCGACTGAGGCAGAGAAAAACACAGTGCCTGTGTTCGCAGAGTAACCTAGTGGCAAGGAGGCTGGCTGAGAAGTGTCGAGATGTTTATAAACCCTCCTCGAAAGCTCTGGGTGTTGGCTGCAGCCAAGGATGGGATCTTGACTGGGTTGCACCAATGCTCCTGCTGGACTTAAAGCTGGAAGTTCCTGGCTAGAGGGTCTTGCCCCTCTGCTCTGGCCCAGACCGATGCCAGATTTGGGGTCAGGAAGGGATTTCCCCCCACCCCCGTCTTGTAGTGGGGAGCACGGCCTCTCCCTGGGATCCCTCGAGCGTAGATTAACAACCTTTTATCGAAGCAGGACGTCGCTGCCGTGGTCTCCCTGCGCTCCCCCTGGGAGGTTCAGGTGTTACAGCTTGTGTTGATGGTAGTTTTACGAAGAATTTAGGTTGTGGGTTTGTTCAGGATGGTTCGAGCAGGCCTGATTCTGCCTCAGGCAGGGGTCGGACTAGATGTGACCTCTGGAGGTCCCTTCCAGCCCCGCGGCTCTGCGGGGAGGCAGCAAGCATCTCCGGGGCGGCCACCCACCCACCCACCCCATTTCATGGAGATCCAGTCGAGACGCAGACCTTTGAAAGCCAGTCGCTTGGTGGAGGTTTTGTACGATGCACACAAACTGCTCTGCAATTCGAGCGTGTTTGCATTGGTCACCGTTTGCATGTGTCCCTGGTCAGAGACGGTGGCAGCTGTGACTAAATGGCCTTGGACTCCCAGCACACTTTACCGACCTTTGCTGATGGACCGACGGCACCCGGCGCTGAAATGCTGCTGCCCCGGGGTGAAAAGCAGGGGGGCGTTACGAGCTCTGCTCTGCAGCACGGGGCAGGAGGCGAAGGGGAGCAGACTGCAGCCTCTGCAAGGATCTGTGTCCAAATCCAGGAGGAAAAGGGAGTTAGCAATGGCTTTTGAGCGTCGATTTTTGGCAAAGGAAGACTTTGGCTGAGAGGGTGAACAAGAGGCGGTGGGAGCCTTCCCGGGCATGTCTCCATCCTCTTAGGGGCAGTGATGTCTTCTCCAGCCTCCGGTCCAGCTCCTGCCTGTCTCTTCATCCGCAGCAATGGGAGATGCTTCCCCATGACACACTTGCCCCTGGGGCATCATCCGGGCTTTAACTACTCCAAGCAGCAGAGGCTCCCCCTCCTCTTAGGAGAGCTGCTCAAACCCAAATAGCAGGTTTTTCTAGCAAGCCCACCCAAACTTCCCCTTCCACACCTGGATCCTGTTCCTCTTAGTTGTGCCCTCCTTGCCCTGGAGTCTGCTGGTTCGGGACCTCCCAGGCTTGTGTTTGCATGTGACGGGTGATGCATATTGCTGCGGTGGCCCCGTGGCCTTTGACTCCCGCTTGGCACCCACAAGCTCACCTCTCTCCTTGCCAGGAGCTCCTCAAGGAGCCTCTTTCTAGCAAAGCTGGTAATGCCACCGGCAGCTGCCTCTGTGCTGGCTACAGAGCGGGAGCTGGCGTCGGGGATTCGGTGTAGGGCTGCTCCAAGCAGCTGGGACTAGAAGCCAGACGGTACTGTCTTGCTTCCAGTCGTACTTCTTGGGCCGCATCCTCGTTTGGGGCATCATAATCCAACTTCTTGATTGATGTCGGCCAACTGAGCATCTCACCCACTAGCAGCCATGGGCTGCTTTCACGTGTGGGGCCTCATTCAGACACTGGCTGTGCCTGCTCCTCCTCCCCTTCCCACCCATTTTACACCCCTGCCATGAATGGCACGACTGCTGATTTCCATCCTGGTTAGACAGGGCAGAATGCAGCTCCTTTTCTTTTTATTATTATTATTTTCTTCCGTCTCGAAGTTTATTGCCTTTGTCATAATGATTAACCAAAGTGGTAAAATGAGAGCAAAGTTAGTAACCTACACCCTAAAGCCTTCCAGGCTGCACTTGATTTATTTGCAGCCCCTAGCCATGAAGTATTAGTTAAAGTAATGTGCTGTCGTTCCGTGTGTTTCAGAGAGCCATTATTTGCAGGTACACAAATGCCTTAGCAATATATATAGGGTGTGTGTTTCAGTCATCTCCTGAACCTGGACTTCACCGCTGCAACAACTGTCTTATGGTGATGATGATGATGATTATTCTGCATGGGTTTCCAGTCCCAGGAGCTTTCCCTTCTCAGCAGGCTGTATCCTCAGTTGTAAGCCAGCCTCTCCTGTAGTCAGAGACTACCGGAGTTCAGTTTACGCCAGTTGAAAACCCGATCTGGTGTCATCACGACTACTTTGATTCCTCTTGGAGACCCGCGGTCCCGCGAGGCCTCGGTTGCTCATATTTGATGTTTCTCGGGCAGCTTTTCCTGCGGATTCCTTTAATGTGACATCATGTCTGCAAGCAGGCAGACCCCGCGGTGATGGGTGGCAATCCAGGACTCGGAGAGAAAGAAGCAACAAGAGGGACAACAAGACACGTCTTGCCCCAAGCATCTGTTTTCTCCCTACTATTTGCAGAGAGCCAGGAGATGGATCAGACATCACCAGCCATGGCAGAAATGCTCTTTCATGTCTGCCTCTGTCTGAATCAACGCAGGCCCTTCCTTCAGTCACGTTCCTGCTTTGAAGGCACGACGGCCTTTGGGCGTCAGAGCTCCTTCGCTGGGGGAGCCAGGGCTGACTTCTGTTCCTCATCCCCATCTCTGTTCAGGCCACACACGATGTGGCATCCAAACACCACCCAACACTCAAGGACTGGAAATACAGACTTGGATGTCAGGTCTTCTTTATGGATCTGCTTTTAATCTGCACTGGCTCACTCACCACCCCTCCTCTGATGAGTGCTAATGCATTGGCCCTTGGCCTCACTAGAGGAAGAGGAATTTAAGGCTTTCCCTACCTTGCTACGAATCCCACTGGCCGTTTGAGCCCAGGCCCAATGCAGAGCTTTGGTCTATGGATGGGGAAGGGGACAGAAGTTCGATGTCTGTGGCCGTGCTCCTTCGGGGAGGACAGAAGTATCCAGGGCTCAGCAGAAGACAGCAGCTTGGTTTCATGAAGGACTTGGAGACATCCGACTTTATTGCAGACTGGAGCCACACCTGAACATGGCAAAGTTTGCAGTACAGGAAGCATCGGGATTTGGGGTTTAGGTTCCAAAAACTTATATCAGTTTGGATTTTTTTTTAAGGCACATGATGTAACACAAGATTAAGAAGGACCTGATGATTTCCAAGAAAAGCCGGGAAGCTGGTGGGAGCAGTGTCCAAGCTGGGCTTTAACATCCTTGGCACTTGCTCCTGTACCTCTTTTCTTGCCCAGCATGACGTGCTGAGGGACCTGACCTGATGTCCCAAAGCCTTTCAGTGCCAGCATGGGGTTGCCATTGCTTCTCCAGCCAGCTTGAGCAGTGAATACCCACTGACAGCAGTGCTCTGTGTCTGAGATCAATAGGGACTGATTAGTTTAGTCCCTGGAGAGGGTGCTCATTCCTCACGTGTGGAGGTGCTCAGCTCTGGGGCCCTGGCTTGAGCTTGCCTCCAGGTGTCCTCTAGAATCAAACAATCACAGACAATGAGGGGTTGAAGGGAGCTCAGGAGGTCACAGCTAGTCCAACCCCTGCTCCAAGCAGGACCAGCCCCAACTCCATCATCCCAGCCAACGCTTGGTCTACTGGGGCTTAAACACCTCCAAGGATGGAGACTCTCTGGGCAGCCTGGTGCAGTGTTTTACTACTCTCCTAATATCCAACCTAAACATCCTGTGCTGCAATGTGAGCCCATTGCTCCTTGTCCTGTCATCTGCCCCCAGTGAGACCAGCCCAGCTCCGTCCTTTTTGCAGCCCCCCTGCAGGGAGGTGACGGCTGCTATTCAATCCCCCTCGGTCTCCTCTTCTGCAGACTCAATCAGCCCAGTTACCTCAGCCTCTCCTCGCCAGTCATGTCCTCCAGCCCCCAAACCATTTTCATTGCCCTCTCCAGTTTCTCCACATCCTTTCTGCAGTGGGGGGCCCACAACTGGACACAGGATTCCAGATGTGGCCTCCCCAGTGCTGAATAGAGGGGAGCAATCACTGCCCTGGATCTGCCGGCAACGCTCCTGCCAACGTGGCCCAGGATGCTGGTAGCCTTCTTGGCACCAAGGGCACACTGCCGGCTCCTATTCAACTTCTTGTCCCCTGTCCTCCCAAGTCCTTTTCTGCAGAGCTGCTGCCCAGGGAGTCACCCCCAGCCTGTCCCGGTGCAGGGGTTCTTCCATCTTGAGCGCAGGACTTTGCACTCGCCCTTGTTGAACCTCCCGGGGGTTTCACACCCTGGGAAATGCAAAGAAATGAACTACATGCTCAACAGTCACCCGGAGCTGAACTGATATCCCCCGCTGTGTCCAACTCCAAGCTTCATGCTGATGTTTTAGGCCTGAAAATAAATACGGGATGGGTGAAGCCCTGGCTAGGATGAATATAGATAACCACAGATTAAATATTGATGGGCTGTTATGAGCCTTTATTGGGATGCATCCAAGCACATTAGAGATACATCTATTTGGCATGTAATTAACTCGGAATGAGATCAGCAATGAACGTGTAATTATGGTCCCACTGAGTTATTATGCTTGCAAAAGGGAAGCAAGACATTGACGGGATCTCTCTGGCCGGTCAATCAACTACAAATTGGCTGAACCTGCATGTCAGATATGCAGTGGTAACGACCGGTGATTGCGGGAGCTCGAAGCTGATGGAAAGGAAAGGGACGGCGCTCAGGCTTCCCCTACGCCCTCAGTTACCTAGAACCGGGCTCTGTCCCCTCCTCTCTTGGTTTTTGCAAGTGAGATAACACGGTGGCTCAGGCGTGTGCAGGCCTAGTCATCGTTGGGTCTCTGCACGCTTCTGTCTGCTCCCACGTGCCACGGCTCATCCAGCCGGGCCCTCGCTCACCCGCCCGCGGGGGCAGCTTTCCAGATGCATCAGCTCCAAGCCCCATCCCAGGCTCCATCTGCCATCAAGCCAGCTCCTGCTCTGTTAGCTTTGTGGCCCAGCCATATTTCACTCAGCAAGACCGTCTGGCTGCGCGTCATCCGACTGGCAGCTGCGGGAAAGAGCCTTTCTCTGCTGGAAACCAGCTTGCATCGGATCGGCGGGCAGCGCAGCTCTGCCCCCCAACTCTTGGTCTTGTCTCCCTAGGGTCTGACGCCTGGGAATAACTCCGTGCCTGGCAGCTGGCTAAAAGCAGGGATAGCATGTCACTATTTGGGTAGCATTTCACAACATGGCTGGAAAGGATGGAGTGGAAGAAAACTGTGGGGAGAGGCGTGAGCGAGGTCATAACGGGCTTGCACAGACACACACGCACGTGCATACACATGATGAGGACAGGAACGCCGGCCTGGATGGGCTTTCCTGGTGCAGCCCCCTGCTAGGCAATCAGGACTCATAGTAGAGATGATATCTTTTATTAGACCAACAAGATTTTTGCAAAAAAAAAATTCTTTAACTGCAAGCTTTCAGGCACAAACACCCTTTGTCAGGCATTGGAGAAAAGATTGTAAAAGATCTCCTGGGTAGAAATGAAAGTTCGTGTTGGTCTAATCAAAGAGATCATCTCTACTACGAGTCCTGATTGCCTTTTCCACTAGACCAATACGGCTCCCCGCATTCCTAAACTGATTAAAATCGGTCTTAAATGAGCCAGGGTTTTTTGCCCCTGCTGCTCCGACTGCTCCAACCCTTGGCTTCTCTGCCGGTCGGAGCCCTCCACCTCCATCTATTTCTGCCTGGCTTATGCCCACTCATTCTTGTGCCACCATCAGACTTCCTCTGAAAGAGCCCTTGTCCTTCTTAGGGGCTGGAAACCCAGCAGCTCTGCCCGCCTGCAGCAGGACCACGTGCTTTGGAGCTGTTGCTTTGCACAGTCGAGGCCTCTCTAATGCAGAGAGTTTGCCTGCGCCGGCAGCACTTGAATAAGAAGCAGAAGCGCAGGGAAGGAAGGCGGTGTGTGCACGCCATGCGGCCTGGAGACAGACACGGCGGGGCTGTTGGGAGCAGACAGCAGCGCTTGCCACGGCTCAGACAGGTCACTGCATAGGGAATAAGAGTCTGCAGGGCCTGGGAGCTATTAGAGGAGGGTTTTGCAGCCCCGTGATGAAGAATTTCTTTGGTTTGAGTCACCTCTCCCTCTTCCACTCCTCTTTGGCTTTCATTTATCAGCTGGTTTCTCTCTAAAACCACCCAGGGAAAGGCAGCGTCTCTGTTCGGGAGCACATCGAAGGCTGAAACCTCTGCACCCTCCATAGTTGCATCCTATCTGCTTTGTGAGCTGCCTGCTCTGAACCTTGCTGTGACTCTGTGAGCTGGTCTTCACAAGCCAAGAGTAACCGAGTACCAGCACGGGGACACGGACAGAGCAGGACCCCAATAAGCCCCTTCTTGAAAGCCTAACAATAGGCCATAAACCAGCTTCTGATCTCAGGCACTCAACACAAATCCAGATTAACTCTGGGTAGATTAACACCAGCGTGAAGGAAAGCAAGCTCCAGCCTGATACCTCCCAGTGAGGGACCACCCAGCCCCCTGGACACCTCTATTTTGACTCGACATGAAATTGGAAGTCTCTTTTCACTGGTGTTGCTAAAAGTTATTAAACTTTTTTTTTTCCCCCCACCGGAAATAAAGACACTGGGGCTCTGCGAGGAGTCATTTGTACTGCAGGCAGAGACCCGCATCCCTTGCCGGAGAGTGCTGAAATGAGAAAAGCCTCATTTGAGTGCTTGAGATCAAGGGGGGCAGTCGCCTCCGAGGAGGGCCCCATCGCTGACGGCTGCAAGAACGTGCCTGGGAAGGCTGATGCTGGTGTCCGCGACACCCTTGTAAAAGGGAGCAATTCGAGCTGGCAGCTCAAGCGGCACCCGGCCTGCACAATAGCTGCAAAGGCGCAGTGTGTGGAAAGCTGGCGCAAGGAAGCCCATGTTATCAGGCGACAAGAGATCTCTGCAAGCCTCTCTGGAGAAGCCCGTTGCACTGTGGACCTGGCTCCGGGGCCTCCCGGGAGCCAAGACCCAGCGCTGCGTTGACTTGCAGTATCTCATGCAACCACGAGATGTCTCGCTCACCCTAGACAGGTTGCGGTCCCGGGATGCGAGAGACAAAGTTGGAATTCAAGCCATGTGGAAGTTGGCTTGTGCTTGTAGCTGCTTTTTTTTTTTTTAAACATAAAAGCTTCCCATTAAAGACAAATTCCTAGTCCATCTATCTGGACAACGATGCATGGTGGCTTCCAGCATGCTAGCGAGGGTATAAGAGCAAAAATGAATCGAGCCGCATACCCTGTGCTACTTATATCCTGCCGTCAACACGTACAGCAAATTCCACACTTACTTAAATTTCTGAGGTCTTCGCCTTATAAATATTTCAGTTCCTTCTATAACGGGATTGTCGCGAGCTCACTGGTATCACTATAGTTACAGGCAGTTTTCTATCTCCGAGTCTTATAAAAACCATAGACAGGGAAAAAAAAAATCTAGTACTGGTGATGCTGGCTTTATTCCAGGTTGGGAAATTACATTCCTCCTGTTTAAGATTCTCCCTGTAGTTTCCGAAAGATAATGTACAACTTCACTTCCCGTTCTGGAGGGTTGAAATGATTGCCACGTAGGCCAGTGGTGAGTGAAAGAGCCCGTGGAGAATGGCTTTGTTAAGGTCCGATCCCCGGTTGGACTAGATGATCTCTTGGGATCCCTTCCAGCCTTGCTTGTCTATGAAGATTTCTGTACAATTCAAATCCAGCTCTTGGTACAAATCTCCTACACCGAGCCCAACCAAACCCTCCGAGCTGATGGCCTTTGGGAAGGGCAGAGGGCCAATCTGGGTCTGAAGGTGGCAGCTCAAGCCTCGATCCTGAATAACAATCACGGTCCCAGGCTGAGGATACCAAGCCCCAAAAAGCATTTCCCCTCTGAGCCCACTTAGTCCATATCCCAGACCGTGCTCCCTGGAGCAGGTGGGCAAAGACCCCAGGAACAAGGTGGGCAGCAGCTCGATTCTCACTTACTGGATGGCCACTTTTTTTCCATCAGGCTGGAAATTTCCACCCATCCCAAAAGGGTCCAGGGCAGCCAGCGTTTCCCTAATGAGAGAGAGAGACCCTTCATCTTCCCTGCTCTGGCCTCATAAAGATGCCCATGCTCATATAGATCAAAGGAAGAAAGTTCCTCCCCATAAACCAGCTCAGAGAAACATCTCAAGTTTCCTGATGATCTATTCTCTTCTCCCTCCCTGCCCATAAAAATGCCTCTTTTGCTCTGACTCCCGCAGGAAGCATCATTCAATCCAGGCTCTTCCACTGAGGACATCCTGGCTGGTCCTGTCCAGGGGGTTGCAAACCCGTTATCATGAGCGTCTCTTGCTTTTACAGGCTTGTAACACCTCTTGTGGGGTTAGGTCTCCAGGTTTGCTCTTGCCCTGAAGGGGCTTGTGTTAGGTTTACTTTGGAAAACTTCTGTCAGGTCCCTTATCCCTTGTTTGGGGGAGGTCCAGGAGAGTGAAAACCACAGAGGAGGGAGTCCATCGTAGAGGCCAGCGCCAGCAAACACGGCTGAATGCTGAAAGCAGAAATTGGGGGCTGAACGATGAGAAAAGGAGATGCTCCCCACTTCCCGGCAGTGGGCAAGCCAATGTGGCCATGCCAGGTGCCAGGCCCGGCGGCCTCGCCATGCAACAGGCTGCAGCAGGAGAAGGGGAGGGGACGATGGCGTGCGAGCAATTCTGGTCTCTGCTCACTGGGGAGTAGCAAGCTGCTCTCTTTCTTTGCTAAGCAGTGCTGTGCTCCTTTCCTGTCCCGCACCGGGCTTAGAAACCTCTCCTTAATTTAATCTAATGAGAGAACAGTGAGCCTGGCTTTTTCCAGCCATTTGTCACCGGGATGCCTCAGTTTATCCAGCAGCGAAATGGCTATAATGCTGCTGGCCTCCCCCACAGAGGGGCTGGGAAGCTTTAGGGGGTCTAATGGCTTCCTCCAGCTAGAGATGCTGGCCTTCAACTACCGAGATACCTGCTGCGGCTTCCACCGAGGGGGCTCCTCTGCCATGGCGCAGCTCTTGCTCTCCGTCTCCCGGGATGCTCAGAGGCCGCCCTTCTTTTTTCCCAGCAGGCCTGTTCTTAGCCACGTGCTCCCAGGTATGTGACTCTAACTACCTCCCCCAGGGAAGGAATTGAGTTGAAACTGGGACCCAGCGCCCTCCGAGTGGCAGCTATCACTCCGTGACTCCAGGCCGCGTGCAGCCCCGTGCCCATTAAGAGAGAGGTCCTGGGTGGGAGGAACGGCCCGTCTCCAGCCAGGACGTTTGTCCCCTTGGATTCAGGACAGGCTTTCAAACAAGGGTCAAAGACCTCAAAGTAACAGCAAAGCACGGGGCGGGATGAACGGCGTTTGCCTTTCATCCGTCAAGCGTAGGGAACGCGGGGGGTCCTGATCCGTGTTTCCTCCGCACGCTCCCAGCCCATCCATCATCTGCACAACAAGTTTAACTACTTCCGGCTGCGGGGCACGGAGGAAGCCGCATGTTCCCCGTTCAGGACTGAGCCGAAGCCCGGAGAGATGGAGACTCCGGCTCTGCAATGCAGCCGGCCGGCCGGGACTTCAGATGTTTGCCCCAGAGCCACGAAGGGCCAGGTGCTCCTTTGGCTTCGGCTCCTGTAACTCCAGCGAAGCCGGGGCGGGCTGCAGCAGCCAAAGGTCCAGCCCAATTTGTAAGAGATTTGCACCCAAAGCCGGCGTTTCCTGGCTGAATAATTCATTAACAAAGAAACAGGACCCGCTTTTCCTCTCCTGTCCCCTGGCGTCAGTCTGGAGTGACTTTATTGAATTATAAACCAGCGTGAGGCCAGGTGAAGGCCAGCGCTCAGCAGTTTATTTTTCCTGATTCAGAGCCAATCCCCGTGGTTCCCAGGCCCTCCACGAAAGGCGCGGGATAAAATATGTGTAGGGGGGTTTCACGCCATGTTCCCTTCAGCTCCACACCCGGGCTGATCACCCGACCTACCTGACAGCCTTTTTCCCACCCCGGTAGGATGGGTAAAGGCTTCGCAGAGGAGCACAATAAGGGGGACAGGTCTCTTGGGATGAAATACTGCACTCGGTAAAACGGAGTTATGGACGCCCTCACGAGAAGCCAGCGTCTGTCTGAAACCCTGTAAGTGATGGATGGCCAGATCCTGGGAGCAGGAGGAAATGGCAGTAAATTCACAAGCCGGGTTTTGTGCCAGCTAGCCGGCTCTGCTCTCTGCACGGCTGCGGCAATGCTAGGCAATGTATGCAGAGCCCTTCCTGGGGTACCCACGGGGTTGGTCCTGTCCAGGGCTTCCCATGCCTGGATGTGCTGATGCACCGTGGTCCTGACCCGCTGTCCCCCAGGCTCTGCCTCTTCTGCGAACGGGACTTGGGGGTCTAGTCCTAGGCCCTGTGTGGATGCAGGATCCGCTGCTCACCCCCTCCCAGGGAGACGCTTGGAGACTTCCAGTGTGGGAGACCACCTTGTCCCGGGGCACCCTGCCCCCTCATCCCGCTGCTCTGCCAGCCAGGAAGTTTCTCCTGAGATCTGTTATAAATCTGCGCGGCCGCAGTGTAAACCCCATGCCCTGCGCTCTGCAGCAAGGGGAACGATGTTATCAGCCTTCTTTATTGCAGCCTTTCAAAGCTTTGAGTGCAGCTGTCACAGCCCCCCTTCATCTCCTCCTCTCCAAACTAACCGCACCGAGCTCCCTCAGCCTTGCCTCCCCTTGCTCCCAGTTCTCTTCCTCCTCCTCAACATGCGGCGCCCGGACTGGGCACAGCGCTCCAGTGGAGGCCTCCCTGTGCTGAGCAGGCGCTTGTACACGTGACAACATCACGATGTACACATGACAAAAATGTCCCTGTGTGTGGCTCAATGGCATCACACATTACACGTACCCAAGTTTTGGGGGGTTTTAAATGAGTTTGCATTGTTGCAAACTAAACTATGTCCCAATGTAGTTTAGTTTGCATCGTTGCAATTTGCAGTGGTACAGCCATTAGTCCGCTGACCCTCCAGCTGTGGGAGGGGCGGGCAGGCTCTGCGGAAAAAAGGATCGGGTCCCGCGTCACTTCTGCCTTCAGCAGGCGCCTGCAGCTGCCAGGACAATGATATATATGCAGTGACAGAAGAATAAAACCCGCTGTTTCAATTAAAAATGTACTGTTAGGGGGCACAGCATGCAACCTGAAGAATTAAACCCCCGGCCCGTGTACAAGCGCCCGTGGTGCGCAAACCCATGCATGGTGCATCATGTGGGGTCCACGACAGGTGGAAGCTGAGGCTTCGTGCACGCTCAACATGGTCAGAAATCCCTGCTGAGCTCAGTGTCTTTGCCCCTGGGTGTAAGAAGAGCAGAGCGTGGGTGGAAACCGGGCTTGTCTGGGGAGACACGGGTAAGGCTGCCCCTTAGCTGTCCCACTGCACTGCTCCCTGCCCGTCCCCTCTCGCCTTGCACTGACACAGCTCTCCCCAAAGGCCCCGGGCTCTCATTCACCACCTTCATCAGCTTCTCCGTGATCCAAATCCTTGCAAACCTTCAGTTTTGTTCCCTGCAATCAGACGCCAGTAGGTCCCTAGCCCAGGCAGGAGCGGGCAAGGCATTCTGGGCCTGCCCAGCCAAAGCCCCTCTGGTTTCTTAAGTGATGGCATTAGCTTGGCAAACAGCCGCACGCGGCCCTGGCTCAGCTGGGCACCATGTGCAAGCTTTCCCCCGAGGCCGCTGGGCTCTGCCAAGGTCTGTCTATCCAGAGCTGAGTGCTCCCTGTTGCTCTGGTCCAAGCGACTCGCACACGGCTCGGCCAGGGCACCGCGCCCTTGCCCTGCACAATGTCTGCTGGTTGGAGCCCCTGGACCCAACCCAACTAGGTACGCAAGTGGACACACCAGGATTTGAACCCAGGGCTTCCTGCATCCCCTGGGCCCTCCTTTGGGTCCTTTCTGTTTCTGGCAGAGGACATTTTAACCCTTGCCCTGCTGCGGAGGCAATGCAACCCAGAAAGAAAGGACACATTGAAACTGCCCAGCTGGTCCCTCGGAAACACGGTCGCAGGATCTCATGGCTGTTGATGGGACATACAGGGATCCGTCAATGGACGGTGGCCGAAACCAGCCGCCGGCTGAGTGACTGTGGCAAGGGACCTGTCAACACCGCCATGAAACTCACTGAGCCCTTCACTCCCCAAACCGCGGTGTTATCAGGGCAGTCGATGAAAATGTGTTAACAGAAGGGCAGGACGTGAAGAGCCCCGGCAATGAGACCGGCCGCGAGGCTTGAGCTCAGGGGCAGAAATGCAGTCAGAGCTTGCAAATGTTTTGGGGCCACGAGCTTTTTCTCAGCACGAAGGGCAGATTCAGCATGGAAACAGCTCCTGAATGTGGTGCAGCTTCGCGGGTTTGCTCACTCAGACAAAAAGATTAAAAAAGAGGCCGATGCCGTTGGGTTTGCTCTATCTTCTGCTGGTGTTGCCTCGTGAGCCGGTCTTCTGGGTGATCAGTTCCTGCCAAAGCACTATGGGATATACCCGCCAAGATTTGTTGTATGGCCTGGGTTACTTTTTCAACCTTTTCCACCCAAACCTACGGGTCTCCCACAACAGCTGTGACATCAGCTCTTGCAAAGCCTGATGCAGAAACCCCAAGAGTCAGCCGCTCCGGAGCGGGCAGGGTCCTGGGACCTCGGCACAGGTTTTCAGCTAGAAAATCTTTGATGGAAAAGAGCCGATAATTGAATAAGACGCTCTACATCCACTTCATTGATTAGCCGGAGGCCCTGGAGTGTGTCTCTTTTATACACGCTGTCAATGCTTAGCACATATTTTACTGCTCACCTAATTGGATTGTTTTAAAAGCTGTTTGCCAATCAGCAGCAGAAAGCTGAGGCCTTTGATCGCGGGGAGCTGGATCCCAGGGGGCAGCGTCCCCTCCTTCTGCTCGGTGTAAAAAGTGGTGACATTTTTAGCAGGGCTGAGGACACCGATTGCTCAGGTGCACCACTTCAGCAAAGCCCTCCTTGCCCAGGCCCACCTTGGGGAGGCCGGGTGCTGCACAGGAGATTAAATTGCTAGCCCTTCTCCGTCGGAGACACGGGCCTCAGGGTTGGGTCACAAGTAAAGCAGTTTGGAACCAGTGTCTTGGTGCCCTAGGTATTCACACTGCACGGATTCAGACTCTATTTGGCAACTGGGTTCAGTGCAGGACCTTGCTTTCAATCGCTCCCACCACAGGGGGTGTGATCCAGGGGCTTCTGGGATGGGGCATGCACGGATGGGTGCAATGCAGGCCGAGGCACTGGTGCTGACCCCCAGAGATGTGCTGCCTGGGGCTGATGCCTGGATGGGTCCAGTGGAAGCCGCTTGTTCCTGGCGTGCGTTTCCAGCAGCTGAATGTACTCGGCTGCAGAGCACAGTTCAGATGTAAATGCATCGTTCGCTCTACTCTGCACCATTGCAGTTATATAAAGTCAGCTGGGGTGACAGCGGCAATGGGGCTGTGCCCGGGATTTCCCCTGGACTGGCTTCCTACTGGTCTCACGTTCCCATTGATATTGTGCAGCCAGATGCCCGGTAAATGCACAAGCAGGTGCTCGGATATATGGGCAGGATCCCTCCCTGTGCAGACACCGCAACAGGAGGCTGCAGATCCCTACCTGGCATTTAAAGAGCGAACGTCTCCATCCTTGTGCTCAGCGTGCAGTTGTTCAAGCGCTCCCCGTGACAGCTGTGCGGCGCTGTCCCCATCCTTATCCCTCGTCCCCTCTGCCTG
>NW_005842091.1:233323-238696 GCF_000455745.1 Alligator sinensis
AGCTTCTGTGGACGTTTTTGTGCCTCCTACTCTCATTAGTTCACTAGAGGGCACCATCCCCCCCTTTCTCCAGCCACGGGAGAGCATCAGCATCCTGGAGGGCCCTGCCGCTGCATCTCGGTGCTGGCTGTTACTGCCACGATGTGTCGGGGGGACCGTGGAGATGGCCAAGCCCCGATGAAAATGTTCCCCTTTGCTGTTACCTGCAAAAAGCATGGGGAGCTTCCAACATGTGGGCAGGACAGGAACCCTGCCCCGGATGGCACGCATGCACACATGGGAAGTTTGGAGATACCCGGCAATTAGTTATAAGCTCTCTTCTGGAGGGGACAGCTGGTAAAATCCTGCATGTTAACGATTCCCAGCTCTGAGGAGGAGCAGCCCAGCTGTAGTTACCAGGCTGGCTTCAAGCCCTGGCCTAAAGGGGCGACAGTCTTAATGCAATCTTCCATGCAGCCTCTGCCTTCATGCTCGCCCCAGGGCACCGTTTGGCCCAGCAGGTCTCAGATTGTCCACTTCCACCCTGATCAAAGCTCGGGGTCTGCAGATGGGAAGAGTTAAGCCAGTGCAAAGCAGTGTTGTGTCTTGCGATTCACATGCTCTGCCTTGCTGGGCTGGTATTTCAGTGCCTTGCCTTCAGCCTCCTCTTCTCCGCACCCCTCCCACTCTGCCCACAACAGCAGCACCTGGAAATCACCTGTACTATTCTCCTGCCATGACCTGACTTGTGCACCCCCACATGCCCGGTACCGGTTTTGGGTGCTTTGAGGGGTCGGTGTATCTGCTTCAAACCCTGTGGGCTTCTCCATCACGCTGCTGCTCCTCGTCTGCCTGTTGGTTCCCTGAGTTTGTCTGGCACTCCTGAGCACGTACAATCCTGACTCACATAGAAAATGCCCTCAACCCTTCCCTGAGGCTAGGGGAAGGGGCTGGACTCACAGCACGGTGCAGAAGTGCATCGTGTGGTTAGTTTTGCTCTCTCCAAATTCCCAGGCTATGAATCTTCTCCTTGTAATACCCTCTATCTTGAAGAGGACTCAGAAGACCTAATTATAAAAAGAGATAATTACATTAATAGGTTAATTAACAGAATGATGATTTTAGCTTTAAAAAAAAAAAAAAAAAAGGCCTTAGCACAACATTGGAAATAACTTTTTTAACCATCAGCCATTTGGAGACAGGTGGAGGGAGGACGTGGTGCATTGCAATCGCAGGCTGGGATGTTCCAGAGGGGTCGATGTGGAGGCCTCGGTCCAAAGGCCGCGATGGAAGGGACCCAGCTCCTCCGAGATGGATGGTTTCATTTGCAGAAGTGCATAATTTAGTACGTTATTTCACCGTTCTGGTGATGAAATATTCCTGAGATGAAGAGAAATGAGAAAGCAAAGAGATACTGTGGATTCAAGGTCAGGACTTCTCCCTTTGGGTGCACCGAATACATGCTCCAAAGCAACCCTGGGTGGAGGCCAGCTTTATGCTGACATGTACATGGTGACATTTTCCCCAGTCCCTAAGGGCATTAGGAGCCTAAGCCCATTCCCAAGGGGAAAGGGACGGGGCAGAATTTTAAAGGGGTTTTAACAAATCTATTAAATGAGCTTCAGAAGTGGAAGCTTCTTGTGTGAGGCTGTCTTCTCCACACGGCTCTTTGCTATCGGAGGCTGCAAGAACTGCTCATGCCCTGGGCCACGCTAAGGGAAACACTCCGGGGGACTGTAGCAAAGCCACTTATGAGCTTCCCAAGTGTCACTGAGCCATGCACCCCTGCCATTTTGCACCTCTCGGCAACAGGGAGTAGGCACCTTGGCTTTTCTTCCGAAACCCCAAACTCCTGCCATGCACTCAAAGAGAATCTCCACGAGCCCGTAGCTTTATGGAGCCTATGACACACGCAGCCCAGCCTTTCTAACTGCGCCCAGTTGAGGGCAGTGGACTGGAAAGCGGTCACTTGGGGCGCTTGCACACACGACTCCTAGTCACCGTGCTCTCCTTGGCGTCTACGGGGTCGTTCTCACCGGGGAGTCACGAAAAGAAATCTCTGGCTGGCTGCTGTGCATCCATGCTGGTTGAACTGGCTTGCAAAGCCGTAGAGAAGGGCAGGTGTGGGTGTGCACGCCTGTTGTGAGCCTGCTCTTCCGGTCTCAGTGTGGATGAAGCAGCCTCCCTCAACAGGTGCGGAGTTCCCACGGAGGTATAACAAGCGCTAGCACAAGGCACCTTAAACCAGCGACCTTTTCTGCCTTGGCAAGACTTGACAGGCCTACCACCCCACCGCACAGCTCTAGGGCCTGATCTAGCCTGGTGCTCAGTGCTAGATGCGCCTATAATTACAGGGAAGTGCAGATCCTGCTATAATTAAGCGGGAGGGGGGGTCCTCCCTGTTTCAAGCTGTTTGTTCTACGTCCCATAAAATCTCCATGCTTGCTTGGATTGCCCTGAACAGAAATAATAATAAAATACACATCTCGTAGTAAAACAGCATTGAATTTTCCATTAGAAACCAGTAAACATTTTTAGTTCTCTCTGCGGCAAAATGGTATTTTAAGTACGAGCCAGTTCGAGTCTGTATTTTTTTTTTTTTTTTAAGAGATCCAACTTGTAAATTGCTTCTTTTTAACTTGTTTTGCAAAGCTCTAGGGGGAGAGCATAAACCTTTGAATTGTTTTCCCCATGCTGTCGATGTGGATATAATGTATTTATATTTTTACATTAGGAGCCGGTGCAGTGCAATTAGCATCGCCTGTTTTGAGTGTTGATTGTTAATTGCCTGGCATTTGGTGATCATCACAATCATTATTGTTTATTTACAGCACATTTCCCCCTCCCTTTGATTAAAAACTCAGCGGTAAAAATGCAGCCTTTTTTGCAAATCCCCTTGCATGATGTAAGTGATTTAAAACAATAATTAGAGTTCCATAAATCAAGAAAAGGAATCAGATGTGAAAACATATTTAGTTAATCTACTGTAGGCTGTAAAACATTTTTTACCTTCCAATAGGAGTTGTGTTCGGTTCCTGTTTGATCTCCACTTGAATTTCTGTTTGGGAAAACAAAAAAAGCAAGACAGAGACCGACTCGTCCGTTTGCTCTCTTTTGTCGCAGTGGGGGTCTTGTTGGCGCGGAGCTTGGGAGACTTTTGCAAAATAGGCATGGTGCTTTTTGCTGCAACCTCCCACCTCCTTGGTATTTAGCACAGGTCATTCGATAACACCCACCCACTTGTGAAGGCAGACACGGCCTTTTCAGGTGATGCACGGGTACCTGTTGTAATCGCACACCTTGGTTGCATCAGGGGGGAACGGAAGCAGGGTTTTCGGTGCTCAAAGCACAGACTGCTGCCATTGGGGTGTAAAGCATCTTCCTCCTCTGGTTGCTTTGATTTCAGTGCTGTTCTGCGGATGGCACCTGCTAACCATTTGGCCTGCACTCCATCGGCAAGCAGAAGGCTCTCGTATTCACTGGGGCCCAGGCATCAACAGACAGAGGATGCTATGCACCAAGTCATTGCACCGAACAGCGTTCTCCGTTGAGCAAGGCAATAGGGGTGCTTAGGCCCCGCAGAAGACACTGTATTCAGCCTCTTTGCAAGAAGGACCTCAAACCCGCTGGGCTCCATGCTGGCTGCAACCTTCATTCAGCACGGTGTGCTGCCAGAAAAATACAGATGGAAACTGGGCCAGGTGTTCTCTGTGCACCCTCCCACAGGCCTTCAGGGAGAGCTCATACTGCCTTCAATGGAGACTCTCCCGCACGGATCAAGAGCAGGGCGTAGGCCCAGCGCTCTCACCGGCAGATCACTTCTAGTTTCAAAGAAGCAGCTTGGTTTAATAGTAATTAAATATAATGCAGTGTCTCAGGCATCCGGCAGGCTTGTGTTATTGCTATAATGACAGCGCGGCAGGCTGTAATGCATGGCACAGTTATAGGGGGTTTGGGGTGTTTTGCATTTGCTCTGTGTAGTTCAGGGGCGGGCAATTATTTCGGGCAGAGGGCCGCTTACTGAGTTTTGGCACGCCATCGAGGGCCGCGTGACAGGCAGCCAGGGGCAGATAAATATGAATTTTCTAAATTTTTTAGGGGCTCCATTGGCAGGATAGATGGGCCTGGCAGGCCGCATTTGGCCCACGGGCCACATTTTGCCCACCCCTAGTGTCGTTGCATGGGAAGATTTGCTGGGGGAATTGGGGGATTCCTCCTGCATGCCCTCGCAGCCCCGTGCTCCTAGAACGAACATCTATTTACGCATTATTAGGTGAGCTCGTTGACAACCATTCCCACGGGAGGGCGGGAGGGGCAAGTCCTGTCTACGGCAGGGCTCTGCCCACAACCTGGGCAGAGCTTTAACATCCCTGTGGAAATTTTCCATGCAAGGTTTCTGCCCCCAGGCTGAAGGTTTCGGGGGATACGCCTGGTTCAGGCTGGAGCTCCTCACTAGTGTCAGTGCCTCGTTGCCCAATGAAAGCTTTTAAGCGGGGGCTGGAAATGGCACCCGCCCTGGTTCCCTCTGCCAGTGCCCCTGGACTGGAGCATGGTGCGAGCCTCTGCGCACAGGCAGGTGCAGCTCTGCGGACGTCCCCTCTCCCCCAGCCCGGGCTCTGTCTGCAGGGAGCAGGCCCAGACAAGGGGTGGGGGGGGTGTCTGGCACCAGGCAGGGAACAGCCCCAGAGAGGGGCTGGGGCTGACACCGTGCAGGACACACACTGCTGCCCTGCCCATGCTGGGCTAACACGTGTTCAAACCCCGCCCACACTCGGCTAAGACGTGCTTGAACCCTGCCCTGTGTTGGGCTAAGATGTGTTCAAACCCTGCCAGTGCTGGGCCAACATGTGTTTGAACCCTGCCTGTGCTGGGTGTTCAAACCCTGCCTGCACCGAGCTAACGCATGTTCAAAACCCACCTGCACTGGGCCCACACGTGTTCAAACCCTGCCCACGCTGGGCTAACACCTGTTCGAACCCCTCCTATGCTGGGCCAACACATGTTCGACCCCTGCTCTGTGCTGGGCTAACACTTAGATTTCATAGACATTTGGGCTGAGAAGGGACCGCATGAGATCACTGGGCCCAGTCCCCTGCCAGAGGCAGGAAGTCAATGATGCCAGCAAGATGTGCATCCAAACTTGTTTGGACCCTGCCCTGTGCTGGGCCAACATGTGTTTGCACCCTGCCCCCTGCCAGCGTGTTCAAACCCTGCCCTGCGCTGGGCTAACACGTGTCCGAACCCTGCCCCGCGCTGGGCTAAGGCGTGTGTGAACCTTGCCCGTGCCGTGCCGACACGTGTGGGCTGCCCGCCTGCCCCGGGTGTGCAAAGCCCGCCCCCAGCGCGCGGGGCCAACACGTGCTGGGGCCGGGCGTCCACACGTGGCCGGGCCGG
>NW_005842091.1:239052-242463 GCF_000455745.1 Alligator sinensis
CCGCAAGCCATCATCATCGGCGTGAAGAAGGGCGGCACGCGGGCGCTGCTGGAGTTCCTGCGGGTGCACCCCGACGTGCGCGCCCTGGGCGCCGAGCCCCACTTCTTCGACCGCTGCTACGACAAGGGGCTGCCCTGGTACAGGTGCGTGCGGGAGAGACCGGGCTGCCGAGCGCGGTGTCCCGTGGAGGTCCTGGGCAGAGAGAGACACGCTCGTACCCCCTCCTTTCTCTCGCCGAGGGCCCTTAGACAGGGGGATACGCACGTGCCACGGGTAGAAGGGGATACAAAGTTATATCTTGCAGAGGTGCTTTATAGAAGGGGACATAAATGTACATAAGGACCGCTGGAAGGCAGGCGTTTGTAATCCTCTCCTTTATCTCACAGAGGTCCCTTACACAAGGGGATACGCGCTTGCCACATGCATGCAGAGGTGCCTTATAGAAGGGGGTACAAAGTTAAATCTTGCAGAGGTGCTTTGTAGAAGGGGATATAAAGGTACATAAGCACCTCTGGAAGGCAGGCGTTTGTATCCCCTCCTTTATCTTACACAGGTCCTTATAGAAGGGGATACAAAGTTATATCCGAGAGAGGTCCTTTGTAAGTTTGTATCTCCTCTTCTAAGAAGATACAAGTTTGTATCCACTTCTCTATCGGGCAGAGGTTCTTGCATAGGTTTGTATCTCCCTTCTATAAGGACCTCTGTAAGGTAAGTTTGTATCCCCTTCTATATCTTACAGAAGACCTTATAGAAGGGGGATACAAACTTACCTTACAGAGGTCCTTATAGAAGGGGGATACAAACTTATAAGGACCTCTGTAAGGGATAGGTTTGTATCCCCTTCTATCTTACAGAGATCCTTATAAGTTTGTATCCCTTTCTATAAGGTCCTCTGTAAGATCTAGAAGGGGATACAAATTTATATCATATGGAGGTCCTTATAGAAGGGGATACAAAGTGCCCTTGTCCTTATAGAAGAGCTTCCAGCATCTGTCCCCTGCCTTTCCAAGCCATTCACCTCCTTGGGTCTCTGGAGGCGGCTTGCTCCCGGCACAGCTGGGCTGCCCCGTGTGCACCGGGCACTTCTCTGTGTCATCGCGGGGTTTAAAGCATGCAGCATGTCAGCCCCTCGGGCTGCTTTCCAGAGGTGCCGTGCTCTTCCCCAGCCAAACTACAGCACTGAAGGGGCCGGCTTGCTGTGTGGAAAAGCTGCCGGCTGTAAGACGAGACTGTGCGTGTCTTCCTGTGCTTTCAGAACGAGCTCAGGATGTGCCAGGTGCCCTCACAATCTGCAAAGTTTAGTTATCAATCCAATATATCTATATCCTAGATAGATGGATGGATGGATATAGATATCTATCTATATATAGATATCATTTTGAGATATATATTCATAACACTGAACTTTTTAAACCGAAGCGGAGGGAAGCTGACCAGGTTCCAGGACTAGCCAGCAGTTAAAAATGACCTTTCTGGCTTGCTAGCAGTCGTGCTGGTTTTCTCTGCAAAAAAAAAGATAGAGGAAGATGGTTTATCTGTGCAGAGCCTGTCTTTGTGTGGGAAAGCCGATGACTTCTTGTTTCTCGAGGATACATGTTGTTTCAGGGATTTGGAGACAAGGGATCGATAAGTAAATG
The DNA here is from genome assembly GCF_000455745.1 of Alligator sinensis. NCBI lineage: Eukaryota > Metazoa > Chordata > Crocodylia > Alligatoridae > Alligator > Alligator sinensis. The sequence continues at coordinate 240,690 of NW_005842091.1, forward strand.
AGTGTCCTTAAAAATGAATGAATGAATGAAATGAAATAGCAGGGACGGATGTGAAAGGGCCTGCGTGACGAGTTTGGTCGGTCGAGTGGGCCCCACCGGGAGGGAAGCCCGGGGTCTGTTGTACTCGGAGGCGCTGATCAACAGCTGCTTGCTGCTGCTTGGAAATATGGAAGCGCCCTGGAGTAACCGAGCCCCCGCCCTGTCCCGAGTCCCCGCGTCCCACCTCTGCGGCCCCTGCTCTGTCCTGAAGACAGGTGCCGTAGTCGGAGGCTGGTGAATCTCGCTTGCAACCCTGACGTCACCTGGGACCTGTCGTTTGAACCCTTAATGTTTTACCCTTGAGGATCCCGTCATGTCTGTCCACTTCCTTTGGGGTAGTTTAAAAAAGAGTGGGGGGACCCAAACCATTTGCTCTGCAGGACACGGCTAACTCCGTCTGCTAGCTGCATTGCTGCTTTGCAGGGGGTTGAAGATACGGGGTGGAGGAAGGGGAAGGCAAACCCATGCGGGATAAAACTGTAGCATTTGAATTCCTCGATACGTTCCGGTCGGCCCATTGTGTCAAAGGGCAAACCCGTATTGATTCAAGGGGCTTGTTTGGTTTTAATGGGATTGAACTCTTCAGGCGATAAAACAGTCAGGAGAGCAGCTACCATGCATGTGTTGTCTATTAAACTTTCATATCTTGGCCAGCTGAAAGTGTCAGGGCCATATTTATCCGTGGTCCCCTTCTGCTGAAGTCGGTGGAAGAAGCTACTCTGTTATTTTGGAGAGAGCCAAAAAATGTGCAGATTTATAAAGCGGCGTGCTGTTCTATTTAAACATCTGAAAGTAATAAAAGGAGTAGCTCTGTCCTCCTGTCTGCCCGTCTCCCTAGCTATCATTTTCTCTTAGACAGAACCAAGACTCTTTGGTTTTGAGCTTCCTTGAGTTTGGACTCGCGTTTCTCTGCATTTGGGGGCTGGTTTGATTTAGCAGTTCTCACTGAGGCGCAAACCCTTGCAAAATCCATGCTTTTAATGGCATGTGTAACTTCAGTCGTCATTTTAGCCTCAGACTTGCAGCTCTGCAATGCCACATCTGGATTGTAAAGCTGTTGGTTTAGGGCACCTTCAAATACTGTAAGTAGCACCATTATTTTTATGCTGGGAGTAATATTGCCGGGATTTATTAGTTCATTTCCAAGTTCCATATGTACCGGTGGGGCTGTCGAAATGCTAACAAGAAAGAAATTGTCTCGGTTTTTGGTGGTGGTCGTTGAAAACTGGTCGACTGACCTAACCGGCCACAATAAGATTTCCATGACAATATAAGCATGCAATTAAAACCACAGTTCAGGAGCAGTTAACGTCTACACTGCGCAGCGCAGCTCACAACTTTGCAGTGCCGTAGTGATGGGGGCGGGGGGGATATTAAATGCCAGTCTCAGTGCTGCATTCGTTCTGGATTTGGAGGAATATCGGCATTGACACGGAGCTGGGATATTTTTAACATGGGGCTGGATTTGCGGAGCCCTCTTCCAGAGAGGAGAGCTGGATTGCAGAGAGGAAGGCAGCTTTGCGTGAAGACGTTCCCTTCTTTTTTTAACCAGAGGGAATATTCTCGGTGTTGGCTGCTGCACCTCGAGTGTCAAGCAAAAAAAAAAGCAGAATGCTTTTCCTTAGCTGCTTCTGTTGCTCTTTACCCAGGCTCTTTTGTTCTTACGAAATCCTGGTTCATAAGAAACGGTGTTGTGTTTTAGGCACCACCAGACCAGCAAAGCGTCTCAGGCTGG
>NW_005842091.1:242473-265741 GCF_000455745.1 Alligator sinensis
AGGGTGTTTGCAGGGGAAAAAAATAAAGTTGGAGGAAAGTTTCAGCTCTCTTATGCCTAACTCAAAGCAACCCTGACATTTTTTACATATTTGAACCAGCCAAGAAACCAGAATTACATCAGCATTTTAATGCCAAGGTATTGGGCCCTGGGGCACCTGTAGAGTTGTTGCTTGTCTTAAGCAAGTTAAAAATAAAATAGTAATTGCTTGAGAAAAACTGTCGCACCGAATTCCTAGTTTGTAGGTGGAGTGCTTGCTGCTGTGGATCTGGAGCATTTGGCTGAGCTGTGCAGTAGCTTTTATCCTATTCCACGTTTCGGGATTAGTTTAGGCCCTCGATTACAAGCATTTGTTCCAAGCAGAGGCTTTTACTGTGGATTTAAAATCAACTGATCCGCTTTGCCTTTTCTGGAAGGAAGCTCTTTCTTAATGACGAGAGCGCCTGCCGCAAAACCTCCCGAGGATGTGACGTGCACTTCTTCAGGTCACTATAGGTGCAGCTCGTGATATGAAATTAAGCACTTTTCTTTTCTAGATGGTAGCATGCCCAACCTAATGGACAATCCAAGCATGAAGTGAGCTTTTATCCTGAAGCAAAATAACACTTTTTTTCCCACACGTAACATGGGGAAACTAAACCGAAATGGAAATCAAAAGGTATTCTGTCTGTAGCTAGTTGGGCTGTGGAGGTATTAATGCAGTGGCTCTGGGAAGATGGGGGTGAGCTCTTTTAGAAACGCACACAAGGTGGTCTCTGCCTCTAGCGCGGTTGTTTCTCGGCTTTAAGGCAAGAAAGGGGAAAAAGTGTCCCTAGCCCATCAAGTGACACGATAGCTTTACAAGTCATCACGGTTAGCATCTCAACAAATATTGCTGCCGTAAAGACAGAGGGCCAACCCTGGTTTCGTTTTCTGGAAGAATTTGATTGACTTATGGCCCAGATCATCAAAGGGCCGTAAACTCATCCGGCTCGAGTTGCACCAAAGCAAAAGCACTGATTTGCTCCAGTTAAATACCTGGCCCAGTGAAGTCGCTCTGGATTTGCGATGTAAATGAAATGGGAGCGAGAGCCACAGGTTGTACATAAAGGGACTAAAAGGAATAACTTCAGGCTAGGGGAGTTCCCGACGACTCTTGCATGGAAAGTTTCTGGTTCCCACAGGCTGAAGTCACTGCACGCTGGCTCTATCATTGTGAGGATTTTATGGGGAAAAAGCAACTACTTAAAAAAGACTTTGCATTTGGTGTCTTGATACTGTTGGTAGCAGGGCTGAAATTGTCCTCTGGGATAGTTGCATCCACCTTGCCCTCGCCCTAGCAGGCCCGGAGTTGCAGATAGCACCAGTTCCCTATGTCATCGCTTCATGACGTGTACAAGTGCCCCACGGTCCTGATGTCATGGGGGGGGGGGGACACAGTGAAATTTAGTAAAATTAAGGCACATTCAGTGGGTTTCTTGCGCTGGGTAGCAGAGATGATTTGTAAATCCCAGATACCATCTCCACTGATGCAGTGAGACGTTTCCTCGTGTCCATCTGTTGTAAACCTGCAAAATACAACGGCTCAGTCCAGCCAGTTCACTCTCAGCTGAGTTCCTGGAAGTCTGCTTCCCTTTGCCTCTTTTTTGGTGATCCTTCCCTTCTGCACTGTCCCCTCCCCCCCCCCCCCCCACCCGCACACAACATACCCCCGTTATCACAATATCTAATGAAACGAAGTTTTATAGCTGTTGGCTAAGTGCAGCGCTGGGCCCAGACACTAACTGGCTGCATCTTTGTTGTATCTCGCAAGCGCTGAGAGAACACCTGCTCGGCGATTCATCTCTGCACTCTGCGAAATCTCAGGCTGTGGACACTGGCCCATGTCGGACTTCAAAGGAACTTTTTTAATAATGCAATATTTTCTTGAAGTGCTTTGGCATACATAACAAAGCTATACAGTGATGACGGCAACCTAACAGCTGGCAGGCAATGAACACCAGCGCTTGGTCTGTGTGCCACGCCTGAGTAAGGACGTGTTAGACGTATAGTAGTTGCAACTCCACGTTGCTTTGAGTGCGTTTTATATTCTAGCCCGGTTAGCTGGCCTCTTCTGAGACCCAGCGCCCACACACTTGCTGACCAAAAGAGAAGCAAGTTTTTATGGTTGATTTTCAGCGCAAGCGCTCTTGTGCTTTTGTGTGCATGTGTGTGCGCCCATGCACTTGGATACCCATTTAGGCACGTGTGTCTGCATGAATGTGCATCTACACTTAACAGAACGACCTGTCTGCTTTTATACCTTCTATCTCCCTGCTGTGGTCCCGAGAGAGATCTGAAACTTGGGCTAGACTTTCACATCTGTGAGCCTTGCTGTCCTTAATTCTTTAAGCCTGGTGGGGAAGATGCACAAAAAGACGCTGCAGTTCCAGTGCTGCTCTTTTGGCTTTAGCAGCAAGTGTTATTAGCAGTTGAAAAGTCGAGTTAAGTAGATGCCTCAAGGGCTGTTTTGTGTGTGTGTGTGTGTATACAGGCAGAGCAAGACATCCCATAGCATGATCGGTTAAATAAAATCAGACATGTTAGCTTCCTCTTGATCAGCCAGATGCATTTTGGCATGACACTCGCGTCCTTTCTCAAGGAAAGCTTTTCATCGAAGCATTTAAGCAATATATAGGTGGGGAGAGAGCGAGAAATCTCCCAGAATAAACATGGACTCAGATGACAAAACATGGAAGGAGCCTGGCTTTAAGACGTGATCTTTATTCATTGCCATCGGCTAATCTGCTTCCCTAATGGACTGACTTCCAAATGCTTGAAGTTTGAGTGCGCTTCTTCAATGAAGTCCAAGAAATTCTGCTCTGGAGCACACTTGGTGTGTGTTCAGTTTTGTCTCCCCCCTCTTTAATTCTTGGTTAAAAAAATAGCATCTATTGACATCGGCTCCAAACCGCCTGTTGCCACTTAAGAGAGGCAAATCATGCCAAAAATACAAAATGCAAACAAAAACGGAGCAAAGCCAGCCAGTTTCGACCTCCATTAAGAAATGCAAGGCTTTGCACATCTGACTGCCCGGGACGGAAGCTACACTGCGTAGTATTTCAACTCTCTCGAGCCTGAAATGCAGAGTTTTAGTGGCTGAAAATAGTAAAGTTCTGCCCCCCACGCCTCAAAAAAAAAAAAAAGACAACGTTGTTTTGCCCACCCATTTAACTGTGAATCAGTTAAACGCACATATAAAAATACATGTGCATACGTGCTGGTGTACGTCACGCCCATGTTTTGCTGCTTCTTAATATTTAGTGCTGACTGGAGCCTTGTCTGGGTGCAGTACATGCAAATTTTGGCATTCTGCAATCTGCTTTCATGTGGGATTAAAAATAGCTTTTACTGCTCCGATGAAGAAGCAACGTTTGAACGCATTTCAAACGATCGCAGGGCAGATATTATTCAGGGTGACCGAGGCGGATCCGGCTGGAGCTATTTAGGGAATTTTTGTGACCACAATGTGATCGGCACAGGGACAAAGCGCATGATTCAGATCTCCCGAGCACCAATTTCACACTTGCCTCCTGCCTCTGACTTGAATGTGCTTGCTCCTGGTTTTATCCCTGATCCCAAACCTGTTGAAGTTAATGACAGTCTTCTCGCTGGTTTAAACGGGCTTTGGAGAGGACTCTTGCCGGGTGTGACTGTGAGCAAAACAACGCCCAGTTATTTCTTCCCTGCCTTCCACATTGCACATTTGTTACAGCTGCGTGCGAGCGCTCGCTCTGACTTCCCTGAAAAAAAAGAAAAGCTGCGAGGTTTAGCGTGCAGCAAGTCATGATCTTTGTAGCCAGCTGAGCACGACTCTTTAAAAGCACATTTGGGTTTTATATCTGTGCAGCGGAGTGGAAGGTGGGGAAGTGGTCTGGGTTTATAGATGATTTAGCCCGGTCGCCAGCATCGCACGCTCCAAAATCATGTGCCGCACCCCTAGAAAGCATAACTGGGTTGGGGTTTTGTTGTTTTTTTAACATCATATAATTGAAATGCTTTGCCTTGGGACTTTTGAGCCCTTTTAAAGTTTAAATTTTCAGGTTGATGTCTGCAACCATGATGGTTAGAACTTTTTTTTTTGTAACTAGAAGTTTAGGTTTTTGTGTACACGCGACCTTAGGGGCTGGACACTAAGGAGAACTCCAAATATTCTGGAAGTCTAAGAAAGCAACAAAAGTTGCAATTCTGCTTTTAGTTTGTTATTGAATCCTATTGAATACTGGTCGTTGAATGGTTGGCCTTTTTTTCCCTCCACGTTTGTAAATGTTTGCATCATTTCCACAAAACAGCTCTGATTTCTCCATTCGGCAATGAAACCAGCTTCACCGTTAATAAATGTATTTAGAAATGACATGTCTGTGGGGCTGATAATTATTTGGTTATTAGAATGGAAAGAAATGTTAATTTTAATGTATTCTTCATGCTTTCTATTATGCGTTTACTTTCTAGAAAGTAGCCCATTTCACTTCTGTTTCTAGCCTCTTTCATTTCTGGATTTTCATGAATTACCATAAGGCTTCAGGTTTTGAATTGCAAACACTTCTCTTATTTATAACCTGTCTTCATTACCATAGAAAGACTCGCAGGAGCATTGGTGTTGAGCTTTGCAAAAGCTTCACGCTGTAAAATAATGAATTCTGGCTCATTCATAATTGACCCTTTAAGAAAACCGAGGAGGAAACAAACCTCCTATCCATACTAACGTCAGTCCTAAACTAGGGCTATTGAAGAGCTGTACTGGAAGAAGCGTTGAGGCTGATTGTCCAGCGCTCTGCCTCCCTGCGGCTGTCGTGCCATTTTAGCACGAGGTTGGAGTTCGCCAAAGTTTTGGGAATCCCGGCTTGTTTCATTGCAATCTGGATTGATGCTAAGAGGGATTGGCAAAGTGCTCTTTTTGCAGAGATAACTTTTAATTGACGCAGACAGTGGCTGATCCTGCCCCCTACGCTGGGCAATGCGAGGTGCTTGCGCCTGTTCTGAAAGGCTCCGATTCCTTTCTTTGAAGCAACACTATTCTTGAAAATACAGAGTGTGTGTGTGTGTGTGTGTGTGTGTTTTTGTGTGTGTGAATAGACACACACACTTGTACACATGTATAGACACACAGACACACACGTGTGTATATACAAGTATATATGCGTGTCTATATGTATATGTTTTTCTGCACAGGGTTTGCAAGAAAATGTTGACAGGAAAGTGGAAAAAGCTAATGGATTTAGGTGCCGCCTAAGTGCAAATACAATCTGTTCCTTAAGACTGTTCAGAGGGGGTTTTTTTTGTTTTTTTTTAATAATAATTACAGTGACTGTGCGAAGGAAGTGGGTTGTGCAGAGGAAATTGTGGAGGGAAGCACAAAAGTTAATTGGAGAACATGCTTAAAAGCTTATTACTGACCTTTTAAAAAACTTTTCACTGTATTGAGCTGGGGTGGGGATTGAAAACTTGGCTAATGAAAGGCCTGGTTTAATACCAGGATTTAGCTGTAAATGGCTTTTCAAAGCACTGTTGGAATCCGTCTGTTTGCGGAGCGCGGTAACGCTGCATTGGCTCTTTCTTTCCCTTTTCTTCTGCAAAATGGTGGCCTGCCCCAGAGCAGGAGCGGAGCAGGAGAGCTGCCTCCGACAGCAACCTCTTGGCAGAGTCCGAGGGAGGTGGTTGGCCGCGGTAGCTGGAAGTCGGGCAGCCTGCACCTTCTAGACCAACTCAATCAGAGATGTGCAAGCTTTTGGGAGTGAGCGCATGCTTTGTCAGATGCTAGTCGGAGTCAGAGGGTTAACTTCAGCCCAGCACGCCTCCCCCTGCCTCTCTGCTCCAGAGGGGAAGGCAGTAAAACAACAGTTTGGCAACACCAAGGGAAGAAGGGGGTTTGGGTTTCATTCCCAGGGACTTCAGTCCAGGGGGGTTTCTTCTTTCCATGTCTGCGGCAACAAACTTTGCCTTGGCCCTATCGGTGCAGAGGGCTTGACCGCCGCTCCCGCAGAGCCCTTCAGCCTGCTTTATGGCTCTGCAGAGTTTAAGCCCCGACGGCACCATCGTTCGTCCAGTCTCACCTCCTGTGTATCACGGGTTGTTACGTTTCGCCCCAACCCCTCTCTGAAGCCCGGTGACTTGGGTTAAGCTCCTGAAGCTAAGGGACCAGACTGCACGGTGCCGGCAGAGCCCGTGAGAGCCCGCAGCTCTACCGCGACTTCGGGGGCAGGTGGGAACTCCTAAGGTCATTGCCAGGCCGTCCTGGAGGAAAATTGCTTTTTGGGCCCCTGATTCAGCCTGAGCATGGGAAGAAGGCCCACCAGCCAGGCAGACTGTCCCTTCAAGCTGGGTGTCAGATCTTTGCTCATGCCCATCCTAGGATATTTCAGAAGAAAAGGGGCTGAGGGCATGTTTAGCACTGAGCCCTTGTGCCACGTCAGGACCTCGCCGACTCGTTTTGGGACTAATCCGGTGCTTTTTGAAGCCAGGGGATCTGCAGATTTGTTGGCAAATCCAGACTGTGGCTCTGACAATGGGACGTGTCATTTGCTGCCCCATACTCCCCGTTTTGTCGGGCGCAGGAAGGAAGCTGCCAAGGGTCAGGTGCCCTGGCACGCTGCTGACGCAGCCACCCAGCCTGGTCCGAGTCGTTTGTTCTCAAACGTTGTAACTCAAGACCCGGGGTGTGCGGCCTGTGACCGTTTGCACCGCGCGCTGCCTTTCTCCGAGCGTTTGGACCAGCCAAGCTTTCAGCACGCAAACCTTCTTGGAAAGCGCTGGCGAATGGGTTGCATCACAGCCTAGTAATGGAAATACCCTGTCAGGTCTGATTGAATATGCACGGGGACTATTTCCTATTCCTACCTAGAACCAGCGCACCAAGTGCCCTCCGAAGGGGAAAGCTCTCCACGGGGGCACGACGCGAGGAGGGCGGCCTTTGAACCCACCGCAGATCTGAGGGGTTAGACAAGGGTTCGTGTGCGTCAAAACTAGCTGTGAATTTTAACACGGGAAAATTGATTACAAGCAGGAGAGAATTACATTAATATAGTTGCTTGTCACTGGGGTCTTATTAGTAATCTCCACTCATTAGTCTGCAGAGAATAAGGATGTGACCTTGTTAAGCATCCTTGCTGATGGAAGTACTGACCATTCTGCTATTGATTTACTACTTAGATCCTAAATACCCTGTGTGCGTGTGTGTGTTCGTGCCCCTTTGTGCACATACACACGCTTGCATGCATGCAGCAGGTCTCTTTGCAGCTATAATGAAGAATTAGCAATCTCTTAACCTGTCGCCGTTTGCTTTCACTTGGCGGCGCAGCTGGCAAACTAGCAGATGTTTTGGACGTGCAACATATTGTGCAGAAAAGGAGCCTCTGGTGATTGATAGGAAGGCACAAGAGATGTGACATATGTGGGCCCTGGAGGGTGGGTTGCATTTCCTTCTCCTCCCTGCCCCTGTCAGGCATGCGGCAGCCCCGTGGAGGTGGTGCTGGGTGCAAGACGGAGCAGGCAGGATGCAGGGAACCCATCCAGGACCTGCTGCACTCGCTGCCAAGCTAAACACCAGTCATAGGGAGGGCTGATCTGCTGGCTGTTCCCACCACGAGCTCGGAGCCTTGTGGATTTTGGCAGCACGGTCTGGTCCGTTGGATGGGGACCGGGTCGGCCTCTGGGTGAGAGTAACACAAAGCATCTCTCAGGGAAAACCCTCCCTGCTTGTGAGCAGAGATGAAGAGCAGCAGAAAGAAAAAAGCAAAGTGACTTGACCGAGGTCACGCTCAGTCAGTGGCAGGGCTGGGATGGAGAAGCCAGGAGCCTGGCTTCCCAAGTTCTGTTTCAACAAGTCAGTAATGGCTTTGCAATGCACTGACTACATTTCTCTCATTCCCGACGGTCTGAAGAAGCCAAGCGCTCGCCCTGTAAGCCTGAGGTCTGTCGTCCACCTGCCCTGAAATCCAGGTGCGTTTCCAAGCGTCGGCCCCACCTGCGGGTCCCCGACAGCTTCCTCCGCCGGATGTTTTTGGCACCTGCGTGCAACGTGGTCACGGTTCGTCTGCCCCCGCGCCTTCGAGCCGCGCGGTAATGCCGAGTGACAAGTTGCCTTTGTCAACGCTCTGACGGAGGAAACGTCAATAGGGGTGGATGTGAACGAAATCCCCAATTACCGGGCGGGGGCGGCTGCGGAGGGAGACGAGGAAGGCTCGATAAGTGGCATTGATCCGGCGCTCGCCGAGGAGCTGGCCAGCGTGTCAGCGACCGGCCCCTCATTACTTACGCTTGTCAATAGAGGCTTGAGGTTTGGGATGGAGCCGTTGGCAGCCTAGTCAGTCCCTTGCCAATAAAATGCTGCCGTTGATGCGGCCCGCTCTGCGCTGGTGGTGCGATGAGGTCTCGGGGGTGATGTGAATAATCCCTGTGGACTGGCACGAGAGGAAGGGCTGAGTTCAACACCTCGTGTTTCTCTAGCCGCCCGGCTTGTTTTCTAGGCTTTGCAGTCGTTTCATTCGAGCTTCGATGGGCTGGCTAATCCAACTGCTTGTTAACTTGATGTGTTGTGCAAACACTGCATGGTACCCTCCCGACATAACAGGGCTCCACGCTGCCTGGCATTTATCTCCATGTGTTTGCATGTGCAAATACCCCTATTGACTTTCCCTCGGCCTGACAGAAGATCAGTTGCGTCGGCTGGGAGATGGGCTTTGTTATAGGCACGCACCGTGCTCCGAGCTGGCTGCGGTGCCGCGGCCGTAGGATGCTCTTGACACCGTGGCGATCTCCTCGGTACGGGTTTGGGGGGCAGTGCAGTGTCCCAGTGACCCCCCCCTCACCAAAATGGGGTTCACCTGCTGCTTTGCAGACGCAGTCAACCATATAGGACCCTTTTCTCTAGAGCGTGCGCCTCTTCTGCTGGCTAACAGGGGCCGGGTGCAATTCTGCCCTGGGTGTTGCGTGCAGTTTGGGGTCTGTCCACTCCAATATCTGATCCGCTTGCACCAGTCGAGGGGCCTGGACTGCTTCCAACCCCTCGCTCAGAAACTTCGGCTTTGTGCTGGGCTCTGCCCAGGTCACTTGGTTCGTGGCAAAACCAGAACTGAGTGGTGCTCAGCCTTTTGGCCCTACGGGCTGGCTGAGTGATGCAGGGCCAGTCTGCAGGATGAATCGTGCAGCTTCCCGTGGCGGTAGAGCTGCACTAACGGGTCTTTGTCTGGGCAGCGGTGGCCTTAGGGTTGTTGGGGCCCCGGGCAAGAGAGTCACTGGGGGTCCCTTCGGGGCTGAATTTCGATGACCTATGAGCAAGTCGGGCATTTTCGACTTCACTTTCACTTTGCCCTACCCGCGAAACTGCAATGAGAGTATCTTAATACAACATTGATAATACAGATATTCAGTGTCATTAATTTTTATTTTTATGTAGTGTGGGGCCCCGGGCAATCGCCCGGTTTGCACTCCTCTAAGGTCGCTACCGGCCCGGGCATGCTCCCCTCTCGATTTTTGCTTCACTTTGAACCAGCTCATTGCAGAGCCCTTCAAGCCTCTTTGATTTTGACTCTGTTTACGGTCTCGCATTTAAGTGGTCCCTGCGCCCCAGTCTGAGCTGCTGTTTGCTGACTCCTTACTTCTCGGTTTCTAACTGATTGGGGTTTTTTTAACTTGTTGTTAAAATTTGCAGTTGCAGCAAGGGAAGTTCAAGTGGCAGCAAGGGAAGTTGAGGTTGGATATTAGGAAAAACTCTCTCACTAAGAAGGAACAGGCTACCCGGAGAGGTGGTGGACTCTCCATCCTTGGAGGTTGTGAAGACCTGGGTAGACAAAGCCCTGGCTGGGAAGATGTAGTTGGGGCTGGTCCTGCTTGGAGCAGGGGGTTGCACTAGATGTGACCTCCTGAGCTCCCTTCCACCTGAATTTTCTCTCATTTTGTGAAAATCAAGCCGGTGCCACCATGGCTCATCCTTTTGCTTGCTCAGCCCAGGCAGGTGCTGAGCTGGATGAGACATGAGACCATCTCTGAAGGCTGTCGACCGGACAGTTACCCTGGGCTCCTGGGGCTGATGGGCCGGGCAGGTCTTCCGGGGGTTTCCTGTACGGCCACTTCTGATGCGCTGGGAAATACCGAATAAAGGAAACTGTGACTTTTTTATTTTTTGCGGGTGCTGTTTCAACCCATCTGCTCCCGTCCTCCGAGCTGATCCCAGCCTTGCGGAGGCAAAAGCCAGACTCCCCAGACCCCTCTCCGAGGAGCGCCAAACCTCGGGATAAGAAACCGCTGTTGCGGCGGGTTTGGGTCATCGCCGTGTAACCCGAACAGGCTTCCCCAGCCTAGGTTCCTCGTCAGGAGCTCTCCGTCCCTGCGGCTTAGTCCCTTCAGAGGAAAGCACCAGCATCTTCATCATCCCTCGATCCTCCTCGAGATGCCAGTCTCGCCCCTGTGTCCCGCTTCTGCTGATCCGCACTCGGTTGAAATCCATGGGGCCGTTGGCACCTGTGGTCTTTGGAGCAAGCTCTTTTATAGGAGCAGGACGTTGGCTGCTGCGGTTCCCCTGCGTGCCCCGTGGCAGGTTCGGGGGTGATGTCAACCCTTGCACAATGCCAAACGGTAGTCTTACTAAGCACTTAAATTTGTATAGGGTGGCTTATATTGTGCTCCCGCCTCTCGAGGTCTCTTCCAGCCTGATTTCTCTATAATGTCGCTGTAACGACTGATTTGCCCTGGTTGACGAACCGGCTTATCGCCTTCAAAGCGGTTGGCTTCTGCTCCTGGCAGATGCAGCGAAGCTCCTTGATCTCGGCGGAGTCGTTCTGGGGTTTACACCCGGACGACTGAAACCCAACCCTGGCGAAGGGGCCGCCGTAACGGTCGCAACGATCAAAAGCAATATTATCAGCGCTCAGCTGGCCAAGCGCAGAAGAGAAGCAGCTGCTGGAAGGTATTTCAAACTGCAGCGAGTCCCACTGGGTCGACGTAATCGGTCTGGACAGAGTCTGGGATCTTGGCAGACGGGCTAATTTCCTAGCGCACCAATTGAAGAGGAACCGGTGTTCCCGTGCAGTCAGCTCGGTCGGCATCCGTGGAAGCGCTCGGGCTCCGCCGGGCTGGCTTGCGAGGCAGGAACAAGGCCTGTATTGTACAAACCCCGAGTCCTTCCGGTTTCGCTGGGCCCTGGGCCTTGCTCGGCAGCTTTATTCAGACCGCTCAGTGGAGTTAGGATCTCACCCAGGAGTCGGGGGCATGGGAGCCTTTGCTTGGGGTGAATCCCTGAATGTGCGAGTAAGAGCGATTCGAGACCACGTAGAGCATAAAAAGCCCCCGGAGGATGCGGTCTCTTCTAGTGCTGTGTTACATGGAGATGGATGAGGCTCCAGCTTACCCTTCAGAAAGGATAGGGATTGATAGACTGCTGATTGCAGCCCAGTTGAGGATGCCTCACGGGCACTGGTATGACGGGAGGGTACCACGACCCGACTACTATTGGTCTGTCTCTGGTCGCTGAGATCGCACAGTGGGTTATTCACTGGAGAGCAAAGCCAATGCACCCTGCAACGTTTCTGCTCAAGGGAAGCGGGGGGTTGCATTCATTGACAAAAAGGAGAAGAAAAAAAAAAAAGAGAAGTAACTAAATCCTCTCTGAAAATGTGCCTTGGAAAGAATTTGGGTTGTAAAACCCCGTAGAGTTCAGCTGTGGTGCTTTAAGCAACAGATCCCGCTCTTCATGTCGCAGGCAGACATCAATATTTAAAGCATAATCTGGGAGCTACGCCGTGATGCGAACCCTTGTGATTTTTCTTACGAGTCGCTGGAGAGCTGGTGGCTTTCTTAAAGCTGCAAGGTCTCGGAGTTGCGTGATTGTGCCAGGATCTTGGCTCTCGATCGACTCTAAAGGACATCAAGATTCGGAAACCAGAAGGAAAATCAAGACTGCCAAATTTCTGTGTGTGTGTGGTTTTTTTTGTTTTTGTTTTTTGTTTTTCTTCACGTGTTTTAAGACCATCCCTTGATCTTTGAGGTCTCACCCAGGACTTGGTTGGCAGTCCTCAAAACGCCCTGCTCCAAGCAAGTGAAAGGTGACCATTTATTCCCTCAAATCCCTAATTTTGGCCAAGTTTGGAAACAGCCTTGGGTGACCAGGCAAACAGCACGTGGCAGGACAGGAGGGGACCGGGCAGCTTGGAGGCGTAGCATCGCGTAGCTCTGGCTTGGAAGCAGCGCGTTTGCTGCGACAGAGCTCACCTCTCTATCGGTGAAAGAAGAGAGCCCGCCCCTGGCAGCTCCACGGGCTGGGGGAGCAGCGCTGGCTTCTTCCCCTGTTGTTCACCGAACAGTGAAGAGAGAGTAAAGGATAAATCCCCATTTACTTTCTCTGTCTCAGTACAAGCACGAAGGCTCATAACATGAAATGAAACCCATTGGTAGGAAGTTTCAGACTAAGAAAAGGGAAGGGTTTTTTGCACAACGTGCAATTCAGGCGTGGAACGTGTTGCCACCGGCTCGTGGATCTCGCTCCGTGCCTCGCTGGTGATGCTGGGGTGACCTTCCTTTTTCCCAGGATAGCCCCTGCTTTTTTGCCCTACGTATTTGGTTGCTCCTCTGTGCTTTGCACCAACTTTTGCAGGGGGAGGGACATCAGGCAGCTGAGCGCAGCAAGGTAGAGGCATAAGGAGACCCAGTTATGGTGGGGGCTCTGGGCTTTCGCACGGCTCCGGCTGGGGGGGGGGGATCTCCCAAGATCTGAAGGCTAGGGGAAGAGGGGGTTTGGTCCTCCATGGGGAGACAGCCGAACAGCGCTGGGACCACGTGGAGGAAATGCTTCATGTTTCCCAGCCCATGGGTGGGTTTCTCTTGTACTGGGAGTCACTGGGCGCTCTCTTGGGAACCGTCCAGCAAGCCCCTGCTCAGGCTTCGTGTTTTTTCCTCCATTAGCGGGAACGTGAGAACAATTGAAAGCACAAGTGAAAACATTTGCCACTTCAAAATGGGTCTCAGGATGGGAGCCAGGACTCTGGCATCCTGCTGCTCCCTTCTTCTCCTTTTCCTGCATTTCTGTGCCGCTAGTTACTTTCCATCTTGAATTCCCGGCTGCAATCGGAGTACTGTAAACACGTTCCCAGACCAACCTTCCTTAACCTTCCTGTATCAGTTACTTGTCTTTCCTGCGCTGTGGTACCCCACCTAAAGCACCCTTGTGCAATGCCGGGGGATCATTTTTTTTCCCATGAAATACGGCGGCGGCGGCAACTGGCTGTACTGAGATCGCTCGGCGGCGCTGACAGCTTTGTACAGTGGCAGAGAACGTGGGCCCGGCTAAGTCGGTTTAAATACACAAATGGGCAATTATCTGATCACATGAGAAGTGTCTGATGATTTATGCTGCCGTTAAGAGGCCGTGGTAAGAGTAGGAAAGATTTGTAACATCTGCGTATAAAATCCGGCTCTGACCCTAACAACCAGGGTACCGACCTATTAAATATCCAAGCAGGCATTCAAGCGTGCAGATGGCTTTGACAGAGATCCCCGCACATCTGGTAACACTTGCCCTGATACTTAAGCCTGTGGACAATACGTAATTAAATGGGATACACACCCAGCCCCGTGGTGGAGCCGCCCGCGGAAACGGAGATCGCCGTCCGTCTTTGAAGGGAAACCCGTGGAGAGAGCTGCTGGAGCTGGAATGAGCTGTCCGGTCTCTCGGCGGTGGGGTGTCCAGCTGGGAATCTGGATCGAACCCTTTGCTCTGGCTTGGGCAGGAAGAGAAATTGGTATTGCGGAGCAGCTGTGATCCCCAGGCGTGGCAGGCCAAGGACTCCCAACCCGGAACCTGCTGTAGTGAGAGGTGCTGAGTTACCTGCAGCTTCCTAGGAGCTGGGGCAGACCGTCTCCGTCTCTCCCCAGATGCCTTTGCATTGCGCGCTTGGCTGTGCTTGTGTCCATGCTGGATTGCATCTCGGCGCTGCTCATCCTAGCACCCAAGGAGGCCTGCAGAGAATCGACAGGTTACTGGTGGTTGGTGATTAGGAGTTGTCTGCCACCTCGAGTCATGGGAGCCTTGTGACTTGGAAGCAAAAATTTCCTACGTGCCTCGTGTAAAGCTGAGCCTGTCACCTCTGCAGTCCTCGATCCCGGTGCTGGGATCCTGACTCTGCCGAGAGCAAAACGTTCATCTCCGGAGAAATCGCGGCAAGATTGGGGAAGGGGCCGACGAGAGGCTCTTTGTGCTTGAAGTTGAGCACAGGTGGTGTTGGAGTTGGTGGTGCTGCTGGCTCCAAAATCTCCATATGATCCATCGTGTGCTATTGGGGAGGGCCCGGTCTTGTTCGGATGCACGGGTGCAGTGACTGCAACGAAGAGAAATTCTTTGAAATCCTAGAGAAATGGGGCTGGAAGGGACCTCCAGAGTCCCCTGCCTGAAGCAGGACCATGCCACACCAACGCACGATGTCCTTCTTGTTGGCCTTGATCCTTCGTTCCCTACCGACTTGAATAAGACGTCTCAGCCCATGGACATCCACGCTCTTACCCTGGCTGATTTACCCCACTAGAAGCTGTGGCCTGGACGGTTCCTGCCTTACAAATGCCACCTTCTCAGCTCACCGGGACGGCCCGATTTTCCCCGTAAATGCTCTTTTCTCTCTTTGCAGGCGCGTGACAAAAATGCCTGTCGGCCTGGTGTACATTTTGGAGTCTGCAGCAAAGCCTTACCAGCTTTGAGAGGGGCACATTGCTGAGCATGAGAATAGGAAGGGTGGGCTCGTTTTTGGAGAACAGAGGGAAAGCCGGAGGAGGTGGGGGTCCAATCCACACGCCGGAGCAATGCAGGCCAGACGGCTCGAAACGCAGGGAAGAGGTTGAACAGTTTGTAAGAGCCTCTCTCCGTGGAGCAAGATCTGTTCCTCGGGGGTTGGCCTCCGCTCCTGTGTTGTTAGCATCCGTCTTCTGGCTACTCCTAGACGGGGCTTTGGCCAGCTAGCTGGCCCGTGAAGCGCAGCCTTCCCCTAGGAAACAGGGGTTGATGCTAACAAGAATGGCACCTGCATCCGAAGATGCCCGATGGATGTTGCCTTTCTGTATGTCCTGCATTAACAGGACCTGGAGGGGGAAGACCTGATGTGGAGTTCGATCCAAGGAGAAGCGGCACGAGACTGGGATGCAGCTGCCCTAGACCAGGTAGGCTGCTTACATGGCAGGCACCAGAGATCCCGTCCCGCTTGCTGGGTACCACTCCCCTCCTAGAGACGGTCGTGTTATGCTGGGGTACGTGCCCCGTGAAGGGCATTGGGTCCATGGCAAAGACCCTCCTGGAGACCCTTGCAGCCGCTGCAGCCGGTCCGGCCGCGCTGTTTGAAGCCCGAGATTTTGTGAAATATGATTTAGTGCTCGTGCCAAGCGGCTGACGGGCAGGTTCGGGTCTGCATCTCACAACTCCATGGTATTATCCCTCGGACAGGCACAGCATGGGCACCTGCCGTGCCAGCTCCCCCATGCTGTCTGCTGCCAAAGGGCCTCAGTTCTGACCTGAAAGGAACGCTTATAAGGGCGAGGGGAGAGTTTTGGCTTCCATGCCAGTGCATTCAGCCCTTGGCCCAACCACTGAGACTGTCCATGGAGGTGGCTATTGTAATCTGGATGGCTGTCCACTGCATAATGGGGTGGAAGTCACCACCTCCTTTCACAGCCGCCTAGAGCGAGCAGTGTTTTTCCTTCCCCTTTTATCAGTCTGCTGTGGGGATTGCATATCCAAGGCCCCAGCAATTTTAATTTTCCGTGCAGCATATATGAATGTATTTCTATAACCCAATATTCCATCTTAGCTACGGAAAGGGACGGCTGTTTGGAGAACGGGATCCAAACCACAGCGAGACGCTCGCGAGTGCCAACTACGGTGGAATTCATTCTTACAAAGCACAAAGGAGAGCATGGGATGGTGGGAGCCTGCGGCAGCCGAGCACCTCCGGATGCGATCTCGTCAGCTGTTGCGAGGGAAGTGGCTTTTGGGGTGGTCTGTGGGGTGGAGATGACTCTGGGCGCTACCCTGTCCTCTGAACTGTCACCCGTTTTTTGCAACGGACCTTTCTGTAAGTTGTTAGAAGAAGCCTCTATATATACTTACACTATATAGCTTCTTCTTGGAAACTTCAAGAGGAAATATATATATATGTAAATTTTTCTTTCCCCTCTTGAAGTTTCCAGCAAGATCCAGAAATGCCAGACTATCAGGGAAAAGGCTGATCTTGCAGCATCTCCAGCCAGGCCTGGAAGAGATGTTCAACGTCTTGTGTTAAATGATATTCTTACTAGCTTCCCAGTGCAACGTTACCAGTCAGGAGCTTTGGGTAGGTCAGACAAGGGTCTGATGGTTTCTCTAAGCTCAGTCTGAACTCTGGCCCTCCCAAAGCCCCCGTCACCCAACCTCCAAGCCAAACCCAGGTTGGTGAAGGAAGCAGGGGGTGATTTTTAGCTCGCTTTCTTGACTTGGGAAGGCACTTGTGCACAAATCGAGGGCTGTTTGAAGCCAGTGGGGCTCAAGGGGCACCGTGCGCTTGTGTCTGCTCTGAAAAGAGGCATCAAACTGATGGCAGTTTCCTTAACCTGAGTCGGCTTTTCTCGGGCGGTGAATTAACACAGAAATGCCAGCGCGCAGCACAGCAGGGCTCATGATCTCACTCCCAGCTGTTTTGGAAAGTGTTCAGTTTTCATTGAGACAAGATTTGATCCTGACTCTTTTTGCATTAAAAAAAAAAAAAAAAACTCATCGTCCAAATACAGTTTTCAAGGTGAGCTCTAGTTTGGAAACAGAGCTGCGGGCACTAAGAGAGAGCGCCCTAAATTTTGAGCAGATTAAAAAAATAAAAAATTGTGGTAAAATCACAAATATCACCCTGAGCTCCTGAGTGCACTGCTGGTTAGTCTTAGAAATAAAAAATGGTTATTTCATGCAAGTGTGGGTAAAGCGTCTGCTGTCCCATCCAGGCCCGGGTCTCTTTGGGGTGATGACCTTTTACCTCCCAGGGCCTGATCCTCCCAAAGCTATGGATAGGCCAAGGTCTTGCAGGACGTGCTGTGCAAGAAGAGCCACCACTTCCCATCACAAAGCGGGTGGCACTGCGGGGCTTAATGAAGCGTTCTCTGTTTACAAAGTTATTAAAAGCCATAAAATCTTAGAAAAACAGGGTAGGAAGGGACTTTGAGAGGTCACCTAGTCTCTCCTCCCGCTCGAGTCCGCGCGTGGCGTCGTTCAGGGTGAGGGGTGTGATGCACACTTACACACCCACGGGTTTCTCATGCTCCATTATGCTGGAAGTCCCAAACGTGGGCAAAGCTCAACGCAAACTTCAGATGCTGAAGACCTCATTTTCTTTCCTCACACTACATAAAGCACAGGGGGGAAAAAAAGATCAGTGCATAAATCTGTTCCAGAGGCTGTGAACTGGCAAATAAGAAAAATAAATTCAAGCTAATTCTTTTAATCCAAGCACAGCTTCATTCAACATTTTCCAGTGCCAAGGGATTTGGGGAGCTGGAGACATTGTCAGTGTTTTTTAGTAACAGGTATAAACTGTAGCGCGTTCAAAAACTTCAGAAGCTGTTTCTGATTAATATTTTCTTTTGACAGTTTTCCCCCCCCCCTTCTTTCTTTTCCGAAAGGGAGGGGGAAAGGTTTTTTGTAACCTATCTGGGCGGGAGGCGAGGAAAAATTTGTTTTAAAATATGCAGGGAATTGAAAGAAAATCTTGAGTGAATAGTAAATTTAACTGACCTTAAAATATGCTATTGCCATAAGGGATTGCAAAGTAATACTTCAAATGGATTTTTGATGAGGCTTTTAAGGCTGTGGGGAATGCAATATTTTATCCAAATATTTTCTGCCTTATATTTTTTACAATAAGTAAAAAATAAAATAAAATTCAGCAATGCTGGGACAAGGGGTTTATTTATTTATTTGAGCTACCGGCAAAGATGGGGGGAGAGAAGTTTATCTTAAGGTGCGTTTCCCCCCGTCCCCTAACCCTAACTCTAACCCTAGCCCACCCCTCGCATTCGGCTGGGTGACATGGGTGGGTTGTGTCCTGGCACCTTTGGGCAGACCCCAGCTAGCATGGCCCGGCATGGACGGGCGCTTGCACACGTCGCTGGACCTGCTCCTTGGTGGGTCTGAGCCTTCAGCTGGCCCGTCTGGGGGATGCTCTCCCCGGAGGGGACCGGCTTCACGACACAGCTCTCGGTGATGGTCCCAGGCTAGCAAGCCCTTTGCCTGCGGGATCTGGAGTCCAGGAGGGGAAGTCTGTCCATGCCCACCCCCGTGGGGCTGCAGCACTGAAACAGGGAGACCGGAGCCCCCCTGTTTTCTTCCCACCTCTGCCACTGTAGCTGTATGACCTCAGGCCTGTCACTTGCCCTCTCCATGCCTCAGTTTCCCCATTGCCTCCCCTCAAAGTAATGGTGGAAATGCCCCACAGGAGGGGAGCAACGGTGCTGTTGGCTGTCGTGGTCCAGGGCTGCACTGGGCGCTCTCGGAGCTTGTTCGGGCATCGCAGCCTCCCAATGCCCGCTGCCTTCCTCCGGCTGGAGGGGCCGGATCCAGCGGAGAGCAGAGACGCGTCTAGCTGCTGGAGACGGGGAGTTTAGTGGGTTTCCCTGGTGGGGGGGCCAGGCGTGCGGCTTTCATTCAGTCCGGCTCACAGCCCACTCCCTTCCCCACTGTTGTGCCCTCCCAACCCAAAGCAGATGTGCTCTCACGTCCCTGCTGGACCGGTCCCCAGCCTCGGGAGCGAAACGCTGAGGCTCTGCCATGACAAACAGCCGGCCAGAGCTGGGCTCGGCACACGGCCCGGCTCCCATGAATCGCGGCTGCGCTCCCGTCCTCCGAACACCCAGACGTCTTCGCAGCGTGTGAATGTCCCCGGCCGCTGGAGCATTGGACTTGTGGGTGCCAGGTCCCAACCGGGCACTGTTAAGAATAGGAGCTTTCTCTTTTCCTGGCCTCTGCCTCTCCCCGCCTGCCCCTGGGCACGTGCCAGGGATGCGAGCGCTGTGCGTCTTTCCTCCAGGCCCATGCAGCTTGCACTGAAATCATTTCCTGATGCTGCGCTTCCAGCTAGGCCCAGTGGAAACGCTGTCATTTCTCAACTCCTGGCGCGGGAGCCCTTGGCTAGATCCACTTCCCTTGCCTGGCCTCGGAGCAGGCCGCCCTGGCGCGAGCCGGCTTGTGGGGCCCGCCTTGGCTGGGATGCAGCCGTTCTGGGAAGGCGCTCGGTGGAGCCGAATAACACCCAGGACTCGCCGCCACGGCCAGGCGGGGAGAACGGACGGCCTGCTAATCCGGGCAGAGGGACCGAGGAGTCTTCTCTGCTCCGTGCCTCAGTTTCCCCATGTGTCAGTTGGGGGTAGCAACCCTGACTTCTATTGTAATGTACTTTGAGCTCACCCGGGTGGCGCAGGGAAGTGCTGTTTCAGCAACGCTGGGTGCCGCACGAACAAGGGGTAGTGCCTCTCTGGCTCATGGCACCTCCTGGGGCCCGGTGATGCCCACAAGGCCTCCCAACCGGCATGGTGGATATAGAGGAACAGCCTGGAAAGCTGAGAGATGGGCAGGAATCTGCGGTGCAAGAGCAGAGGCCAGGCCTGGTCCCCTTCTGGGCTTGGCTTCGCCGGGACCTCAGCATTCGGGCGAGCCTGGGAGGGATGCCTGTGCTTCGGGAGCATTTGGCAAGCTATCCTCCTGCCGCTGCCTTCTAGGAGTTTGCTGTGACGAACCTTTGCCGGAGAGACTGCCCCGGAGGTTAAAAGCCATTTAAAATGCAATTTGCTACACTGCGCGACGCGCGCAGGAGAGGCCCGAGAGTTCCTGTCATAGTTTCTGCAAGCGCTGATGAGAATCGGCCCGGGGATTAATTTGGCATATGCTCTCAATTTCCTCGTTCGGCAGTTTGGTGGCCGTCCAGGGCTGTGCTGCCTTCGCGAACGTAAAAAGCCCCGTTCCCGCTACCTGCGGGATGGCCTCGTTGTAAGCGTGCGGGGCGGCAGGCTTGCCGCAGATCCGCTCCCCCAGCGCCAGCCGGGTGTCTATAGCTGATGGATGAACCCAGTCTGCGAGCAAGAGGGCAAGGCCAGGCCTGTAGCTGCCTCACACACCACAGTTGCCTGGTTGTGACCCCATCTGCTCCAAAAAGCCCAGGCCAGCCCTATCTGGCCCCAAGGAGAATCCCCTTTGGCTATTGGCCATAGAGAGCCTATGACACACAGATGGCTCCATTCAGGAGGAGTGGTAGCGCACGCATGCACGCAGCCTCTTTGCTGTATTTTAGCATATTCTTTCTTTCTGTCACCTCCTTCTTCCTTCTTCCCATTTCACAGGTGGCCTCACCGCAGCTTCCCTCGGAGGCCTTGAAACCAAAGCAACCCAGGCAAGCACAGGTACCTCTGCCTGGCTGAACAGTGCTCCTTGCCCCGGCGGTGGGTGTCCGAGCTGGGTCATAGCAGTGTCCTGGACCGGGCCGTGCTTTGCTAGCTCCACGCTCCTCCCAGGCTGGAACAGCCAGTGCCCGGCTCCAGTCGGCTTGTGGCCACAGAGGTCGAAGCCGTCCTGCACTTGCTAGCAGGGCGAGGAGAGTGCAGGGAGCATAGAGATCAACCAGATCCTTTCAGCGCGCTCGGCTATTTAAATACCCGTCCCCAGAGCTCCCCTGGAAAAGGAAACGGGCTTGCAGTAGGAGAGATTTCCTCACTTGTGCATTGGGGCAGGGAGAAACTCCCCCGGGGAAGGCTGCGGGTGCTTGTACTGTGCTGCTCTCTGTGAGCCCGACCTGCTGTCTCGTGGTGCTGAGCACCCGACGCTCCCAGGCTCGGCCCTCATTGCCTGTTAACCAAAGGTGCATAGCTCGCCCAGCACTAACGCTCTCCAAATGCCCGGGGGGGGGTTGGTTTTATCAGAGAGGGAGAGAACTGGAATCGCCCTCCCTGGGGCCTTTCTTCCATCCTCTCTCGGGAGCTTTGCTGGGCCGTAATAACTCGTCCCCGAGGCACTGACTATTGGAGAAGCAGCGTTTAGTTTGCCGTCGCTTCGGGAAGCAGCTACACTTTTTTTTCCCAAGACGCGGGGTAAAAGCTGCACGAAGCGCTCTTAGATTAGCCTGACTTCCTCTGCACCGGGGGGTTACAGCTTTTTATCCCAGCTTCCCCGAGGGCTGCAATTCGAGTGGCACCAGGAGCCCTGGAAAGAGTACTGTTTCTTCCCCTCCGCATCTCCCAGGGCCTTCCCGGCGTGTGGCCTCGTCCTCAGCTGCGTGCATCAGTGCAGCCCCGTTGCCCTTGGAGCGCAGCCAGTAGACGCCAGCTGTGAACGTGGCCCCACGTACAGACGGGCCCAGCCGTGATGCTCGGCACGGCCGGGGTTGGGAAGGCGTGCGGCGTAGAAGCGTTGGCTTTGCTCCGTCCCTCCCATCTCCCCCCTCCCCGTGCCGCAGGGAACCTGCCTGCCAACCTTTCCACCTGTGCGGCCAGAGATGCCCTTTGCTTTCTGCTACGGCAGCAGGTCGGTCTGCGGTCTCGCTCTCTGCAAGCCACATCTGCTGGGCAGCCGGCGGCAGGCTGGCACGCTCGCCGGTGGGATTGGAAGGTAGCGCCCGTCGCTGCATCTGCCAGTGACAACTTGGATACTTCCACTTGCCCAGCTCTGCACAGCCGGGGCCGCGTGTAATTACCTTCCCGGCAGCCTGGGGGAATAGCGGCTGCCAGACGGGGTGCACCCAGCTTGATGGAGACGTGAGCTGATCTGCGCTGACAGGCCTGGTTCTGGGCTGGCTGTCGGAGGATGCAGCCTGTCTCTGCCCGGGCTGGCTGTATTGCACGGGCCCGTTTTGCTCCCTTCGGGATGAGATGCGCCCTCCTTCTCCTCCTTCGCTTTCTGCGGGCTTGCAGGAGACCGTCAAGACCACGTTGAGTTCCTCGGAGCGCAGAGGACCTGCAGGAGGCTCACGTGAGGCAGGCAGAGGGGACTTGCTTGCTCTCCATTAACACAGTGATTCGTCTCCAACGAAGTCCATCTGTGGCTGTTCAAGCCTTTCCACTGAGATCCTAGCTAAGGGCGCCGGTGCCTGTTGTATTTCCGTATTTCGGCATCAGTAAAGATGCTCCTTATTAGATTTTGCACCTTAACAGCAAGCTCACAGTCCCATGGTGCTCGCCGTCCCACCCCTTCAAATGCTCCGGGGGTAGGTAACCCATCAATTCAAACGGCCGCTGGAGGTAATCCCAGCCAAGGCTTTTTACAAACCTCCGAGGATGGAGAGTCCCTCGCCTCTCTGGGGAGCCTGCTCAGTGCCTTACTGCCCTCGGTCTGAAGCTGATGGATGGAAAGGTTTAGTGTCTCTAAGGGCAGTTGCACAAGGGATCTGGTACGAACACTTAACTCCTTTTAATCCTTGTTTTATTTTTTAAAAAGCAAGATTTTTTTTTTTTTTTAATTAAGGGAGGCTTTTCCCTCAAAAACCCAGGGGAAGCTGTGGAAGCTCCCTCCTTGCTGGCAGTTGTCCTGCGTTGTACCCAGGCCGACCTGGGCCAGGGATTTCCTGTTAAAAAGGAAAGCGAATGTGGTGTGAGCTCCGAATTTCTGTCCTTCAGCATCAGTCGTGGGCCGAGGTATGCCAGCCCGCTTGGGCGGCCCTGTAAGGGCATCTGTTATTTGGGAGCAGTCTGCGCCGTCTCGGATGCAGCTCAGTGGTTTACAGCCAAACTCTCAGCCAACTTGAATGGTTATTCGCTGACGGACCCTTTGCTCGAGTCCGATGTCCCTGCAAACAGGGATGTGGCAGGAGCCGGTGGGTGGCTGGCCAGCCAGGATGGCCTTTGGTTTGGCTAATTTTATGCGTCTGACGTAGAAAACTCTCATGCGCGCCGCTCCCGACGTGACGTACGGCTGGTTTCTGGGGCTGCTTCTGCACTGATTGCAGCGGCTGGGTATTGGGGGAAAGCAGTCCAAGCCCTGATGTGCTCTTCATATCCAAGACTGTGGTCTCTCGAGTGCTTTTCCATCTCGGCGACCATTCATTAAGCTTGTTCTTGGGGGAAACCATCAACCACCGCATGTGTGAGCCAGGAGGGAGGATCGATTTTTTTCCACCCCCCCTCCCGTGAGAGCAAAATACTCACGGCGCGTTTCCCGGGGCTGACCACGTGCTCACGTGGGGGTTCAAGCCACTTGGGCCCTGGCTCCCCACCTCTGCTCTGCACCGTGAAAGCCAGGTACTTTCAGAAGGGCTGTTTCTGGCTCTTTTTCAGTGAGTTG
>NW_005842091.1:265751-270872 GCF_000455745.1 Alligator sinensis
AAGGTGCTGTGGTTTTAAGGAAGGTATTTCCCAGTACAGGCCAGAAAGGACCAGTCCGGGGGCTTTGGATGGGGTCTGACCTGTTGTGCTCACCCTTGGTGCACCCTCGTTCCACCTTCCAGCTGTGGCTTTGCTGCTCCCCTCCAGGTCCTCTCCAGCCCCAAGCTGTTCCTTTGCCACCGCTCGGAGGCTGCCAGCTGCACCGAGTGACCCCTGCAAAGCCGGCACCAGCTCTGCAGCTCCTTCTTTCTGCTCCATCGAGCTGCCACGTCCGTGAGGGCGAGGATGGAGCGGCTGGGCCACCTGCAGCTGGCAGGGAGCAACCTTTGTGTGACGCCTTTTGCATTGCCCTGGCACGGAGCAGATGACACCGTTGCTGCGAGGAACATAAATGCGTCCATTTAACTCCCGGCCTCGGCTGTCGGGGACTTCTTGGGCATCCTGGTTCAGATCGAGGGCCCTGCTTTCACGCCCTTTGCCAGCGGACAGCGACCTGGTGTTGGAGCCGAGCGATCTGCCAGCTTCATTTGTTGCTGTGGGGGAATGAATAGAAGTGCTTTGTGTGACGCTGTCTGGGTTTGGAGAGCGTCTCGGGGCCCGGGACGGGACCGCTGCCGTCTCTGTGAGTTGCACACTGAGGACTTGTTGTATCCTCAATGTGTGTCTGGGGGGGTCTCGCCCCCAACACGTCCCACCACCCAGCGCTCTTCCAAAGCAGCCACGTCTCCCTGCTGTGAGTGACCCACGGGGACTCGAGCCAGGAGTGGCACCCGCTTGTGGCTCAGCTGGTGGATGAATAGATCGATCCCTCTGTCTGTCTAGCTCCATCCATCCATCATTTATCTATTCATCCATCATCCACCTAGCCATCCGTCTGCCACGGCTATAGTACACAAGTGCCCGGTGGAGGATGCGAGCTCAATAAGACCATAGCAGCACAGGGTACTGCTTTCCAAATGGGGCCTGGTGGCTTCGTTCTTCTGCTCCTCGCACGGGTCTGCCAAGTTGCCCGTAGGTGCCTGCTTGCACGCGCTCACGCTGCCGTGGCCTTGCGCCGGCACCTTGTGAACTCATGCCATGTTCGAAACCGTGCTGGGATCTCTGTTCAGGTCGGGCCACTGTGTGCCTTGGGCAAAACCTGCCAAGGTTTCCTGCTGGGCTCCCCAGATGTGCTGGTTCGGTACCACCTTGAATGGCCTCGCCATGCTGGTCCACCTCATTGAGGGGTGATTCCCCCCAGCTTTGTGAGTCCAGGTTTTCCCTCTTGCCCACATTTGCACCCCATCCTGGGCCCTCTCTGGATGCTCCCAGGCACACGCAGGCCCTCGCTCCTGCCCCATCACGTTGCCCGCTCTGCCTGGCCGTCGCTGGGGCGGTTACAGCCGTGAGCAGCCACTGCAGGGAACGACACCCGGGCCTGCCCACGCTGCTTTGGCCAGCCAGGACCTGCCCCCGGCAGCCCCGCGGCACATCCGTGCTCACAACCCGTACCTCATGCTCGTGGGTGGTTGCTGCTGGGCGAGATCCTGTTCATTCACCATCCGCAGAGGCAGAGTCCTAAGGCTTTCTGGCAGCGTGGGAATGCACTGAGTCAGCCCCGTGGGCTGCCCACCTGCTCCCTGCCCTCTCCGGGATGGTTTCCAGATGAACCTGTGATTGCAGGAGCAGCACACGAGGCTTGAGCTGAAACCCGGAGCTCCCCAGGCCCTGTGAAATGACCCAAGGGAGTATGGATGGGGGATATCCTCTGAATAAGGCAGTGCACAGTGTCTGGAGTCGCGCTTCACGCAGCGTACACCCGCATTGCGGTGCCTCTTCTGGCGGGGGCCCGGCCGAGCCGCCAGTTTTCGTTCTTGGCCCCGCCGCTTGCCTGGCTCTCTCCGTGTTTCTCCTGGCATCCTGTTCTCGCGCCTGAAACCCAACACAGGGACCAGACCACAGACAAGCGTCCACATCACCAGCTGCCGTCGACTCCGTGCTGTCTGCCAGCCTCCGCTCGCAGCGGCCTGACACATGGAAACGTTTTGCTGCTGCTGATAAATTTAGGAGAGAAAACGACAAGGTTCTTGGAAGGGCTGGCGGGAGGGGGTGGGGGAAAAAGGGGTACCCGTTCAGCTCTGGGCAGCGAGGACGAGGAGCGTGTGGTTGGACTCTCCAGAGATGGCGGAGAAGCCCCCCGTGTTCGGCAGAGCAGCTCCTCCATCCCTCAACGCCACGGGCGCTCGGGGCCAGATCCGGTTCCCCTTGGCAAGTGTCCGAATGCGAGCCTGCCTGGACTGCTCTGAACTGCCGGCATCGGGCCGCTGTCCCCGTAGCCTGGAGAGAGGCCTCCGTCAGCCGCAGGGAGGAGGAGAAGGATGCACCCACCTCTGCCAGCAAAGTGGCGCGGCATGGCTTGAGGGCACCTGGGTCTGCTTAGGTGCCGAATAGGAACAGGATCTGCCCCCACAAGTGTCTAAGTCTCTTGGGCACTTGTGAAAGTTTTGGCCTTTGGTCTTCCCTGGCGGGGGCGTTGTCTTGTGATGCTGGAGCGGCGGGGTCTGCGGTCCCTGCTGGGATCCGAGTCTCTCATTGCAACGAGACGAGCGCTTTTTCTGACTGCATCACCGTCCTCTCCGGCACGGCGGCTGCTTATTCTTCCAGAGGCGGCTGCCTCTCAGCAGCGGGTGCAGCACAGTCACCTGTTTTTGGTGCTTTTTTGCATCACTCAGCGCTAATCCCAAGCACTCGCTGGGTGGGGCTCCCACTTGAAAGGTTAAATGAGTCTTGAGGGCAGACACCCGCTTCCTCCCTGCTCCTCCTTGGTGGTCCTGGGAATACCAACCGCTGAAGGACCGGCTCGCTAATAAAAGCAGAAGGGCCTGCCCTCGTTAGACGGTGACAGTGATTAACAGGCTGTGCAGCGGTTGTCATAAAAGGGCCCACATTCAACTCCAAGGCAATTGCATCAGCTCCAGGGAAGTTGCCCTGAAGATCTGGTACACGGTGCTTGTGGAAGGGAGCGGATGGGGGAAATGTCCGGTGAAAACTCGGCGTGTGTTGCCCTGCTGCGGACTCTGCGGGGCTGAGCTCGCGTGCTGCCCGTCTCCCTGCTTCGGAGGTGCAGAAATTGCCAGTATCCGCAGCCCCCGGGACAGTCTGGGTAGGAAAGGACTCCGCAAGCATTAAAAGAGGGAGAAGGAAATAAAATCGTAGAAAGCGAAGGTGGGAAGGGACCTCGGGAGGTCACATCTAGTCCACCCCCTGCTCCAAGCAGGACCAGCCCCAACCGCATCACCTCAGCCAAGGCTTTGCCTCATCCGGAGAACTGCCCGGACGTCCTTTTGTTTGAGATGGAGCATGGAAACCTGCTTTCTGAACCCACGGATCTGCAGGTGTTTCCCATGGCGGCAGCCACGGGGAAAATGCAGATCCAGGTCTCAGTTTCTTCCTTCCAGGTGGGGGAAGACCTTCCCCGCACCAGAGCCCTACTGCGGTCAGGCCGGACACTCCTGTCTCCAAACCAGCAGTGAGATAGCTAAATAGTCCGGTGGTTTGAGTAACTCGCCTAAGCAGCAGTTTCCCCCCAGTCAAGCAAAGGATTTGCTAACTCGGTTTGCACCTGAAGCTCGAAGCTCTTTGGGCAAGGTACCATATGGACGTTTTATTTGTACAGCCCCTAGCCCAGGGCTGCAGGGTACGGTTCTCACCCACCGAGTAGCTAATAATCGTCCTAATAAGAGGAGCAGAGTGACCGTTGTAAAGGCGGAAGGGCTCTTCCGTCGTGGCTTTCCGCAAGGAGCAGGTCGGTTCGTATCCCAAGTAGATTTTCCCTGCAAAAACCACCGAGTTGACCCAGACGGGGAAACAACCTGAAATGCCTGGGGACGGTTACTCCGCGGTGCAGGAGGAGGGTGGAAGCCGCCCTCTTGCCACTGGCTCTGGAGAAGCTTCGTCTGACGGAGGAGGGGAAGCAAACCTATTTCCTACTGCCAGAGCGTAAAAGTTGATGACTGGGAATGGCACAAATTCAATTAAATGCGGAGGGTCTTTGCTGCATCGGTGGAAAATGCTGCGTGCCGTCGACTCGTCCTCCTTGGCAGGGGCCGAAGGAAGAGGAGCTTTCTCCTCCTGCCGGCGCACGGCGCTCGGCTTCCAAAGGCCGTTGAGAATATAGATGATATAACGCCTCGTCGGTTGGGAGCTTTGCATTTCCACTTGGCTGAAGCTGGCCTTCTCCGAAGCCCTGAGCCTGGGTCGCTGGCAGTTCAGCTTTCTCCCTGTTCCCGGCGGAGGGGATTTTTGTTTTCTGTTGGGCTTGGGGTAGAGGATTATTGCTGGCTTAGGAGAGCTGCTCCCCGGGGAGCGGCCGGAAACCCTGCTCCCTTCCCCTGCGGGGTTTGCTTCTCTCCAACACCTCCTCCCAAGGTGCTCCGTCCAGGCATCGTTTCGGGAGGTGAAGCGCTCTCCCTGCTGGAAGGACCCAGGGTGCGAGCTGCTTCGATGGAGAGGCAGGAGGAACGGTTGTGTAGCAAAGGAAATGCTCCTTATCCCTTTGGTCCTGACCATGCTGGGGAGTGGATCGGGGCTGGAGACCACATGCAGCGGCAGGATCTCCTTTCCCCACCCTCTAGTCCACATGAGGAGAGGCAATCGGAGGCATTGGCCTTGCATCCCAATAGAAACCGGTAGCATAAGCGTGTTGGAGGGAAGTGCTGGCATTTACCTGGTGTTGCGTGTGCGCCAGGACCCCTCTGCTGAAGGGTTGTCCACTTGCAAGGCCCCCAGAAATGGGTCCGGCCGATCTTTGCTGACCTCTGGTAGGATGCAACAGGAGGCAGAGATTTTGTGCAGCTCCTGGTCTGATTGCAACAGGGGCTGGCGTCGGGGTGCACTGCCTTTGCATGGGGGGTTTGCTTCCCTTCACTGTGGGCATCGCATGCTGCCCTGTTGCCCCAGCTCAGCCTGCAGGGTGGATCGGAGGTGGAGATTATCCTGGGTGGAAAGAGCCATGTCCCCTTCCCCTTGTCCCCTCCCCAGCCCTCATTTCCAGAGACCAGACAGATGGATCGTGGTGGCTGCTCGAGGCTGAAATCCCAGCTGACCACCCGTGATGCCAAGGTCGCGGGCGACTTCCTGCTG
>NW_005842091.1:270903-286677 GCF_000455745.1 Alligator sinensis
GCCAGGGGACAGGGCACCACCAGCGCTAATGTGACACTGAGACGCAACATCAGGGCTCGGGAGCCTTGGATATCCTCGGGTGCCTGGGCAGGCTGTTTTTATTCACTGGGCTGGGCTGGAGGCAGGTGCTTGGCCTCTCTTTTTTTTCTTTTCCCTTCTTCTTTTTCTCAGAGCAGGGTCAGTGGCTTGTGGGAACGTCCAGCTCCCATTTCCTATTGCAACCAGCTGCCCAAGGCAAAGGCGAGCACCGGGAAGTCTTTGGGAATGATTCCTGACGGGCCAGGGAACAGGTCCCCCGGTGCCAGGCAGAGCTGGGCGGTCCTCGCGGTGACGGCCCGGCTTTCTTCTCCTGACATGGCAAGTCCAAGGTGGCTGCTGAGAAATGTTGGAAGACCTGATTCCAGTAATAATAGCAGCTCACATTTCTGCAGAGCTCAGGGGAATACGTTCGGACGCGCTCTTTTTGTGCTCTCCAGTCCTTAAAGGACAGGAGTGGCTTACCTGCCACCGAATTGCAGCCACCTCTGGGGTGGGATGTGGCAGGACTTGAAAGGGCTGCTGTCAGATGGAGTTAGCTTCTGCAGTAATGCGGTCCTGTGTAAGAGAAAAGGTGCCGTGAGTTTAGATTTAGGATTTTAGTGAATGGGTTTGTTGGGTTTTTTTTTTTTTTTTAAACCGATACTTAAACTATACCTGCTCTGTAGCCGTGTCAGATTGGTGTCAAGTGGGACAGGACCGCAAGAGAACTTGAGTTCGTCCGCTGAGCTGAGTGAAGGGCAAAGACGGTAAATAATGAATGAAAAGAAAATGATGGAGAAGGAGGTTTTCACAATTGCCTCAACGACATTGGAGCAAAATCCCCATTTTGTTTAAAAAAATGCTCAGATGAATGTCGTCGAGGATGTATGTTGGTCTGAGATGAAAAGAAAAGCAAAAATCTCAAACTTTTGGTCTAAAATGATACCTTTTATTCGACCAGCCGGGAAACTGCCAAAGAAAAGGCGTTGTGACACTCCCCGCTTTCCCCTCAACCCCAAGATGTTTTTTTGTTCAAATGAAATCCCCACCCCGACCAGTTTGCAACCCGCCACTTGCAAGCGGAAAAACTGCTCAGAAAAATTCCCAGCTGGTCTATTTAGGACGGGATGTGAAGACTTCTGCCCAGGGCTGCGTGCGTGCGCCTGTCTGGGAGAGATCGCACCAACCACTTCCAAGCCACCGAGAGACGCTAATTTACTGGAAAACTGTCTTCTCAAAAATGTCAATAGAGCCCATTTAAAAAAAAATAAATAAAAAAATCACCACCCGGTGCCTCGAGCTTTGGAAAGGGATCGGCTGATAGAGGCTTTGGGAGCCGCTCGCAGCGGATGAGTCAGACTTAGTCAGGGCGGCCGCGGCCAGAACGGTTGCAGATGCAGAACACGCCCCGGGTCTTGAAAGGCTCCTGAAGAGCTCCGAGCCAGTTCCCTTCTGCGCGCCGAAATCGGGGCAGCGGCTCAATGCAAGCAGCCCCTTGCGGCGCCATCCCTGATGCCAGTGCCGTGGGTGGATGCCGGCGGGGTCTGGCTGCAAGCTGACGGGGCTGGGGTGGAGATGGATGTCCTCGAAAGCGCCGAATGCATGCATGGGCCCATCCAGACCCTCCCCATCGTGAGGAGGCTGCGTTGAAGCTGAGCAGGGCGGATGCTGTGCTGTTAGGCACCTTGTATGAGAGCCCACGCAAGGAGCCACATAAAACCCCTGGTTATGGAAGCAGCCGAAGGGGCTTTCCAAGCCCCCAAATGCCCCTTGGACCGTGCTGCTGACGCCGCCCGTGCTTGCAGCTCCACGCTGGCGCTCTTGGTCTTTTCTGACCTCCTTTTGCTCAGCAACTCGCCATTTATTTTTGGTGACTCCTTGCTCCAGAGCTGCCGGTGGACGGGAAAGCTCGGGGAAGCAGGCACGGACCACTCCCAGAACTGCTTTGCTCTCAGCCTGCGGGGAGGGTTTTGGTTTTTTTTATAGTAAAAAAGAGTGAAATTTGTTCCCCGTCTTCCCCGGGGCAGTAGAACAAATTGGACGCAGCTGGAAAGTCTCCCGTTTGGAGGCGGAAAATGTGACGCTGTTTCCCTTTCCAAAATAACTTGTCCTTTGTGACGAGCCGCCCATAAGAAGCAATCAGTTTTTGTAGCTGGTGAAGGAGTCTGGCTTTGCAGCCCCCCAGGCGATGGAGGCCCTTGGAGCATGCGTGCCGAGGCGTGTGCACGGCTCTGCCGTGACAGCAGGAACTCGGGTGTGGGAATCGACCTTCTCAGAGCCCACGTCTACACGTGATGCTGTGACACGTGTAATACTCGCACAACCGAGTACTAAATGACCGCTCAGTAACTGGCATTACCGCACAGTAGCATCCCTGCACGGCTTCCTGCTCACGCTGACTGCGCGGTAGCATCACATCATGGTTTGTGACCCACGATGCTACCGCGCAGTATTAACGAGCTACTGTCCAGTGCTAATGAGCAGTGTCTCGTGTAGAAATGGCCAGCGTGTGTTGTGTGACCAGTGAGGCAGGGGGCAAAGAAAGCTAGACCAGAGTGAAGGTGCCAAGAGGACCAAGACCGGCGTGTATGTATAATTATTATAAGTTACCATATCGCCTCATGTTTATTATGCTCCAGAATATAATCCACGCCTTTATTTTTCCTCCTTCTGCCTTTCAAGAACAAGATCCTTCCTTGTAGTAAGGACCTGAGCAGCAGCAGCGAGGGCAGAGCCTGCTCACTCTTCTCCTTGTGGACTCTCCATCCTTGGAGGTGTTTAAACTCTGGTAGACGAAGCCTTGGCTGGGACGATGCAGTTGGGGCTTGTCCTGCTTGGAGCAGGGGTTGGACTAGATGTGACCCCCTGAGCTCCCTTCAACCCTCATTGTCTATGATTGCTCTGAGCTCCTGCAGATTTTACTTCTGGTTTTCACCCAGAGTGGCAAAACCTTTTTCTTACTGATTGTCTTTCACACAACGCGCACTTCGATTTTTCCAGGAGCTGGTTTTTGTATATGAAAAAAGATGGTAACTGAAGAGGCTAAAGTTGGCATTTTCCACGGGATGCCTCGAGTCCTGCGAGGGGGACCTGGGGCCTAGACAGGTTGAGACCCACTGTGTTAGGTAGTTCAATGCACTTTGCTGATTCACACACTCCCCTAAGAGCAAGTTTTTTCCCAGGGGACTTGGTGACTTCTATTAAAGCCCGGTCACTTTGGGGCTGCCCCAGGTTTTTATTCTCTAAGCCCGGGAGACACGAGACTTCCTGAGTCTGGAACACGTGTTGCTTATTTGCTGGGAAGTGTGCAGACACCCGCCCCTGCAGACGTGCCACCGATTTTTTTTCAAGGTGGTGCAGCAAAAAAAGGGAGATTAGGATTCAAAACCCCGGGCCAGGCGCTCGCACGCTCTCAGAGCGATCATCTGTCGTCTTGTAACTTCTCCGGGAATCGAAGCTTTTGTGCCGCACGGTTGTTTAAGGAATTTTAAACAGGGGCAGATCAGCTGTCAGCTCACCTGGGAGCCATTCTCCAAGTCAGCTGGGAGCTGCTTGCTCATTCACAGCCACCGGCCTGCTCCGGCAGAGATGGCCTGGGCCTGGATCAGTACACCTCTCAGGGATGGAGGGAGCCCCCCAGGCGTGGGACGGAGACAGACGGGCTGTGCGCCCATGCACGTGCAGCATGAACGTGCCCTGCGTCAGCTGGGAGGCCGGGAAGGACCCCGGGCAGGTTGTGGTCTCGTTGCCCGAGGACGGATCAGGCCTGTAGCTGCAGGGAGGGAAGCACTGGGGATGCTGACTGGGCTGCCCTGGCCGGGTTCACTCCTGCTTCCCCGGTCCCTGCAGCGTGATGCCCGGGGCAGAGCTGGGGGCACGACTGATTCCTCTTTGCAATGTGCCTGTGTGTGCGTGTGCACCCTAATGCAGAGGGGAAGAGCAGCCTAAATTTGGAGCCACGGTCCAGCTGCATGGGGACATCGGTCTTTGTAATAAAGGCCGTGGGGAAGACTACAAGAGCCCGTCCTGCCCTGCTGCAGAGCCTGGCCAGGTCCCTTGCGGGGGACAGTCCTACCGCCCTGTGTCCCTCTGACCTCTGTGGATTGAGGGGACCCCCTGCATTGCCAGGGTTTGCACCTAGAGGGCTGTCTCTGCAGTATATTTTCCTGGCAGCTCCTCCTCACTGTGCCCGGTTGAACGAAGGGTTGAGCTTCCCTTCTGTGGCGCTCCCGTAGCATGGCTTCGCCAAAGCCAGCGCTCTTACGTTGGTGCCCTTGTGCATAGCCAGCGGGAAGTAGCAATGCCCCAGGGGTCTGTGCAGGGTGGGGTGAATGGTGCTCATCCGCTCCCCCATGCAAGACCTCAGCCCTTTGGGATGAGCTCCCTGGGCTTGAAGCACCAAACAAGGTCCCACCTGACACAGGTAAATCAAGAGCATTTTCCCCTGGCGAGCGACTGGGGACAGATCCTGCTCTCCTGGGTGCTCTGCCTCTATCAGGGCATTCAGGATTGCACCCAGGGACAAGGAGTTTGGGGCTGATGGCAAGCCGGTGGCTCAACTTGCCCCCAGGGAGAGAGTCCCACCCCCCAGCCCTGGGGTCTGCAGGCTTGTGCAGCCTGGCAGCGATGGAGAGGCCGAGAGAGTTATCGGACCACAACCCGCCTTGCCCTTGGTTTGGGTTGTTCCTTCCCCTGGTCCCATTGACTCCCAAGCCAGGATAGCTGCGGAGCGGTTTTAATTAATGATGCAGCAGCAGCCGCCCGGCGCTGCACACAGCTGCCAGGGGGAAGAGCAGGCACGAGCGGTGCCAACTCCAGGCTGGACACCAGCCTGGCAGGGATGATTTAGGCAGAGCTTGGCTCTTGCAGTGGTGCCATGCCGGGGGGCACCAGCTACCCCGGCTCCCAGAGCCCTGAGATTTAGGCTCCCACGAATGTTTAAGGCAAGGGGAGAAAGGAGGGTGTTTGCCATCCAGTCTCTGCAGCGAGCATGCGTTGTTCCAGCTCTCCTTTACCTGTGCACTGCCACAGCAGGCATGGGATAAGGCAAAGGCATGGGACAGCCAGAGCACAGCAATGGGGCGCAGTCAGTGCAGGACCTGCTCATTTCTTTTCTCCCCTTAAATCGGGTGCAGTCGAGTGTGGAGGGGTGCATTTGATCTCCTGAACCCGTGGGATCTTCACACCTTTCTGAATCTCACTTCTTCCCCCGCCCCACCGCGGCCCAGCATGGATTGTTTTCGGTGCTCGGATGTGATCGGGCAGAGACGCAGCAAGGCAACCCGTGCAGCCGTGCGCAGGGATCGCTAAGAGCCTTGCTGTTCTCCCGTGTTTAAAGCCCCCTGACGTACCGACAGACGGGTCTTTTGTGTCATCGGGTCTTCAGTTGGCGCCCGTGGGCTGAGCGTTTCATCTGGGGATGCCGGCTGGGCGCTGTTTACACGTTGGGAGAAGTTCCCAAACCACTTGGGCTGATGGAGACAGCTGGGACTGTCACAGCTTGTTCAGGAAATGAAAGCAGGGAGTGGTGGTGGGGGAAGTCACTCTCTAAATAGTACATTTCCATCTGTGTTTGGAAGGGGGGAAAGCGCTCTCAGCAGCTCTGTCTGCAGCGCTGCACCAGACCACATCCGTCCTGCTCCGGGAAGGAGACGGCGTTCCCACAGATCCGGTGAGCGCAGCCCCTTCAAAATCCCTGACAAATGGGTTTGGGGGGAAGCCACAGAGAGGACAGGCTTGTTTTCCTGGTTAGCAAAGCAGGAAGCCCTTGAGCGCACCCAGGAAAGCCTGCGGCAAAGGGGGAATGAGACCCTGGAGCTGGAGCGTGCAAGACCATCAGTGCCAAGGGACGGGGGCAGAAGAGCACTTGCCCCGTGGCCGTCTCCCCATCGGTGCTGTTTCCAGTGCAGCGGCTTTCTAACATGCGTCACAGTCTGGACCGCTCGGTCCTTAGGAAGGCGGAGGTGCTTGGGGTCCCTGGCTGAGACCTGTGGGATTGAGGCATCACCCAGCCGGGACGTAAATGAAACGAGACAAAGACGGGCTGTGCGCCACGGACCATGTTTGTATGAGGCTTCCTGTAGCCCGTATCACCGCTGCCCCAACCCCGTGCAAACCCTGCAGCTCACAAGCACCGTGCAGGCCCACGACTGGCACCAGGAGCTGTGCAAGGTGCACGGCAAAGGAGGAGCAGGAGGAAGGAAGGGAGAATTCACACTTGTCTTCCTGAGCGAGACCGTCCCTGGCTGCCTCTGAATTGACAGATGCTTCGATTTGATTAGCAGATGCTGCCAAAGCTCCCGGATGAGTCCCCAGGGCTATGAATAATTTCACTTTGTTTGTATTTATTTGATCTCGGTCGCTGTTTGATCCACAGCCCCCACGAACCTCGGCCTCTGCAGCCGCACCTTGGAGCCAGGAAGCACCGGGCTGAAAACGCCGGAGGGGCTATTTTCTGCAGTCCCCACCGGGGCTGTTTGCACCTGCATTGCATTTACACCAGTGCAGAATTGTCTAGAGGCAAGAAGAAGGAACAGCCCTGACCACTTAAACTGGGACCTGAAGTTTAAATTTGGGGCATAAAATACCTTCCTGGCCTCGTTGCCCCTTCATGGCCTCTTGTTTTTTGCAAAGGGCTGATGAGCAACCCGGGAAGGCCCTGCTCTTGGCAGGCACCCAGAGCCACCACTGGAAGTCGCCATGCTCTGGGCCGTGTTAACGCTGCTTCAGAAATGGCAGCGAGATCAGATGTTCCCCAGAGCGAGCAGCCGATCCACGTAACGGCAGCCAGGAGGCCACGTGCCTGCAGGCAGGAGTGAGGTGTAAAACTCAGCACCCCGCTGCAATGCAGCCCGTGCTATCCCTGGCTCCGGCTCCCCCCGCACGCTCCCTTTTTCAGTGTACCTCCAGCCTGTTCTGCCCTTCTCGTGCTGAGCTCCCCACGTCCCCCAGCACCCCTTCGATCTGCTTTACAGATCTCCTCCCTGAGCTTCCCTTCATCAGAGATGTGAGCAAACGTGGCCTCCTGCTCTCGGTATTTCTAGCGGGCACAGGGCAGGTGAAGAGCTTAACCCCCATCAACTTCCTGGGCTCTGAACTGGACCCAGAGAGGGGAGCATGGAGTCCCCTGGTCCTTGATTTCTACCCTCTTTGGCGATGACGAGTTCCCTTGTGTCCCAAAGAGCTGCAGCCATGACTCATGGCGCACCGTGGGCTGCACCCAGCTGTTGGCCACCCTCCAGCGCAGGAGGAGCAAGGGCCAAGAGCAGCCACATCCAAGCCCGGACCGTGTTCAAAGGGTCCCCCGCACTGTGATGATCCCCTCGCACATAAAATGGAAGCAGCTGTCAGAGCTCCCTGTTATCTATGGAGCACCGTGGTCGGGAACATCTGACTTGGGTTTCTTACTCCAGGAAATCTGGGCAGGCAAACTCCAGAGAAAGGCAAACTGTTGTGGGGCAGACGAGCTGCCAGAGCTGGCTGATGGATGGGGGGTTTTGGTGGGTGATTGGGACCTTGATTATCTTATGGGTTAAACCACACGCACAGAGAAGCCCCTTCGCTGGCAGCAATTAAAGAAGTCAGGATTTCAGCTCTGATTCAGAAGGGCTGGGAATAAAAAAAGAAAATGAGAAACACGACACAACTAATCAACACGTCCAGTCAGCACCCGGGTGTGTGGGAGAGCAATGAGGATGGCTCATGAGAAGTGAAGCATGGGCAGGCCTGAAGTTGCAAAGCTGCCTTGGTCTCTGACGCAACGGCCGTATTGTCACGGAGCAAAACTGTACTCTGTTCTCGTCGGGACGACACGACCAGGCCTCTGGGAAGGCAGAAGGATGGAGAGCATGACTGATGGTGCGGTGTTGTGGCCACGCTGAAGTGTGATGGGCATCTTTCCTGGTATTGCACTATTGCACTCATAGGCCTAGCAAAAATGCCGTTGCATTTTACCCGGGTCAGGACTAGATCTGAGCCGTTAGAGTTCAGCTATTGCAGCCCCCGTGGTGAGTCAAATGACCCCTGCGCATCCAGTCTGCATGGCAGTTGAAGGCTTTTGTGCAAAGGAGATATCACAGAAATAGAAGATGAAAAGCCGTTCTGAACTTGCGACTCGGTCGTTCCTGTCTGAGATGGTCTGGCCCCGCACGTTGAGTAGGATGGACTCTTCGAAGCAGGCTAGAATATATTTTGAGGGATGTGGGATTCACGGTATGTGGGGATCGAGGTGGGGAGCGCAGCCCCTAGCATATTGCTGAGTTCTCGATTTGTGTGGGAAGAGTTGCTATTTCAGTGGTCTCGGTGTCGCTGTGGCCAGCCAGGCGCTGAGCTGAAGTGGGAGCACTTCCCATTTGGGTTGTGCGCCTCTAGATACGTCCCCTCTTTGGACGGGGGCAGGACTGGAACCTAAACGACGCTCGGGGCACGAGAAGGAGTTTGACCGGAGAAGATCACAGCTGGGCGACTTGGAGAACAGAAAAAGAAAATAGATCGAAAATACTTTATCCGCTTTTCTGCCATTTCAGTGTAGAATTAAAAAGCAAATCCTGGCAACTCCTTGTCTTTCTTAACAAACAGGAATAATTTTGCAAGTCCTATTCCAGTTCTCAAGTAATTTGCAAGAACATAACTTTCCCATAGTACCTTTCACCCCAAGGGGCCTTAAAACGAGATGCTGACTTGCCCTGTATGTCTTCTACACGTGTGTGTGCATGCACGCACCTACATCCCTCTTGCATCCATGACAAACAGCACCTTGAATAATACCGAATGAAATGCTTTTAAACTTCACGTTTTCATTGCACTCATTGCTAAGGCTCATATTCCTCTGCGCAAGGGAAACGAAACCAAGACGCGGTCAGCTTTGCTGTCTGGATCTCATATTCTACTGCAATACTGCGGAGGGTGTTCACGTGCAACCAAAACACTTTCCTTTTTTTTTTTAAGCCCTGGAGTTTAAAAGAAAAATTATACAGGCCTGTCTTCTGATCTTGGGAGGGTCGGATTTTGGCAGGTGGTTTTGAGTCTGAACTCCCTCGGTTTGAAGATAGCCCCGTCCCCGCACTCTGTGGGGAGTATTCAAACCGGGAACACCGATGCATGTGAAATATGGCTGGCTGTTAAAAAAATATATAAGCCCTCATTAATTTTGTTGTGCCTGCTCTCACGCCTGGGACTGTATCCCGCTCGCCTGCTTCACTTTGGTGTCTTCTTGCAGTAACGGACCCGGTTGCGTTCTCTTTCCCACACTTGTCTTGCTGCAATGATTCAAAGCCCTAAATCCAGCAGCCCCATAGAGGTCCAAAAGCAAATTTCCTTTATTTATTGGAGTGCCCGAGAATCCCAGTTACCAGAGGTATAAAATTGGTCACCGGCACCTTCACACCGTTTGCAGAGGGGCATAATTTTTGTTTTATTGCTTGTAGACAGCACGGCAGGTATCTTCAGGGGCCATAAAACACGAGATGTCTGGGGAGGAAGGATATGTTTAAAAGGCTGATCCCTCTGGAAGGGGTAATAATCTCCGGGATTACTAGTTTGGTAGCTGCAGGCGAATTTTCTACCCTGGAAAGAGATTATTAGCAGCTGCTGAAGGCAGCACATTTTTCCTTTCCACGTTACAAAAGAAAAGGAGACTTGGACTGTGTTTTTGTGGTTTATCTGTGGGACGGTCACTCTGAACCCAGCAGTGAAACCATTGAATCAGTTGTTTTTCCTGTGGATTATTACTAGCCGAAAGCTTGGAGACCCCCTTGCTTTTCAGAGCTAGGGTTTGGCAATGCTAGTAGGTTTGTACTTACCTTGAAGTGCAGGTGTTTGTCCCACGTGAGCCACTCTGAGCCTTTCTGGATAGGGCAGGACATAAGTCTTAATAATAATAATAATTATTAACATTTTACAGTCAAGCTCCTGTTCAAGGAGGAGCCTGCAGATGGCGGGGGCATAACATTCAAGCAGCCCAGGTGCGTCCGCAGGATTAGGAGCATCGGGGCCAGGCCTGCCACGTGTCAGACACCTTGGGCCAGGATAGAGGTTGCACTTGGCAACTCAATAATGTGTTACAACCCGTACCATGATACACATGCCTGGGGTTAAATCTCGTTTAGGGGCCCAATCGTCACGTGATAACCGAAGCTCGATGGACGTAGTCTGGCTGAACCAGACGTAGCTGAAGCAGTTCTGCGACTGGTTGTGTATCGTCTATCGCGCAAACTTATGATGGACCTAAACTCCCTTTGGCTTCGTCAGTGAGGCACCAAGTCCTCGCTTCCCCGTCGGGTCTATGGCGCAAGTCGCTACGTGTGAAGTCCACAGGTGCCGAGGTTCGGGAGACATCTTTCCGCTGGACTTGACGTTCAGCACGTCCCCAGAAAACCCTTGGGTTTTGCATGCGTCAGGAGGAATGTTTAAAAGGGCGCCATAAGTTGAAAAATCAGATTTTTTTTAAAACAAAGTCTCAGCCTGCGCTGCTGGCAACTAGGGAGAGGATTTGGTGGGGGTTTTTTGTTTTTAATTCTATTTTCCTCATTTGCTTTTCTTTCCCTGCTTCCAGCCTGGTGCTCTGCTTGGCTGGTGGACGCGGACTGCTCGGCCCCGTGTTCGTTCCTCGCCAGCCTTGCTTTCGGCTTGTCGAGGTGCTGCTGCTGCATTGTGGCTGGTGAGCCCGTGCAGCGGGGACAGATCCTGTCTAGACAGACTGCTCCCACCCTTGGTGAACGAGTTATGTTTCATTTGAAAAAGTCTCGTTCCCCGCCCCTCCCTATACATCCCGGAGTCCCACCCTGCCATGAACCTCCCTTCCCTGGAAAGTACCCAGATCCTCACCCTCGGGGAACAGTCTTTCGTCTGGCTGTAGCGAGGGACTGGAAGAGCCGAGTCTCCTTCAGGCCCAGACCACCCCCTCTCTTCAGACAAAAACCACGAGCGGGGAAAAAGATCTCTGCCAAAGATGCTCTTGGAGAGATCATGCACCCCCTGCCCCGCATCGCCCTTTGCAAAGAGCATGGGGGTTGGCTTGATGAGCAGTGGAAACCCTGGGGAAGGGCCAAAAGGAAATCCAGGTCTCGTGACCGAAATCCTGAGCTGTTCCAGAGAGAGGAGATGAAGTTCCTCTCCAACGCCCTTAACTGTGCACTGAGAGAAGAGGGGTGTGCGTGTGTGTACCTGAAGGGTGTTTGTACCCGAAAGCTTGCAAAGAACAACTTTTCCAGCTATTTAGTTGCTGTCATAAAAGGCATCGCGTTTGCCCAAAGAACCGTGTGAGCATGCGCGTGTGTGTGCATGTGTGTGTGCATGTGCATGTGCGTGCGAGCGTGTGTGACGGGGAGGTGGTTGTCATTCCTATTTCCCTTTAAGGGAGGGAGGCCGGGGCAGCTAACCCCTTTAATTGTGTGCGCTGAAGGCTGACAGTGTTGAGGATCAGTCTTTAAAAGGGGTACTGAACCTTTAATTCCTGAATAAATCATCTCCAGTCTGTTGCCCCTTCATCTGCAAGCTGTTTGAGCGCTGTACATATTCAGTGATGGAAAGGGTCATTTGAAGATCAGAGCCCTCGATTGACCTGGGTCACAGGCAAGACACCTGTCACAAACTCTCCCCGCCGCCCCCGCGCCCGGTGGCAGCGAGGACTTGTGAATCGGGGACACCGGGGGGAGGATATCAATAAACGGATTTCTAATTGCTGCTTTGCAGACACGTTTCGGAGGGTTTATGCCCCTTTCTGCCTCCCCGCCCCCCTCTTACGAGCATCATTCTTTTGCCGTGCGAGATTGGATATTGCCCTTGGTGCGACAACTGAAAGGGGGAAGAAGCTGGGAGCAGAGGTAGGTGGCTCGTCCAAGAGCCACGTCTGTTAATATTTCACGTGATCAAGGACTAGCTGTTAAAGCTTTGCTGTATAATTGCTAGGAAAGCACATTGTACTTCTACTAGTGCATAGGGGTGGTGCCTTATAGTAAGGACCGTTTCTCCTGTCTTATTCTAGCATTGACCGTCTCCAGACGGTCCTTTTACAGTGGACCCAAGCCAACTGGTGGCCTCTCCCCTCCGGTCAGCAGAGGGTTAATATTGGATGCTGCAATGAGGCCTCTCGTTACTGCGCTCCCGTTAACTCCAAGATACGCTCCTGCCCTCGGACCCCTCTTGTTCCCAGCCTAGCAAAACGCTTAAATCTGTTTTCAGGGTTACACATGTGCTTCCGTGCAACGTTTTGGCCCAAAGGGGAAGGACGTATTGGGGAAATGTTTGGATTTCATTTTCTTGAAAAAAATGCAAATGTTCTCTGTCCAAAAATAGAACTTTGCGGCTTTTCGGTTTGTTGGTTTTTCACGTAACACTTTTTTTTTCTTCCCCCTTCTGTGCTCTGATCGGTAGCAAAATGGGGGGAAAAGGGTAATAGGAAGGAAGACGCGTTACCCTGCCACCCCCAGATCTTCAGTTTTGCTTGCTGTTAAAACTAAAAAATTGAGGGAAAAGGGAAAATTGCATTTTTGAAAGCCACTGTTTAATGCTAAAAAGACTCCACCTGAAAAAGTAACGTGGCCAGCTCTGCTTAGATGTTGAGGTTTCATTGGTTACGCTCCCTGGCTAAATTTAAAATGTAAATTCAGAGGTTCCTGCCTGTCGTTAATGTGTATTCACAATATTCACGTGTCTAAGGTGCCCGTCACCTTGGCATCTAGGCACCAAGGTACCCGAAAGAAGCGGTTTCCACGATGCCTTGGGATGAGTGATCTCTGTGATCCTTTTCTCCTATAACTCTTGCCCCTCTGTATGTGGAGGGAGAGTCAATGCTGATGTTTTGTGTCGCACCAGTTGTATCCAGCATATGGGATCCAGCTGCTATTTCATTACTGCAACCCTACGAATATCTTAACTTAACCCAGCACAAAGCTGCTCTCGAGCAGTCGGGTCGGCTAGGTAAGTGGTGTTTGTCTCGTTGCACAGAACGGCATTACGGGGGCTCCCGTGTAGCAACGCTTGCAAAGCGTGCTCCCCTTGGAGGCGATGGAGGAATTACGAGCACAGCACGTGCATAAATTGCAGCTGTACAAGAGCTGGAAGATCCAGACCAGATCAATCTTCAGTTCCCGTAATGTTCGTACACTAATTACCAACAAATATTGACCCACAATTTCATACCTGAGCGGGTGCTGGAGGTAACCCGCATTAGCATGGATTTTTGGG
Organism: Alligator sinensis; assembly: GCF_000455745.1. Lineage (NCBI taxonomy): Eukaryota > Metazoa > Chordata > Crocodylia > Alligatoridae > Alligator > Alligator sinensis. The sequence goes on from NW_005842091.1 coordinate 284,107, forward strand.
GGCTGCTGGCTGTTCTCTTGGGCATTGATGATATATCTTGCAACGCATCCCGTGTGTTAGAGAGCGCCGTGTGATGTGATGGATCGCTAGGTTAAGACCAGCGCTAAGCTGTGGATCAGACATCTCTGCCAGCAGAGATTCAGGTTGCTCGTCTCGAGGTAGCTGCCTCGTTGCTGGTCTGTGGCGTCGCGGATCTGAACACTTGCCCGTGGTTGAAGAGCAAAGAGTAACTTTTCCATGCTCCCATTCCACTCCTCGTCCCTCTAACCTCTGATTTTGCGGGCCATGCTGGACTTTTCCAGGAGAAAGGAAGACCCCAGGACCCAGTCGCTTGGCGTAAAGCAAACTCCTGGCAACCCTTGGGACGGGGAGCTGGAGTCTCATTATTTCCGCCTCCTTTCCCAGTGTGCACTAAATCATCTGCTCCAAATAAAAATGCATCTAAAGCTGGCAGAAGCAGCAGGACCTTGTTGAATTTACCTTGGCCAAACTCAGGGGAAAACCGAAGACGTTGGCTTCGCTTGCTTAATGAGCTTTTATTTGGTTGCTTGAATGTTTTCCACCAAAGTCATATTTGCGGATGGCCGGCCAGCGAGCCCAGGCTTGGGAGATGTTGCCTGTTGTTAAGAGCTATTGAGTGGCACAATCTCCGTCTGGCTGAGGGAGCCCAGCACCAGGCAGGATTGGAGCTCTCTTGCAGAAATACCAGCTCTGGCGGGAAACGGCTTCCCTATTTCCCATCCCACGAGCTACCTGATTTCATTAAACAGCCAAGAGGAAATAGCTCGGGCCTGAAGCTGGGAAAGGTTTCGGGGCTCTGCGTACTGAAGAGGCCCGTAACTCCAGCTGGGATCCGGGAGGAGCTGAGACTTGAGACAACAGGCAGCATGGGATGAAAAGTGCATTATTTTCAGTAGCTAGCCAGGGATGCCTCCTTATGTGCAAAAGGGTGGGTGAGACCCAGTCCAGCTTCTAGCAAACTTCGGTGTCCCCATCAGCAACCCATGTAATATGGGCAAAACCTGACACCTCTAGTGGCGACATCAACCCAGCCAAGGACGTTTGAACTGGTGACAAACTGGCTCAGTTAGGCATCTGGCTGCCCCATTGCAGATGTTTCCAGATGTGGACTGAGATGTGCAGCAGGTAGGGTGGGAAGCTGGTCCCTGACTTTTTGCATACTTGTGCCTGTTGTGTGGATAAAGCGAGGACTGTGGGCTCTCAGCCGAATGCTAAACCCAGCTGCTTTCCAAAGAGATGAATCTGCCTTTTTGCTGTCTGTGATACCCGGCTCTACATAATCATATGCCATTATGTGCATTCAACAGTAACCCTTTGGCCTTAACGACTCTATGGAAATGAATGTGACTGCTGGGCCTGGAAAGAAAACACCTTAATCCTTCCCAGAGGAGAGAGATGCTACTACAACCGACTGTCCCCGTGCTCTCCGGAGGCCAGCCACTGAACCCGGCCAGGCCCCGGGGAGCACAGGCTGCCTCGTCTTCCCCAGCCAGGATTTAAAAGCATCACTTGAGGGCCTGGCAAGCAAGCCTGTGGCACTCGGGGTCTGAGGAGAAATCAATCGGCCGTATTGGATTTTGCAAGGCATTTGGATCAAAAGGAAAAAATCATGCATTAGACGCTTGAAAACCTTCAGGGCCTTGAACTGCCCATAATTACACAGTCCAGGTCATAGAAATTAGCATGGTCTCCATGTAAATCGGATGCCAAGTACCAGGGAGGTGGTGGATTATAGTTCAGAGGAGATGAGGATCAACCCCATGGAGGGGAGGGGGTGACCCCTTCAGGTCTCCCCTTTGGCGGCTGGGTTTTAGGGCTCACTGTCTGGGGTGGGCTCTGTCTCTTCTGCATTAGGAGTCTCAAGGAGCGGAGGGGGGGGATGCCTCTGACTCAATCCCTTTGGACCCGATCCTGTGCTTCCCCTGGGGCTAGCTCTTCAAATGCTCCCAGACCTTCAGTGCTGTTGGAAACAGGGAACTGATGGGCCAGGGTAGATGCAGGTGGGGTGGCAACAGGCAAGTCCGGGTGTGCCAGTGCACACCCATCGCAGCCAACGTGCATAAACCCCCATTGCTCTCAGCCCTGTGACCCCCAAGTGACAGGTATGTCTATGCATTAAATGCGTGGTCTGTGCCCTGCCCAGCTGCTCTCCTTCCTCTTCCCCTCCAAGGCTGCCAGGCAGCACATTGCCCTTGTCCTGGGCCCAGGTGGGACCCGAGACGAGACCTGCAAACCATTAGCGACACAAACTAAGGCAGCCAGGGGAGCACGCTCGTTCTGTTGTCTTGCTTGGTCTCCTGCCGCGGCTTTAGCCCCGACTGCCGCGTGTTTCAGATGGCACCAACTAACTCTTCTTAAAATCCAACATAGCAGTGGCCGTGTTGGATTTTAGCCATGCTCAGCTGTGGTTTCAGCTACTGGCCTGGTTCTTATCTAGGTGACCAGCTGGGTATCAAGCCACTTAGCAAAAGAAAACTGCTCCATGTGGAAATGCCCCAACTGGCTCCAGATCAGATGGATACGGATGTCTCCAGGCCCTCCAGCTCCTTA
>NW_005842091.1:286687-302725 GCF_000455745.1 Alligator sinensis
ATTACCAGCTTCCAGGTCGTGGCCTGTGACCCCAGTGGGGTCAGTGACTTGCGTGTGCTGCAGGGCGAAGTCGGCTGTTTTCAAGACGAAAAGTGAGCAAGGGAAACGGGGCGAGTGGCTCGATGGTGCCAAACTTCATTCCTCCCACTCCACCCACCCCTACGGACATATTGCACTCCTGTCCTGGGCAGGAAACACCCCCCTGGCAGGATCAAGGACTACCATCTTCATGACTCGCTGCCAATCTGTGGGTGCTTAGGTGCAGTGTGGATGCCTGGCAATTGGAGATGTGGAGCCAGTGCATCGTGCACACCACACGTGCCAGCCTGCCTGGCTTCAGACAGGGCACTTCAAGGGCAAAAGCCTCCTGCCCCAGTCAGGACCAAGCCCATGCTCAAAGCTGATGGATCTGGCGGTAAACGGGGCTGCGTTACGGCCGGCGCCGCGGTGCCCAACACGCTCCTCCAAGCAGCAAGTGGAGCCAGGGGAGATGGCTTCCACCCCCCGCCCAAACCTCGAACCCCGGGGGTGTTTCTTCTTGTATCAAACTGTAATTAGGGGCAAAGGGCGGGGGGCAGGTGGGGGGGAAGAGCATTAATAAATTATCCTCCTTGTTGTTAATTGACGTGTCTCAAAGTCAGCGGATTGTTGCGCGGAGGGGTTGGCTTTCATACCAGGGGCATCGTCGCCTCGTTATTGCCTCCATTAGCATATTCAGGTTTCCCTTCTTAAAGCCAATTAGCTCATGGCCAGGCCTGATTGGGAACCCACGGCCTCATTTGCACGTTCTGAGTCACCGAAAGCGTCCCAAATAATGGAGGGGAGGACTCCTACGGAAAGCGCCCAGAGGGTCCGCCGGCTGCCTTTGTCAGGCCCTTGAAGGGAAACGCTGGGCTCCGCGAAGGGCTGGGGGAAGGGGGAGAAGATTAAAGTAATTAGAAGCAAAAAGGTTTCCTGTTGCCAAAAGGAACTTGGCCTAATTTGCTCCTGGGCAGCTCGCTGGAGAGCGGAGGCGCTGGGGAAGGGAAGAGAGGGATTTGCCCGCTGCCGTGATGTGCGTCCTCGAGCGGAGGCTGGAGGTTGGGAAGAGGGGTCCCAGCCGTGGCCAGACCGCTGAGCGACGCAGGTCATCGCTGGTGACCTACCGCATCCTCAACCACGAGGCCCGGAGCAGACCGCTTGGGTCCAGTCCGTGAAACCCCGTCGCGTCCACCACGGGCCTGGACCCCACTCCTTCTCCTCCGCGGGGACGCTGCCGTTCCTTAAAACATACCTAACTCGGTTGCCATTTAACAACTTCATAGCGGCCCTTTCCGCTGCCACAAAGGCTGCCTTGTCTCCGCTTTGCGGGCGATAAGCCTGTTATTGTGATTCATATGCAGATCCGGGTGGTACTGTATGTCTGGCGGGAGAGGACCGAGCTGTACCAACCCTTGTCCCCCTTTCTGGTTCCAAACTGTTTTACATTTGCACAAAAAAGGGTCTGTCCCCCCTTAAGCTCCATTGCAGGGGCAGGCTGTCACGCTGCCTTTGAAAGAGGAGCTCCCGGCCTCGCTGCGTCCGGACTCAATTCACAGCGTAACCCCTGCCACTATAGGGGCCGGCTGTGTGAATTGAGGAGGGAGGGGACGGGCCGCCAAGGAGAAGGGAAGTTAATCTGCGTTGTCCCCGCAGCGGGTTTTGTCCCCGATGCGATCCCATCGCCTTCCATCTTCCTGGCTTGAAAGAGCCACTTTCTTCAGCACTGGAGAAACCTCTCAACCATGTCGCACCCCAGCACAAATCCCTCTGCCTGTCACTTGCTTTTAATAATAATAATAGGAGGGGGTTTTCTCTCTCTCTCTTTTTTTTTTCTTTCTCTTTTTCTTTCTTTTTTTTTTTTTTGCTAATAATTTAGTGCCGGGCTAACGAGGCCAGGCCCCCTCTGCCAGCGCTCGCTACCGGCCGGTAATAGAGTCCCGTCTGCTGGCTGCATCTGCTTAGTTCTCCATCAAATGGACATTTCCCATCGTTTCGCTCCCCCTTTGCTGTCGGGAAGGGGAGCTTTGTGGGGATTTTAATGTTGGGAGGAGGATCCCGATGGGGGCTGCGTTAGAAATGCAAAGAAAATAAGCAGTGCCCTTGAGGGAGAGGCTTGCTGGCAGGTGGAGCTGCAGGGCAGGGTTGGATATTGCAGGGTAGTGCCCACGAAGTGCTTGTTTGTACGTGGTTCGGCCCTTGCCCGGGGTGCTGGGAGCTGTACGTGCACCCAGAGGCAGCCCCAAAGCCCTTCCACAATAGCCCCCTCCCCTTAGCAGCAGAGGGATGCTGCGAGGTGCAGCAGGTGCAGGGTTCAGCTCTGGAGATGGGGGTCTGAGCCGGGGGCTTCATCTCCAGGGAGAAGCAAATTGCACCGAACCGGCCGCGTTGAACTTGAAGCGAAACGCCCTGGAAGTCCTTGGAGTTTGGCGGCTTGCAGAGGTGCCGCGTACCCGGAGCGCCCGCTGACGGCAGGCGAAGTGCGTGGGTGCCCGCTCAGGGCATCTGAACCTCCAGCACGTCATACATGGCGTTTGCCCGATGCGTCAGGACACGGGAGGGGTCGTCCCGCTTGGGCCCATTAGAATTTCATAGGATGTCCGCTGAATTTTTCATGCCTGTCCTCCGAGAGAGACGCTGCCATTAGTCCTGAAACTCCAGCCGCTTCGCTCCCCTCGGACAGCGCCTGGGAAATTAGGGATATATTTTATGCAGCGCTCCACTCCATAATTCTTTTCAAGGTGAGCAGCCTCAGGCCAAGAGGAAGGCGTCCTCCTTATGAAGTCCATATAATACGGATATTGGTGCTATCCGTTTCTGAAGCATCTTCCATCCAGGACTGCCATGGGCTAGATTTACACAGGTGTTCAGATACCTGGAGATGCAGGCGTCTGCACAGTGGGATGCACAGAAGCATAAAAGCAGGATACTTTCCCATCTGCCATTGAAGTCACCTGCTTTCGGCACTTCTGGAAATCCCACCAGACCCCTCTACATTGTCAGGAGCCTAAATACCTTGGCAAATCTGTTCTCCAGTCCTCAGGAGGGGAGCAACATTAAGCAGACCCCAACTCAGCTCACTGCCTGTGTGTTCAGCACCCTGTTCCTCAGTTTTGCCAGCTTTAAAATGGGCACTTACTTGCCTCTTTGGAGGGTCTTTTGTTCTAGGACACCAGTCTTGCCCCTTATCCTCAGCAGACCCACACCTGAGTTTGAAGTTGTCTCACTCTTAGCTACCACTCGTTGACTTGGGGCGTTAGGAAAGATTTTAGTACCAGCGGACCCCGACGTGCCCATGCCTATAGAGCGATCATTGCAAGAGGCTGTATCTGGTACCTCGCTTCTGGTGAAAAACAAGAGCAAAGTGGGAGAGGGAGGGCAGAGGTCCCAAGGTGATCGGCAAAGGAAGCTGCATGGATAATTTTACTTCCGCCCCCGGGGGAGGAGTGATTTTTCGGGAGCAGGGGCTCCAGCGTTAGCAGGCTACATTTTCTGTGGTCCCTCCTGGACATACCCCGGGTGGTCCCTGCATGGCTGAATGCTGCCCAGGGGCGTGCAGGGGATGGAGGTCCCTGGGGGGCCTTTGGAGCTGTGTCCACCCCTGCCAGATGAGGAAACACGGAGACCTGGGGCTGTGTGCGGCGCCGGATGCTGCGCTCAGGGTAGCGTTTCTGAAGGAGACGAGTAGCCTCGTGGTCTCCGAGGCTGTGGGAGCAGGGAGGCGTTTCTGCTCCACCTGGCGCTGCGAACTCTGGCCCGGACCCTTTGCAAGGAGGATTTTAGGAGGAGCAAATGCGACTGCCCTGATTAGCAAGGCGAGGTATTAGGAGGGAGCTCCATGCCGCGTGGCTAGGCAGTAATTAGCAGGGAAGGAAGGAGAGGGACGTGATGACTGTTTGCAAATATTAGAAGGGCGCGAATACTGAGGAGGGAGAGGAATTATGAGCATAATGGAGAAGGGCTTAACTGGAGAAAATTAATTAAGGGGCCACTTAGGCAGAATATTATGTAAAACTTCCTGGCGCCGCGGCCTGCTAATCTCCCCAGGGAAGCGGTGAGAGTGTCCTGGCTTGGCACGGTTCAAACAAGCTGAGATGCAAAACTCCCATTGCCCGATGAGCTGCATGCTTCATCCATACCCTCTCCCCAGGCTCTTCCCACGCAGAGGTGTCTTCCTCCTTCCCCTGCAAAGTGCAGGCCAGAGTTGGAGCTGCCTCCCATTTGGGGGGTGAACGTGTTCGCCGTTGGCCAGGCAGCGCTGCGTGCCCCGGCACTGTCGCGTACCGCGGGGTTTGATGCAGAAGGGTACGAGCCTCACCGCAGCTCGCGGACCCTTGCCTTGAACTCGGTGGCAACTGGCTAGCAGCGAATGCCTGGTTACTTGGACAGCAGCATCGGAGGCAGCTAGGCGTGAAGCTGGCTTCATCGCACCCGTGTGTGCCATCGGGCACCAAAGTCGCGCTGGCCTGATGGGACATTAGACTTAGAGGGGACTTTGAGCAGGTGGGATGGCTGCTGCCTTCCGGATGCTGCTTTTGGGAAAGAAATCAGTGCAATAGAGAGGGGCAGCTCGAATGCACGGGGCCTGGGAAATGAGCAGGAAGAATTGGCCCATGACTGGCGAGGAGAGGCTGAGGGAACTGGGCTGCAGAAGAGAAGACCGAGGGGGGATTGAATAGCAGCCTTCACCTCCCTGCAGGGGGGCTGCAAAGAGGACGGAGCTGGGCTGGTCTCAGTGGGGGCAGATGACAGGACAAGGAGCAATGGGCTCAAGCTGCAGCAAGGGAAGTTGAGGTTGGATATTAGGAAAAACTTCCTCACTAGGAGGGTGGTGAAGCACTGGAACAGGTTACCCAGAGACGTGGTGGAGTCTCCATCCTTGGAGGTTTTCAAATCCCCGCTTTGGCTGGGATGATGTAGTTGGGGCTGGTCCTGCTCTGAGCAGGGCAGTGCGCTAGATGTGACCTCCTGAGTTCCCTTCAACCCCAATTTTCTATGCTCCCGAGCTAGACCAGGCAGCAGCTGCAGTGCATTTCAGGCTTGGGGAGTTAAATATTTTGGGATAATGCTGAGTTGTTGAACCTGATGCCATTCCCAGGAAAGGGTGGGCTACAGCAGAGATGCCGACATACGTGGAACAAGTTGCAGAACCGTCGACATCCAGCATTCGCAGAATGAAACCTTCTGCCCCCATGTTTTTCTCTGACATTTAAGCTAATGGTAGGTAAGGGAAAAAAAATCAAATAAATGCAAGTCACAGATGATCCAGACGGTTTTGGTGAATCCAAGCTGAAGCGTGGGGGTTTTTTTTTTTTCAAACTTTCAAGCTGTGAAAACATTACAAGCTTTTTAATTTCTCTTTAAATGAGAACAGGAAACCTTTATGAGAGCCACAGGTTTGTGAGTTCAGTTACGAGCTGGAAAGTGAGTTTGCAGAAGGATCTGTGGCACGATTCGGTTCGAGGGCTGGAAGCGGGGCCGGCGCCTGCAGGTTCGAGTAGAACAAGCCGTCCCTTTTTGCCTAAGGAAGCCCAGAGCCCCTTCTTGCTGCGGGGCAGGAGCAGGGCAGTCTGCAGGGAGATGGGGAGGAAAGGCAAGAGGAAGACCTGGCGCCTGCCCAGCCGTGCCAAGCGCCTTGAGCCATGGTTTGGCATCGTGCTGGATGGAGATCAGCAAACCCCTCGAGCACCCATCTCCTATTCAGCATCTGCATGCCGGTGGGACCGAGGAGCTTAGCCAGGGTTCGGCCCCCATGGGCGACGCCGGGCGCTGTACGAACTCGGAGCAGTTAGGTCTGTGCTCCAAAGAGCTCCGCATCTGGCCCGACCTATGTAGCTGGGTCGGACGTGGGGACCCAGGCCTTCAGCTGCCATAAATCTGTGCAGCTCCTGTGATTTTAATGGAGCAGTAACGATTGCCATCACATGCAGGTCTGGCTCTGGAGGCCGGATCCCGCCGTGCCCGGTGGGGCTGCACGGACAACGAGCCTCCCGCGTCCTGCGGCTGGAAGAGCGAAGGGATGGATGGAGCGTGTCCTTTGGCCACTCATTAGCACCCTGGGCAGGTAGGGCTCTTTGCAAGGGGGAGGGAGGAGGGCTGTCCATCCGTGTTTACTCTCTCTAATTGGGCCGGCTCCCAGAAAGCCATTAGACGTCATTACCATCAGCAACATGCATTCTCGCCGTAATGAGGCCGCGTGATGTGAAATCAATCCTGCCTCGTAATGAAGCTGGACCTCTGGCCTCGCTGCAGCTATTTCATGACTTTTTTTTTTTTTTAAAGGAATAAATGGTGCCCCCTCCCCGGCTTTAGATTTGAAGCTGGCAGCCTCTGAAGGCAAGTCCGTCACAAAGGCTCGTCCAGACAAAGAGGGACGGCTCGTTCTGTGTAAAACATCCCTCAAACGGGCTGGGCGGAGCTGCGGGGAAGCGCTGACCCCCGGGGACAGGGGCAGGGCAGGTGTCTTCTCTAGGTCCCTTCTCAGCTGCATCGTCAGATCTTTGTCTCGTGCCCATCACCGCGGTCTCTGCCATGCCATCAGCATGGTCTTCAAGCCACGTGCAGAGCTTGCAACATGATGGACAGTCCACTAGAAGGAAAAAGTAAGAGGTCGCTAGATAAAGGATGGATGCCCGGTAGCCACAGAAGGATGACAGCCTCAGATCATCTGCTTGGGATGCAGCCAGAGGCCGGGAGTTGCGACTGCCCTGCCTTTCCTACCTGGGGGGAGTGGTACCCAGCCAAACAGATGGGAGCTCCTAGGGTGGAAGGTGTAGGAGCATTGCCACGAAGGGTGCGAACAGCTGCCCTTTGCTTTTCTGTGGGGCGTTTCATGCTTGCGTGTGAAAGTGTTGTGCAAATGCAGCATGTTCTAGGGTGCAAGTGAGTCGCCCCAGAGACTCGTTCGGCAGCTTAGGACCAGGAAAGAGCCAGCCGTGAGACTGTAAAGGGAGCGGCACTAGCACCCAAGGCAGTCGCAGTTGTGCGGTGTGCTGACTTCTTTCGGCCTTGCAGGGACACCATTCATCCTGCTTCCTTGGGTCCTACCAGGTGGGAAACTTTTGTTCTTGACTTATTTAGAGGGCTGAGTTTGCTGTCCAACAGCTCCGATCTCAGCTTCTGTCCAGAAGTTTTCCCTTCCCTGCAGCACAATCGTCCCGGCTCCTGGAAATCATGAGCCAATTAATCCTCGGGGTGATCTCTGCCCAGGTTTTGGTCACCTCCTGGCCTCGACTCTTAATGTCTATTTAATGCAGCCAGGCCTGTGTTTGTATCAGTGTTGAACTTATTACCCTTTGCCACCTCCACAGACGAGGCCATTAATCCCGCCAGGCATCCTGGAAGCGCTTTCCCTTTGAATAAAATATGACGCGCGCCCTCCAAAATGACCAGCAAGGTGAACTTTTCGCCAGCTTTCAGAAGCGCGTCCCGACCGATTAGTAATTAGAGAATGTCACGGACACGAGCTCGTTAGCTCAGCCGCTCAGCCCCGATCGCCGAAACCCTGGGTCGTGTTTGGTTTTGCATGCAGAGAGGATGAAACGGTGCGGGAGCAATTGGGCAGCCTCAGGGTAAACGAGCCTGTTGCGAACGGGTGAGAAGGGCTGGGGAGATGGGAGAGCACGTCCGTGGAGGATTACATTAATCCTTTTTAACATTTTGGGTGCTGGGGTTTCCTTGCATGCGGATCAGCTAGGTGAATTTAGGAGCGTTTCCTCTCTCCCTGTCTCCATAGACCCCAACCGTGCTTGGATGTGGAGTTGTGGCTGGCGCAGGAGAGGGGGATACACCCACTCGGGTGTAACGTTGATTTTGTGGTGGCAGCCGGGTAGCATCCAGACATCGTACCCAGCCCTGAGAGCTGATCATCCTGGAGCTTGGATGTCTGGGCCATCATCTTCGTATGGCTTTCTTGGAGCCGAGGCTCACTGTGTAGACAGGATGGTGCTGTGAGAGCAGGTTGCACTCCAGGGATGGGGCTTCATGCCTGGCAGAGAGGTACGCCTCGCTAAGTCGCCCTTCCAAGAGCTTGCACAGCAGCCCAGATGCAGGGAGCAACCGCGATCACGCAATGTATGCCAGTGCCGCTGGTACGCGGGCTTGCCGGGCATGGAGGAAGCAAAGCAGGTGGAGTTGCCAGCCTCTCGAAGCTGCATCCTGGCTCGGAAGATGAGATCCCGACTTGCCATTTCCCGTGCCGTTGCTTTGGTAGGGGCAGAAGTGGTGAATCCGGCTGCTGCGGTTCCAGGTCCGGTGTCACGGGAAACCTATGAGCATCCTAGAGGGATGAAGGCAGGCTGGGTCACGGAGAAAGGCAAACCTTATGGAACGGGGCACGTAAGCAGCCCCTGGGCATCTGCATGGACCTTAAAAAGGGACGGTGATATTTTCTGAGAGGGAGACTCGGTTTCAACAGCTGAATGCATTGAACATCCCCCACCCCACTAGGAAATCCCAGCTCTGAGACCTGTCAAACGCCTCTCACTTTAATATATATTAAGGACGGAAATTTATCAGCTTAATAGAGAGGTAGAGAGGGGTTTTATTCCTCCTCCCAGACATCATCTCTCCTCTTAAATAGAAATTCTTTCCCGGGCGCCTGGAGAGTCCCATCCCTCGACTCTCTGGCCTCGTACCTGTAGGCGATGCTTAGCATTCCAGAGACAGTCTCTTAAGGTCAATAAGAATTAACTGTAAATTTAATTAAAGTTTCGAAGGCTTTTTGCTAAAGTGGAGGGGGAGAGAAGCCTGGCCATTTCTTTGCCAGTTGAATCTAGATCTGGAGGGAGACCGAGGTCATCAATAATTAACTGAGGTAATTTAGGGGAAAGTATTAGAGAGTTAATGAAAATGTGGAATAGTGTAATTATCTCGCAAGGAGCTGGGAATTGGTGCGATCGAGCAGCAGGGGGAAGGGGGCGCGCTGGTTAGTCTGGTTGAACCTGAGAGAGGTTTGCACCTATGTGTCTGCTCACTTGTGTTGTGAAGCCTGGCTCACCCGTCACACCCGTATGAATCGGTGCGAGTGCCCCCGTCTGCGGAGGATTGCCCAGCTCAGCTGGTGCAGTTCTGCACGTGCATCCCTCTGGCCACACCAGTGACTGGGAAGTGGTGTGCGGACTGGCCAGTGGCTGTGGTGCACGGCAGGCCTCGATTCCCCCGAGCTCTGGGCTGGAGGAGCGGTCACCCCGTGGCTGGTAACAGGCCAGGCAGAGGGGCTCACTACAGCCCTGCCTTGCCGCGTGCAGGTCCACCTGGACGAGCTCCCTCCCTCCGACGTGCTCCCAGCCGGGACAACCACGGAGGTGGTCCAAACGGGACCTGCTGAATGGTCGCGCCGGCTGTCTGCAATGGCAGGGACCCAGGCACGTATCCTGTCTGTGCTGCCCCACAAGGTGTGGTGTGGTCTGGGTCGTCCTCTGCAAAGCATGTGTGCAAAGCTAAATCAAAATCCTGCATTCCCCTCGGCTGGAGCTTTCTGCATGCTCTTTGCTACCGGTTCCAGCTCGGAGCGGGGAAGGGAGGTCCTTTCTATCCGCTTCGCTGGGCTTTGGACCCCATCCACGTGCGGATAGTAGAACCGTTGATGTTTCTTCTTGCTGCAAGGACGCACCAGCCGCTCGAAGCCCTGAGCGTTTGTTCGGCAGGGTGAAGTGGGTGATCTTGAAAAGGCTTACGTGGAAATTTTGAGGCTCTGCTGTCTGTAAACCTTCCTGACCACCCACATGCAGGTGTCAGTAAATCCTGGCTTGATTAGCAGTCTTCAGTCTTGCGCGGCTGCACCTGAGGACGTGTCTTTGCGGACGGGGAATAGTTTTATTTACACTTCACCTGCTGCAAGAAATTTCCAAACTGAGATTTTTCCCAATTCCAGGTGGTCGAAACCCTCCCTCTGTTTGTGTAGCCGACCCTCCAGAAATCACCAGTAATGAAAAGACATTACCCGCCGCCCCTGCGTCTTGCACACTCGTATGGATTTCCTATCATGCTTATTTTTGCATGCCATGGCCGTCCTCCTTAAAAGAAGTCTGAACTATTACATCTTCTGGAAGTGGAACTGAACCTTACAATCCCCGATCTCGGGTCAAATAAATGCTATTTTGTGTCGTGCTGCAGAACGGCTTTGGAAAGGCAGCGCTTGGTTTAACGTGAGCTCCTGCAAGATCTCGACTGACATCATCAGAAACTTTTTCCATTTGATAATAAACATTTTATTGCATGTTAAGCAGTGTGACTGATTTAGCTCTTAAGCCCATGTTTGCTGAGTGATATTTTTATGTTGGTTAGCAGCACCTGGAAAAAATCATTTTCCTGTACAAAAATATCAATGACAGCCCAGCTAAGCATTGGAGAACAGCATAAATTCTTCAACAAGTCGGTGCACAGCAGCTATATAAAACAGCTTGGCAAGGCTTATGACAGATTTCTGAATGTAATTAGTTAAACATCTATCGCCTGCTTGTCTTATGGGGCGAAAATAGCAGCAGGTGTAAGGTGTGCAAATCGGCTCTTTTAATAGATGTGCCGTACTCTTAGCTTGCTCCGCTGTTTGGCCGTTTCCTGAAAACTTGGGTCATCGTGCAGTCGACAGAGTCTGGAGTTTAGAGGGCAGGCGAGCACGGTGCTATTAGTGTGTATGAAATGCCAGGTCCTGTTCTGATTCGAGCCATTGGAGAATCCCCCTGGGAGCTGGGTGGGGCCCTTGATGGTTGGTAGAAGGACCGGTGCAGCTGGCCGGGGTCAACGAGGGTGGAATCGGTCTCGTTGCCTTTGCCTGACCCGCTCTCCGTGTAATAGAGCATTGCTCGGGCTCCGAGGATGAAACTTGTCCCTCTCCAGAAGCCAGTGGAGGTCGGCATGTAACTCGGTGGGACGTGTGCGTGTTGCAGGTCTTGCTGTATCTTCAGAGGCTGCAAATGTCCCAGCTCCAGTGAGGGAAGCTTAGCTCTTCACTTAACATGACAGCTCCTTCTGCCTTGGGCCCTGGCGGATCCTGCCTCCACCCCTGGAGCGACGGCCAAGAGAGAAGCGTGCCCCATTGAGTCGGCAGGACCAGTGCAACTCTGAGCTCCCCGGTGTGGAGGGAGAGTATGTCTGCTCACCTGCCCTGGCAGGACACGGCCCCCGCTTTCGGGAGCCCGGCTTTGTGCATGGCACAAGCAGGGATTAGGGATGTGTCTGCACGGCAGCCTCACCGTGCCTTCAAACGCTCTGTGCTGCATCCTGGCTTGCAAGCGGTGTTGCCACATTGGCTTGGCATGGCGGGCAGGCTAATTGGCACGGCGGGCAGGCTAATTGGCACAGCTTGAGTGACGGGGCCAGGTAGCCTGCCCGCCCGTGCTAATTTGCCTGCACGCAACCTGGCATAACCATGGCTACTCCACCTGTGGTGCAGAGGCAGCCTGCATGGAGCAGCGTGGCAGGCTTGCAGGGCAAATCTGCCACGTGGGATGCCCGAGGAGAACAAGGGGACCCCGGGAGAGTGACACGAGTGATGTGACGTGTCGCCAGCAGAGAGGCCTAAACTCGTGGCTGATGCGACTCGGCTATGTCAGTGCATGCCTGTGCGCCAGGGCCTGGGCGTGGAGGGAAGCCACGAGAAGGACGAGTCTCAAGGAGGCCCCTTGATCCTTTGCTACAGATTGCGGGGAGCTGGGGGTGCAGGGGGGGCTCGTCTCCCCTGTTGGAAAAAGCCCGGCTGGCTCGGGCGCGCTGCTCCTAGCAGCCCCGAACTTCGGCTCAGGGGCGTCATTGTTTCCAAAGGCGGCCAGTTCCCTCGGTCACGTGCAGCCCATTCACGACACCGGCTTGCACCCTGTTGGCTGCACTTGGCTTTAAACAGCAGGAAAGGATATGCCTGTGTAACCGTGACCCTTTTCTCGCACAGAGGCGGCTTTGATAGACGGTAAACAGAGCTGGAGGCATCGACTCGCTGTAATCTCCTTCGGCCGCTCATGCATAGCTGAAAAGTGGCACCTGAGGCTCAGATCGGAGATACATTTGAAGTGCTCCTTTTTCGGGGCAGTGGTGTTGGCAGAGGCCCGATGCCTTCCTTCACCGCTGGGCACAGGCGCCCGTTCGCTGCCACGGCCCCGGGTTTAAAGTCCGATATCCCCCACCCCTGGAAGGGCACGACCGCAGGGTTAGCATGGGGACAAAGGGGACTGGAAAGCTTTAAGTAGCAACCTAATCTCCTTGCTTGTAGCTCCTGGGCCGCAGGCCCGCACGGGAACTCGGGCTCTGAAAGCACCGCCCTCGTGCCAAACTGGAACGGGAGCTGGGAGCCACTAATGCCAGCTGTGCTCCCAGCCCACGGGAAGGGCTGCCTTCCTCCAGTCGCTCCGGATCAGCTGGGAACGCGCCGAAGCCAGCCCTGCCGGAGCCGCCACCACCGCTCTCGCCTCCCAGTCTGTGGGCGAGTGCGAGAGGCGCTTGTGAATGCTTTTAATAAAATGTTCTTTCCCAAGTTTAAAAAAACAAACCCAAATCCCAGCCCCTTGATCCTTTTCCCATGATGTACGAGGCTTTGCAGCCCATTCTAGCTGCAAGGGTGCCCCTTCGGCGGCCGCCCCCGGACTGCAGGTGTGGCCAGGCCGAGCGTGCCACGCTCCTGTGCTCTCACCGGTTGTTTCCGTCTGGTACCGGGTGGGGAGCCGGTCTGAATACAGAGACAGCTTGGTACAGAGGAGCTTTTGGCTGCAGCGTTGGCCCAGAAAGCAAGCTCCGTTCATCCCTTCTGCTCTGCTGGGCACCTGGCTCCTCTTCAGCTCTCGATTCATAGAGAAGCAGGGCTGGGAGGGACCCGCAGACGGCAATCTGGGCATGGGCAGTTACCTGCTGACGGGCTAACTTTGCACCTGCTCTATTTGTTCCCGAGACTTGGTCGGGGAACTGCACAGCGTTTAGCCACCTCCTTTGCGCGTTCAAAAACGCATCACAGAAGGTGCATTAGTCGTGGTTCCTGAAGCGCTGTTGTCCTCATTAAAACGAGGAAGCCAATCGGGCAGCAGCGAAGTACTGTGCGACTGGAAGTGACTCGTCGCGCAGGACAGCTAGGAAGCAGCCGAAGCGGGGAGCTTGCAGACAGCCCTGTGCTCTGAAATGTACTGGCAGCAAAAGCGCGGCGGGACTACTCGTGAACAGCAAATCTCTCTGCAGCAGTCTGGATGGGGAGACAGCCTGTGCAACAAGCCGTGCTCTCGTTTTTTCTGTAATACTTGCTTTTCTCTTGACTTCCTAGCCAACTGCAATTGGTATTCAACCAGCCTTTCTTTCCCCCCCAAGAGACCTCTTGGAGTCGCAATAATCCATGTGCTTTGGCAATCGCAGGGGTAGAAGAGCAATTCCAAGGAGAGCTGTTAGTGAATGCAGCAGGATGCCCCAGAGTGAGGGATTATTTTTTTAAATATTGCATTTGGCTCTAAGTCTGGAAGGTACACACTTATTTCTCTCCTGATTTATGTTTCATTAAAAGTGGGCCCAGAAGGGAGCAGTCGCTCCTCATGGCAACTCTCAGAGCCAAGGTGGCTGTGTATAGGTGTACGTGCATGTGTATACGTGTATAGCACAGAAAATTTCAGGCTGGAAGGGAGCTCAGGAGGTCACATCTAGTCCATCCCTCTGCTCCAAGCAGGACCAGCCCCAACTACATCATCCCTTTCCTAGCTGGGTCTTAAAAATCTCCAAGAAAGGAGGTCCCACAGCCTCTCTGGGTAGCTTGTTCCTGTGCTTTGCTACCCTCCTAGCAAGAGAGATTTTCCTAATATTTAACTTAAACAAAAAGGAGCTTTAAAATCAGCTTCAGTGCTCTGTGTGGCGCCGTGCATGGGGTGGGTGCATGCAAAACCAGCCTGCAGCCCGGGGATGGGAGTTCATTAGAGCAGTCTCTATTCTTGCTCGAGTACTGCAGCGCTGCCCTTCAGAGGTTGCACAGTCCAGTGGTTAGATCAAAGTCTTAAGCCCCAAAGGATATCAGTTCAAACAGAGCCACTGAACTGCTCCGGGCTCTCCAGCGAGTCACTTGATTTCCTCGTGGTCGGGTCAGCTGAGCTCCTCTCCGTGGGCGCAGGGCTCCTTGGTGCAATCCCTCCGTGCGAGGGGCTCGGGCAGCTTCCCGCGCGGATGAGGAACAGGAACCGGGTGGGCGGCGCGGATCCGCTGCAGGTAAACCAGGAGGATGCCGCGTGCCGGGGAGTGACCCTCTTGCTGCCCATGCGGTGCTTCTAGTACTTGTTCTCTGGGGAGAAGTCGAGGCACTTTCCAAGCATGAATGAGCACAGCTCTGCCTGCCGCTGCAAGGGGGAGAAATTCCTGTTTCTGAAGCAGAAGCGTTAAGCGATTCACCCACGAGGCCTGGAGTCCTGGCTGCAGTCCCCCCGGCTCTACTATAATGCCGCAGAAACTTTTCCCAGTGGAAAAGTGCAGCCTGCTCCGGTGACGCACAGCAGGGAGCTATCGCTGATGCCTGAGCAGGGAAATGGGCACTTATTGCTTTGGGTTTATAAAACCCATGCCTCCCTCTGTGCAAACCGTTTTATTCCAGGGAAATTGGGTCCTTTCCCCAGCTATCAGCATCCGTAGTAAATCCTCCTGGCCCACCCCACCCATTCACCTAACTTCTGCCCCTGGCTTTAACCCCCACACAGCCCCTGCTGTAGCCCGGCCCCTCCACGCAAGAAGGGCAACACCATGGGGTCTTGCAGAGGAAATGGGATGGCCTCTATTAGCGGCAGTGCATCAAGCAGATAGTGCAAGTATTGGAGACTGGTGCTCAGGGAGCTGCTTTGCTACTGGGCGCTGTTGCATTGGGTTCACTAGACTTAACAGACCCCAAAGGTCCAAGGAGTTCACGCGACCCCAATACCGTGCGGCGCTAAACATGATTGAGGGTTTCAGATGTGGTGAACTTGGGCTGCCGGGTCCCACGGCGGTCACCGTGCTTTACAGTCCTCATACAGGAAAATCTCTCACTAGGAGGGTAGCAAAGCACTGGAACAAGCTACCCAGAGAGGCTGTGGGGCCTCCGCTCTTGGAGATGACTATTAATGACAGAAGAAAAGCAGTTGAAGCATTTGAAAGGTAAAGCATTAAGTCAAGCTCTCGTGCTGGGCATACCGCCTATTTCCTTTCCCGTTGGGTGAAGAGGATCGTCTGGAGGAAGAGGCCTGCTGCCTGGTGGTCTTTCAGATGATAGCAGAGATGGTAATAACTCTCCTTCTAGCTATTGGAGATGGACTGGTGCTGCTGTTTTTGGAAAGGGCTCTCACTTCCCTGAAGATAACAGATGAGCTGACTTGCAAGGGGAGAGGAAAAACCGAGGGGAGGGAAAATGTGACGTGCGCTGCCTGCGTTGACTCTCCCTGGCTGCCGGAGCAGAGCCAGCCCTGCGCCATGGCCCATCACCCAACCGCGAGATCCCACCAGCCTCGGGCTCTCGACGGCATTGCTTGTTGCTGCCCTTCCAGCTCCAGGCTCCCTGCAGCATTGCAGAGGATGCAGTCCTGGTCCCTAAAGCCAGATGCAAAAGAGGAGAAAAGCTCAGGGGAGGAAGGAAAAGGCTGCTTGGGAGCGAGTGTAGCAGCAGAAATTCAGGGCTCACATGCCAGGTGCGAAGCAGGACTTAGCTGAAGCCATGGTGGTATCACCTGAGCCCCCTCTGCCCCAGGCTGGCCAGGCCAGGTTTGGGCAGCAGGATGATGAACGCCCAGGGATGTCGCCATGCGGTCTAGCATCCCAGGTATCGGTACGGCTCCACGATGGCGATGCTTGCTTCTTTCCACCTGCTTAGGCCTCCAGTTTCACCTGGTTTCATATACCCAAAAAGGGATGCCGGCTGGAGTATCCAATTCTCTCACTTTTTTCTACCAAGTGGCGTGTTGGCCCGTTGATTCCCTGCCCACTCTTACCGGCCGCGATCCCAATGCAGGCCTTGACTGGGGTCAGCCAGGTTGCTTGTGTGGCGGGCCAGTAGGGGGCGCTCCTGCGTTGAGCCGCCCACCTCCCTGCGCCCGACCACCTTCC
>NW_005842091.1:309325-324807 GCF_000455745.1 Alligator sinensis
CCAATCGAAGCTGCCAATACTGGCTACAAACCGTCCCATCTGCATGGCATCCCTGGCTACCTGGGCCCGCGCGCAGGGCCGGGTCTTCCCCCCCTGCCCAGGTGACCAGAGCATCGCCTCCCAGGCGCCAGGCTTTTGTCTGCAGACAAGGAGCGAGATCCCCGCTGTGAGAGATTCAACAGCAGCCTCTCGGGCTGGCTGAGACAGATCTCTGGAGAGGGGCACCGACGGGGCATTTCTGCCACAGCTTGGACTCGTGCAGTTTTTCTGTCTCTGACTTCCGTTAACACTTGTCCGTGTTGCGTTGCACTTCTTTCCTCTCTTAACAGTTAAAACATCGGCTCCTGCACCAGCGCATGCAACCAGGTCTGCTACTCTGTGCCTTAGTTGTATAAAATTGTGCTTTCCCCTTGTATTAAAATGCCTTGAACTCCAGTGCTGAAAAGTGCTATAGAAAAGTAAGGCAATACATGTCTGTGTGAGCGCGCGCATGGGTTTTAATTCAGCAGCACCTAGTTGCAGTGCTTTGGTCCTTAGCAAATCCCGGGAAGCCCAACATCCATTCCCTGCGGCCTTTTCTGATTGTAGCACACACCTGTGTGTTGTTGTAGAGCTGCTTGTGAAGGCTGCCGTTGCACTGAGTTAGCAAAGAAAACCTGGGTCGCTGATGCTGGAAGAGAGCTATAAAGTGCCACAGGGATCTTGCAAAAAGAAGAAAAATGAGGTAGTGCTGGAGTGATGGCATAGCTGTGATGGTCCAGGAACTATGCAAGAGGCAACCGTGCAGTTGGTCCGGTAAATACATCGCTCAAAAAAATCTTTGCAGGAAAATGAAGTTCAGTTTGGGGATACATTGATCTGTTGGTCTGCTGGGATGCCAGGCGGTCTGATGGCTGCTGTATTTCTTGGCCGACGCCAGTAGCTGAACCACAGACTTCCAGAGCTTGACACAACTGAAGGGACCTGGCTGTGTAGCCAGGGCAGACTGAGCCCTAGTAAACTGCAGGGCAAGTCGAGTCCTTTGATTGTGAGCGGGGAACATATGAGTCCACGCCTGCCAAGTGTTGCATGCGTCCCCTTCACGGTCCTCGATAGTGTAAGGGCCGTGGGATTGAGCCAGCTAGTAGCAGCAGCAGCTTTGGTTCCAGGGTAACTTTATTAAATGCATCTCCCAAGACCAAAGCACCGTGCACACTGCCTATAGCAAACATAGCGTGTTGGACCGTGGTCAGGCTCCTGCCCTGGACCTATTTGTGTCCTGCCTTGCAAGGCCTAACTCGCGCCTTGCAACCGCTCTCAGGCTTCTTCTGTGATCCCTGCTTCCGCTCCCTGGCTTGGACCCAGCAGAGCCGCAACTTGAAGGGTTGGCAGGAATGTGCTTTGCTGCCAGCGCCAGCGCGTACAGCGGAGGCTAATGTGAAAGACATCCAGGTTGAGTCATTTGTCAGAGCAAAAGCAACTCCATTCCCAATGGCAATTTCCTGCGGGCTGGATGTGCAAAGGAAGCAGGAGGATGTTTGATTTCCAGCTAGGGGAATGCTAAAGGAATCGCATGTAACAGCCTGGCATGGGCTAGAGCCACTTAAATGTCTGCAATCAAAGCTGTTCCTGTGCTTCACCACCCTCCTAGTGAGAGGTTTTCCCCAATATCCAACTTCTTTAACTTCTCTTCCTGCAGCCTGAGCCCATTGCTCCTTGTCCTGTCGTCTGCCCTCACTGAGAACGGCTCAGCTCCATCCTCTTTGCAGCCCCCATGCAGGCATTTCTAGGGTCTGAACCAAGGCTGGACAGTCAATAGGGGTCTTTCCTTTCAAGGTGGTGGCATGAACCAGAAGACAGGGCCCTGGGCTGGAAGTGAGCAACCTGGGATCGCCACTGGCTTGCGGTGTAACCCTGGACAAGTCTCTTCTCCTCCCTGGGCTCGTTTCCTGCCCGATTGCTGGGCTTTTCTCTGTAGCCTGGAGGCTCTTTGGGATCCATGCCACAATGCAGCCCAGATCTTGGACAGGGTCTGAAGGGGTAACCTAATATCAGCCCAATTTGGCCTCTTTTTTTTCTGTTCATCCCCCATCAGAGCCTGAGTTTACGGGTCCATTTCTTATCTGTAGTTGTTGGTAGATCAGGCAGTAACTGTTCTAAGAGAGAAGTTGGGCAGAGCGGTGGTTTGCAAACAATTCAGATTGATTTCCATCTGGTATTTAATATTTGCTCTCCTCAATTTAAGATGCACAATAAATTGGCTCAGTCGCATGATATGCCGAGTTTTCCTTGATTTGCAGCGTTTCTCAATCGGGGTAGTCCTTTCAACGGTGTTACAGGGGATCCTTTTACGAGCGTTCGCTATTATCCCCATCAAGTGCACCAACACCTACATATAATTCTCAAGATAAACCCCACGGTTTCCAATAGCAATGCCTAGCGTCAAAAACTCTGGCCTGGTTGGGTCTTTCTGAGTTCATTGCAACAGGAAAACTGCAACGCACTAGATTGCAAAAACTTGCATCTAGTGTTTCTCCGCAGTCAAGAAACAAGTGAAAGCTAAGAGCTGGCGTTTTGCAAGGGGAGCCTTAAGTCTAACCAGGTTGAGAATGGCTGCTTTATTGAATGCACCAGAGCACAGGGAATCGCAGCAAGAGGCCAGCGTGCCCCACACCTCGGTTTCCTGAGCCCAGTTCTCCACTCACTTATGGTGTAATATTGAAGAGAGAAACTCCTATTGACTGTCCAGTCTTGGCTCAGACCCTAGAAATACCTGCTGGGGGGCTGCAAAGAGGATGGAGCTGGGCCGTTCTCAGTGGGGGCAGATGCCAGGACAAGGAGCAATGGGCTCCAGCTGCAGCAAGGGAAGTTGAGGTTGGATATTAGGAAAAACTTTCTCACGAGGAGGGTAGTAAAGCACTGGCATAGGATACCCAGAGAGGTGCTGGACTCTCCATCCTTGGACGTTTTGAAGACCCAGGCAGACAAAGCCCTGGCTGGGACGATGGAGTTGGGGCTGGTCCTGCTTGGAGCAGGGGGTTGCAGTAGATGTGACCTCCTGAGCTCCCCTCCAACTCAAATTTTCTATGATCCTATGAAATAGTTATTCTGTAGTAAGTGAGAGGAGAATTGCAGGATGGGCTGTGCCCCCACTAACACCTCCAGAGAAGGAGGCAATAAATGATCATCTTCCCATGCCAAGTTGTGTAGAGCAGCAAGGAGGAGCCCCCGGGAACTTCGTTCTCCGCTGGCCCATCTGTCCAGGGAGCGTCTGGCTAATTGTAACCAGGCAGGATGCTCGTCTCTCCCATGTTCGGCGCGCAGAGTTGATACAATGACATGCCTTGGTAATTTCTCCGGTAATTAATGCCTTGTTATAAATGAATGAGGGAGTTAATCACTGCGTAACCAGAGTGCAGTCCGCACGGAGGTTTCCCACCTTGTTTTATAGTCTCCAAGAAACCTTGTGTTGTCCGCGTTCAGACTGGAAAAGGCTTGTCACCGGGACGCGGAGGGAGAACTGCCGGGGCTCTCCGTGGGAACAGGGTTCGCCTTCAGGTGAACGTTAGAAAGAGGATTCGACCCTAAGTCCGAAAAAGGACCCTAGCATGAAGAAGGTTTTGCCCGTAGAGCGGCATCGGGGTGTCCGAAAGGCGGAGGGCCCAGACTTCCTTTTGTTTAAGGGCAGGAGAACGGCTGGTTCTGCTTTTACTTTTCCTGAGCTGAGAGCAATGCAAAAAGGCGACGAAAGGTCTAAACATTGAAATGTAAATTAGATATTTAATGCCTGAGTTTTCGTTGGACCTCTCCCAAGCCTTCTGCATTGCTGGCCCAGGAGCGCAGAGCTACCTCATTCGGGGAGGCAATCTGGGAGTTACTCTAAACAGGTGGGGTTGCGAGCGCGCTCTGTTGCAGCCACAGTTTCGTGCCCACGTTGATCTGCGGATGCCAAATTGCACCGGCATGTTTGGAAATCCGGGACCAAAGGTGAACGTGTCCTCTCCCTCAGCCACCTGAGAGAGAGCAAGCCTCGTGGCTATGCTGAGCTGTAGGTCGGAGTACCTTGAAAATTTGGACTGGGTAAATATAACACAAGATTTAAGGTGGCGGGTTGGGGTAAGTGGCCAGGGGTGGGTTATTTTGCAGCACGTCACGACTAAATCTGGGGAGGAGACAAGTGAAGCTCACCACGTAGTGCTTCCGTGGTGGCTTGCAAGACTTGTCCCAGGTGTCACTTCTGGGCGCACCCAGCCAGCCTTGGGCTTCTTTTATTACCAAGAGAGTTGCAATTTCTTTTATTATCGAGAGAGCTGCCCCTTTTGAGCCCTTGGGGTGGTGAGAGATATGATGGCGTGGGAAGAGGCTGGAATTAGTGTGGATCCAGATCGGCATGGCCCGGGTAGGAAACCAGGGTGGCACGTAAGAAACCCCTGTCAACGGATGCTTCCCAGAGAGGGGAAGACGCTGTCGTGCGGTAACTTGCTTCCAGTGCAAGGTTACGCCTGCTCTCGTCAGCTCGTACGATCCTGCCTAGCTGTTCCATAGCAGTTTCCCTGGGAGATGTCGGAGCGCTTTACAGAGAAAGTCAGGCTCCTGATGCATGTCTTGGAGAGCAGTTTCGGCAGAGGAAGGAGATGGGACTTTTCCGGGTCTCCCACCAAATTCAAGGCAGGCCCTGAGTCCTGGTTCCCTCTGGTTGAGGCTCTGAAGCCCATGCACAACTCTGCTTGGCATCTCAGTCCTTGTCACCGTGTCTCTCTTGTCCCCTCCGCCACCCAAAATGACGCGCTGCCCTTGGGATGGAAACAGGACTGCATTTCCAAGCAGGTGTAGACTGGAACAAGTCCTGTTCTTGTCCCATCTGGCCCACATTGCTCGTCCTCAGAGATGAGGGTGAATATTTAAAACATTTCTGGGATCTTAGATTGTCACAGAAATATCGCAACATTTTTGCTGGACAAATCTAAAGAAATGCTGGAGATTCGAGGGGTTTCCTGCCTCGGCACGTTACGTGATTTTCCTGGAGGAAGCCTTATGCAGGGGGTGGATAATGAAGGAGTTAGCAAAGGAATGTGCCTGATTACATAGTACATTTTATTTGCATTTTTGCTCACACCTTGCGCGTGTGAAATTGGGACCTTGACGGGTTGTAATAGGAGGCGTCAACTGAACTGCTGGCAACGACCACGATATCCCAGGCCGGCCTCTCGCAGCCATTGATTAAACAGTAACGTTGCTGTGATTTTGCCATCCGTCACTATGATGGGAGCTCCAATCATGAAAGTGCAAGACTGAATAAAGCCTTTACAATTACAACCTGGAGCTCGCTAAAGGAAGAATAAAAAGCCATCGAACACCCCATAAATATTTATTGGCACCGCAATAACGCATTAATAAGAGAAGTTTGCTTTTGTGTTAAAGACTTGAGACTGGATTTGTTAGAGGGGTGTCGGGGGCAGAGGGGGAGGCAGGCTCCATGATGAACTGAAAAATGAGCGCTGTTGTGGCGCGTGAGATTTTGCACAACTTCCCCGGCAAACTGAATTGGCTTGGGCTTGCCATGGCTGATACGCAAGGGCACCAAGCTGAGTTTGAGAGCCCAGAAAAGGGCAGCCCCTCTCCCTTCACACCAGGAACGGGATTTGTTCGGGAGGCAGCAGGACAAGGGGAGCCGGACTGAGCTCAACCTAACGGCCCAGCCCCAGTCCAGACTTGTTTTGGGATCTCCCCGGGACCCGCTGAACTATAAGAGGCAATGGTTTCCATCCAGAAATTCATTGCAAGAATTGTTTCTTGCATAACCTATTTTACTCTGCAGTTTCTTTAAGTCCTAGCTTCTCATCTTTCTTTTAAAAAGTGCAGGTGACTTTGAAATCTTGCCTTGTCGGGGAGTGTCACAAGCCCACAGTCCCCTACGGCTGCTGTAGGTTCAGTGCCTTTTCTTTTTTTTTTTTAAGCTAGAAATCCCTGTTATGATCTTCTCACCTGATCTCTTGAATAATGCCAGGTCAGGAACCTCATGCACAATTTCTGGCTGAGCTATAACATCCCTTCTAGGAAGTCATCTGGTCCTGACTTAGAGACTGTGCGCGATGGAAACTCCAGCATGTCTATGGGCAATCATCACAGCGCAGCAGCCTCCTGTGCTGCCCAGGTCATCTTCCCAAGGGCAGGGCTTGGCTTCAAAGGCACAAGAGCTTTTCATTTGAGCTAATGGAGAAGCAGCCTGGAGCTGGGCTGTTCACAGTAGGGGCAGGACAAGGAGCAATGGGCTCAAGTTGCAGCAAGGAAAGTTGAAGTTGGATATTAGGAAAAACTTTCTCACGAGGAGGGTGGTGAAGGGTCGGACCAGGTCACGCAGAGAGGTGGTGCAGTCTCCATCCTTGGAGGTTTTTAAGATCTGGCTAGATGGCTGGGATGATGCAGCTGGGGCTGGTCCTGCTTTGAGCAGGGGGGTGGACTGGATGTGACCTCTTGAGCTCCCTTCCAGCCCCAATTTTCTATGAATCTATGCTAACCCCGTTGGTGCATGGTCCAAAGCTGGATGGTTCTCATTCACCAGCACAGGATGGTCACGCGCACACTTGCTCACTAGCACGTGTGAATACGAGGGCTTGTAGCATCCTTCTTCCTTCCGGTAGTGAAGTCTTGGAAGGGCCAAAGTCACTTGGGGCTGGGTTTATCCACGAAGGGACCCGGAAAGTGAGCGAGGCCAGCTGTTCCCGGCCTCGCAGGAAACGAAGTACTGATCAGTGTGGAAAGGGACCCCGTTCCCCAGGGCTCGTCAGCTAGTAATCGGCTGCCCTCCGAGCAAACTGGTATTTTGAGGCTTGGTGAAAGGAGAGAACAGGAGGCCTTTCTTGTGGTCTGAGGTTGCATTATAGCCAGGACTCGTGGAAGGCGCAGCGGTGTTAAATGCTTTTTGATCGCTCTTCCCGAAGAGCGATATCATAGCCACAGATTAGAAAGTGGTGTTAAATCTTAGCCTCGGATTCACACGTCTCCCCTTTCCAGACAAACGCGGGGCTGGGTGTACTCTAATCTCTGTAGGAAGCTTTGTGCACGCAGCTCCCATGGGTATTCATGTCAGGGATGTGGCGGAAATCCAGCAGGGCTTTTTATGTGATCGAGAGCATGGGGATTTCCAAGGTTTAAACGTAGGTGCTGTGGAGGGGGCCGACTGACGGCTCTGGAAGTGGAGGCACGCACCGTGTTGCCCCTGCCCGGGTTTGCCGGTGTTGACCCCCAGGCCTGGCTGGCAGCGAGGGGCTTGCTCCCCATGCCATATCCGCCTTTCCTTGGCTTATCTGCTGAGGATGCCCATGAAAATGCCAATGAATAGCAACAGCAATGATGGCTTGAGTGACGTGGACCTTCAGACCGTCTGAATTTGGGGCCCAGCAGCCCTCCAGCAGCTGTGTCCTGGTGAATGGATGTTGTTTTTGGGGATCCAACTAGTTAGTTCATTAGGAGAAGTTCCCATCTCTCTGTCCTGTGCTGCCCACCCTTGTAATTCTGGAGTCACAGGGCAAGTGACTCTGGGTTTACACTCGGGACCTTGCCCTGCGTGCTTGATTCACGAGCTGCCCCACAACATGACAGCTGTACCCGATGCCGAAGGCTAAATCCAGTTCTTGCACTAATTGATATCCCAAGCAGCCTCCTGCAGGGGACGGTACTGATCACGCGTCCTTTCCTTCTTATTGGTATTACAGTGGCATCCAGGGTCTAATGTCAATGAAACGTAGAATTCCAGTAGACCCGAGTGCCCCAGCGTTGGGATCAGCACTTTGCTATGCTGGGATTTCTCGAGTCAGTGTAACAAGGTCGCGGCCCCAGACAACTTGCAGCCAAGGCAGATGAACCCCTCAGAGAAGTGAGGGATGGGTTGGTGTTGGGGGGGTGGATAAATAGGCGATGAAAGTCAACCTAAGCTTGGCAGATAAGAGGAGGTTGCAGCTCTTGCCAGCACCTGGGGAAGGGGCTCTGGGGCTGGCACCTTAGTGCCCGTAGCCATAGACGTTGAAGTGGACAGAGCCGCTCATGTCTTTACCTTTGTCCTTCTGCTTCCGCAGGAACCTGATGCCGAGGACGCTGGAGGGGCAGATCACTATGGAGAAAACCCCGAGTTACTTTGTGACCAAGGAGGCCCCGAAACGCATTTACAACATGTCTCGGGACACCAAGCTGATCGTGGTGGTGCGCAACCCGGTCACCAGGGCCATCTCGGACTACACGCAGACCCTCTCCAAAAACCCCACCATCCCCAGCTTCCAGGCCCTGGCCTTCAAAAACATCAGCACGGGACTCATCGACACCACCTGGAGCGCGGTGCGGATTGGCATCTACGCCAAGCACCTGGACAGCTGGCTGCAGTACTTCCCCCTTTCCAAATTCCTCTTCGTCAGCGGGGAGAGACTCGTCAGCGACCCGGCCGGAGAGATGGGCCGGGTCCAAGACTTCCTGGGTCTCAAGAGAGTCGTGACGGACAAGCATTTCTATTTCAACGAGACCAAGGGCTTCCCCTGCCTGAAGAAACCAGAGGGCAGCAGCCGGCCTCGCTGCTTGGGGAAGTCCAAAGGACGCCCTCATCCCAAAATCGACGGGCAAGTGGTCCAGCGCCTGCAGGAGTTTTACAGGCCTTTCAACATGAAGTTCTATCAAATGACGGGGCAGGACTTTGGGTGGGACTGAGCCCTTCCCAGGCTGGTCGCGGTATAAACCACGGTGGGGTGGAGTAGACTTAGTCCACTTAGCAGCTCTGCAAGGGCCACGGCACATCCCATGCACCGCCGCGAGGGATGCTACGGCAGGGCATCCCAGGCGAGCCTTCAGAAGACTTTTTCCCTTGTTCTAATTTATATGGGACGTCTCCCTGGAGAGACGCGTACGCTTACTGAGTAGAGAGAAATATTTAAGAAATAATAATAATAATAATTAAAAACAAACAAACAGCAAAACCCAGGTGCCCCCTCCCGCCCATCAAATTAAATATTCTTCCGTATAAACCTTGCTAAGCTATATTAACCGGGACAGTTTTCAGAAGGTGAGTGTGAGTGCGTGTGTGCGCGTGTGTGCATGTGTGTAGCGACCAAGGCACTAAGATTCACAATAAACTTTGGAAATGGAGCAGCCTCCTGGTAATTCTGCGCCTCCTTTTGGGTCGCGTCGGAGGAGAGCTGTCGTCTTCCCAGCCGGCCGGCCGAACCCTTCAGCTAGGCAGGGAGAGCGCCCCGGGGCGCCGGGCTGCCGGCTAGTTGTTGGATGCCTTTCTGTTCATCAAAGGGACACTGCAGAGAACTGCTGTACGGCAATGCAGGCTTGTGGACTTCCACGGGGCATGGCCAGCTCACACCATCGGAGGATTAGCCCCTGTATACCAGGGGCAGGGGGGCAGGAAAGGTGATTTAGGATCAAAATAACACAGCAGGAGACTGCCTGCTCCTGTTATAGTCAGTGGGGTTTTTTGCCAGTGACTTTCTTGGGACCACTCTCATGCTCGGATTATTAAAAAATTTATTTATCTATTACTTTGGATGCTGTTTTGTTGTTTCTTCTGCGGACTTCACAGAGTTGGGGGGTTTTTTGATTTTTTTTTTTTGTTCTGTTTTGTGAGTCATGTCCACTTTCTGGTTTTTGTGCTGAGACCCCCAAACTTGGCGGTGGTAAGTTCCCCCCATTATGGCTGTGGCTGTGTGACTGTGGCGGTGGCTGTGTGTCCTCTGCACCCCACGGCTGTCTTTCCTCGATGGGGTTTGTTTAAAAAAAAAAGGAACAGCCCGTCGTCTGTTTGCTCAAATTCTGTAAAAGCCCCGTGAAAAGAGACGATCCGAACGTCCTTGGAAGCAGTTGGGCGGTTGGAAAGTGTTGCCGGGTCTGCTCCGACAGGATGTAGCACACCTGCAAAAATGACAGAAATCGTTTGCAGATGATTATGGGTATTTAAGGCTCGATTCTGCGCTGCCGTAGTCAGTGGGAGGTCTGCTTGTGATTCAGCAAAGGCAAAATAGTGCCTGGATGTGCGCTGGGTGAAATTGGGCCCCGTTCAAGTCAATGGCAAGTTTCTCGGAGTTTACTCCTAGTTCTCTTCTGTTTAAAAATATATGCATTAAAAGGTAGAATTTTGTATTATTTTGGCAAAGTTGGGGAGGGGGAAGGAAAAATAATTTCCTTGCTTATTAGGCAAAAGACTTAAAAAGTGTTTGCTTAGCTTTAAGCATTTGCTTAGGTTTAAGCAGGTACTTCGCTCGCATTGTGGTCCCTGAGATGCAAACACCTGCATAAAAAACTTGGTTGAATCAGAGCCTTAAATAACCAAAGCAAAACCTCCTTTGCAGAGAATGAGACTGCTCGCACGCTTAAAACAGATGCCCAATTAAGTCTGGTGCAGGAGGGAGACCCTGGGCCCCAGAGAGCTGATGGACACAGAAGATCTTTTTTGCTGGTTTCCGCGGTCCCGTGTTTCCAGTTTGCTCTGCATCCCGCGTGGTGATCTCCGTTGAGGCGGGTTTCCGTTCAGGGAACTGGCCGCTCCATGACAGAGCTGTTCCAACTGTGCATCCAAAAACGGGAATGCTTTTTTTTTTCCTTAATAGATTTAAAACGGAGGAAAAGAATTCCTCACTAATAATAATAATGATGATGATGACAAACGATGAATAGCAGTAGTTCTGAATATCATGTATTGCACGCTTGCTGAAATGTGCCTTGTAACTCGGAGCAAGATCATTCAAAGTCTTTTGGAAGAAAGACCCAACGCCCAGAGATGACTTTGCATGGGACGTATAGGAAAAAATATCGCCCAACCTTTAGCCCGACGTAGATTTTCAGATCTGCAGCCACAAAGGGCCATCGTGGGAGGCCGGTGAAAGTTTCCCTGTAATTAAAGAGGGGGGTAAAACATTTCATTAACCTTTTTATATCTTACTAGCGACTTGCATGCATCTCTTTAATTAGCTAATTACATGTTCTGGAGGCCCCCGGGCCCTACGCTGTTTGGAGCTGTGCTACAGATCCATTTTCTTCCATCACAGCATGTTTTTAGGTTTGATGGGCTGGACCGGCACGGGATGGACTGGCCATTTCTCACCCAGCAGCAAAGCATCCTTGTTTTCACTATTACAAGGCAACCTCCAGCACGTAGGCCATGGCATGGTTGTGTCCCTTGAGGAGCCGAGGGAACCTGTCCCACCCAGCGTATCGCAGCCGTTCTCGGGATCGGTTTTGCAAGTGGCGTTTTCCCCTTGGCGCTCGTCTTTTGGGCTTGCCGCACGTCCCCTCTCCCCCGCTTTGATTTGTTACGAGCAGCTGATCGGAGCCCCCTTTGTTCTTCATTCTCCGCAGCGCAGCATTTATTTGGTACGGCGGATGCTTAAAACCGCTAAGCCCATGGCTAACGTTCAGCGCATTAGCCAGGCTCAGCCCGTCAGCTAATCAGTTTACTGCCAAAGCGAATGGCACGCACAATGCCGCGAATCAATTTTATGTCAAAGTTAAACACAAGCGGCCCATCTATTCATAGACGGGGCGGCCGAGGCAGCGTTTGCTGGGCTTTTCTGTACGCTTTAGAAACGGGCCCGGCTCTTAAGTCACATCGCCCTTGTCTGGGGTTGGTTCCTATCGGCTTTTTTTTTCTGTTGGTGGTGGTGCGTCCTATCGGTTTGTCAAGCCGTATGGTGCCTGGAGGAAGAAGCGCGGTGTTTAAAAACGGCATCAGTAAGAACATTGCAGGTAGGCCAGATAAGTCAGGGCTGGCACTGCAAGAGCCAGGCGGTTGGCTGGCCCCGACTAGAGCAAACCCCGGGATTTTAGGGGCGCTCCAACCATTTCACACCAGCTAGAGATCTGGTCTGAATAGTGCATCGGAAACAGGCTCCAGTTATAGCTCAACGGCATATTTGCCTGTTTCCGCCTCTGCAAAAAAAACCAGGCTCCAGCTTCCTCCGGCTGGTTTGGTCCAGCTGTCTGCAAGCCCCAAAGGCACCTCTGCTTCCCTCCCCTCTCTGCTCCTTGCGTCCTTTTTGAACCTCCCCTCGCTAAGCCCATGGTCTTCCCCAGCCCATGCCGCGTATCCAGCACGGTGTGCTCCACACCTTGCAGGATCCGGCCCCCGTAAAGCGTGCAAATCCCAGCGAGGCGAGCAGCCCAAGGAAACGCAAGTGCCCTATCAGCTAACCCGCTGGGGGTTGGATGTCAAAGCCGTTGGAGCTTGTTGTCAGTTTTGCTGGCAGCTCCACATGATGGACTGCACTCTGCTTGTTTAGGTTTTGTTTCCAGCCATGACATTCGACCAAATTATTCTCCGCGAAGGGCTTTAAAGTTTCCCAAGTGCCTGTGAAAGCCTGGAAACGCTGATAGTGATCCTATTTCTCAGCTGAGTGGCTGCATTCAGCCGGAGCAGTATTGATATGCAAAACGTTAAGGGTCCCGGGTCTAAAGATGGTTTCTGTCTGCCCTGTGAAAGGGAGCCATACTTTTTTAAAGCCTGGGCCTTTCTAAAGCTGCACAATACCATATAGACTATGCCATTTAAAGCATCTGAAGCGACCCAAAATGTATTGAAAGCTTGCTTTGCAGACTCATTAAGACTACTCAATAGGTTTTGGCAAATACCATGCCAGGGCTGACCGCATGGATTAAGACTTTTGAAGTGTTACACAAACCCCCTGCTTAAACTAATTGCTGCCCCACGGCTCATGAGGTCAAGTATTTGTATTCATTGCATTTGAGAGGAGCCACTTGTGGGGCTGTCCAGGTGAAGTCCGCACTTCATTAGATCAGGACAATAAAGGGACCCCTCGGCGGGACACGGATAGGTAAGCAAGCTGGGACTCTCCTGGCTCGTTCAAAGGCGACCCCCGTCAATACAAACATAAACTAGCGGCCGCCGGGTTTTGAAATGGAAGAGTTTCGAATGAAATGGTGCGTTTTAAGTCTCAGCCGCCAAACGGGGGGAGCAGCCTTGCCCATCGCTTCGTTACGGTCTTCGGCGGTCCTGCACCACCCGGTTCAGTTCAAAAGCAATGCACCTCGAATGACACGTGGTCAGTCCTGTCTGTGCACAGGTTCGGTTCAAGCGCCCTTCTGCATTGTCTTCACTTGTTGTCACCCCCCTGGGAAGTGACTTTGAGGCCTATGACTGGAAGTCTGCGGATATTGTTGCAGGTATATTGGGGAGGGATTGTAATCGCAAAGGTCGCCGAGATCCGGTCCCAAGCATAGAGCGAAGTTGCTGCCATCAATCTTCAGGTGTGTTTGCTGGGTAGCAAAAACCGTCATTCTTGCACAGAACATTTTGGGATGCATCTTCCATATCATGCTTTTTACCGATCAAGATGAGTTGGGCATTAATAAATGGGTCTGGCTCGTCTTGAAGTATCTCTCTGCCTCTTTCGGTTTGGGCGATTGGTCTCGTCTGTAAGGAGAGCAAAGACGGCAAGAAACTCTCCAGCAGAATTGCTTCCCAGGCCTGCGCGCGCTCTGGCTCAAGGACCTAGACGGTAGATTCGGGAACGGGCCAGAAAGTGAAGGCCATACATTGTACTATCGTGACTGCTTGACGTTCAGTTTTACCCACCCCAGGACAGGGGTTTTCAATGCCCAGGTCACGGCTTGGTGTCAGGCCGTGGCGTAAAACCTTTGGGAATGCCTGTCCTAGGATATACAGGCAACCCCTGCTTCCCGCTGTTTCGCTTAGTGCTATAACGCTGGTTTTACATCGATACCTGATTCCACTTAGCGCTCAGCTAGTTTCATTATAATGCTCACAGGCAAGTCCGAAGAGCGATTTGGGTGGCTTTAGAAAGTGCAAAGTGAAAGTAAAAGTTGGTTTTGCTTAACGCTCGGTTTTGCTAAACGCTCGGTTTTTCGGGAACCGATTAAGAGCGCTAAGCAGGGGTTGCCTGTAGCTTGTAGCCGTGTTGGTCTAAAAAGCAAAGGCAGACAAAACTCTTGGTTTAGAGGTGATATCTTTGATTAGACCACCTAAACAGTAGCAAAAAAGATGTCTTTCTTTGCAAGCTTTTAAGTCCAAACACCCTTTGTCAGGCAGAGGAGAGTTCAAAGACTCTGAAAGCTTACAAAAAAAGATTTTTTTTTACTATTATTTGGTTGGCCTAATAAAAGATACCGCCTCTAAACCAAGCACCGTATCTCCTAGAGTTTACCATAGTTGCATGCTCAGCAATGCTGCTGCAATCACTTAAACTGCTCCAAAGGCGACCTTCTCCTACACTAAAGCATTGTGGCTGGCATGACAAATCCAACATGCTTCAAACATCCTTCAGTCTGTATTGATAGCGTTTCAAGTGATGCTCAGTCATTAGCCTATGATAACCTTTAAATCTGGGCGGTTGGTGGGTGTCTGGGGGGGGAGCTCCAAACTATTCACAGCTATTTGCCATCAGTGGACAGTTAATGATCACGGGTGAAAACCGGGATACAAAGTCCATGTTGGGCTGGCAGAATAAAATCCATTGACAGCACAGAGTTGGCTTTTGTGCTGCTTTGTTACCCAATTACAAGTGGGTTCCTTTCAGTGACAGAATGGGGATCCCATCGTTTGTTAATTTAACACGTGTTACCCGTGTATATCCGAAGGAGAAAATGGCCTTTGTCGTCACTTTTCAAACGGCCCTAATTAAAGAAGCAAACTTAGAAAAATTAGCGGTCGGATTTTCTAAAGGCTTCAGTTTGCTTTTCCATGTAGGCACAACATTGCCTAGCGCCCACTGCTCTTTATGGGAGCTGCAAAGAGCTGGGGGAAAGAAAATCCAGGCTCTTCCTTTTACGTGCCCAAAGCGGAGTGGAAACCTGGCTGCACGTGCATGCTGAGCCTCTATATGAACATCTCATCTCGCAACGCCTGGTTTTTTCCACAGGTCAATTTAACATCCTTTTAATCACTTCTGTTCATTTAACTATAAGCGGGACATCGCATACGGTCGGTGAAGCTGTGGGGAGTTTTGCCTGAGTAAGAATAGCAGGCGCTGGTGTAGAAATACCACGCAGCCTGATGCGAACACTCGTTTCAGCATGGTCGTTGTCAACTGGCTTGCTCACTTTATATTATGCAATTTATTGCCCAGTTATTTCTTGATTTTTCGTTTCCTCTTGTTCCCTGGGTCAAAGATACGTCTATGTTTGTACATAGAGATGTCCAGACCAGAAATCCATCTGGAAATCCTTGCTGGGGTTTCTCAACACCTGTTATACTCTCGCGGTGTCTCCAGTGGGATGAAAAGCTGAGTGCCGATGTGTCAGACCTGCTCATGAAAAAATAACCACTCTATTTTTCCTTACAAGATCTCTGAATATAAAGCTATAAAGAATATGAAGCGGGACTGTATTGTTTTCCCTGTGTACATGTGCTATTCTGGGCCCAGATAGACTTTCTGGTTTCTTTCCAGCGTTTTTCCTCTTCGGTCCCCATCTTGAATTTCGAGAAAGCCAGAAGTTTGCGAGTTCTTTGTAAATCCACGTTTATCCCCAGGAAGTCAATTTAT
>NW_005842091.1:324838-333660 GCF_000455745.1 Alligator sinensis
AGCGCGCCAGACGCACCATTTCTTCCATCGTGCTAATGACAGCTGCTAGGGCAAGACGTTTCCAAATTAGCAGGCAAAGGAAGTTTTGGGTAATGCGTGTGGGCTGCTGCCGTCTCGGACGAGATGCACCGAAGGTCCGCGCTACCCAAATGTAAGGATTGTGCATCCGGGATGCAGGAATCGTGCTAAGGGGGCTCTTAACTAGGCAGGATCCCAGCCCGTTTTCTTCCCTTAAACCTGGGCTTAATTGATCCTGGCACCCTGCAACCTAAATGCACCAGCCCTGGCTTGCAGACGGCCATGGGGAAGATGATAATATCTTGCAGGTTTCTTGCTGCCAACAAATTGTGGCCAAGTGGCTGGCTCTATGGAGGAATGCAACCGGGCATTTTTTTTTCTTCTAGTTGAATCCATCTGAGTAAATTAGTGGAAATAGGTTCAATAACCGGGAATGGTTTCCCTTCATCTCCCAGCATTTGGAGAAATGCTTCTTTCCAGAAACAGTCCGTTTGCAAATGGGGAAGTGGACGAGCGAGCGGCAACGATCGTATTCCCCACATCTGTCCCTTTCGCGCCTCCCCAGAGTTTTCTACAGGGATTCCGACTATTTAAACATTTTTGGTAAAGTGTCAGTTATGTTCACACTTTCTGGCAGGGTCACCAAGTGATCATGTGACCTTGTCACTCACCGATCCCCGATTGCATCTCCCTGGCTTTCTTGTCATGTGCCCTTGTCAAGCGTTTGGACAGAGGGCAGCGCTCGCTGTCAGCTGAGATTAACTCGCCGGGAGAAAGTTACACATTGATAAAAATGCTTAGCATACACCGCCGATCGCAGCCGGTATCTGGGGCTCTGCTCGGTGACATTTCCATGAATCCATTAGGCCAGCGCGCTGCAGTCTGCCGAGGAAGGTGTCCCGGTTCAGGAGCTGACGGAGGTTTTTTGGGGGTGCCTTCTTGCAAGCAAGGCCCCTTTGCAATGGAGACGTCTTGAGAGGGTCAAGGGCTTTGTGCATGCCGGATTCCCCTTGCTGGCACATCGCAACGGCTCGAGCATGCCTGACTTGGGGTCTGCACGGCCGGGGGACCGCTGAGCCACTGGGAGAGATGACCGGTCCAGAGCACTTAGGGATAATTAAACTTTGGTTTCAATACAAATACAAAAGCAGCTCCTTGCAAATTTTGGCAGCCCACAGCTGAGGGCAGTGCCAGCATCGCACCTTGTCGTGCCCCGTAACCCATTTTAATTGAACCGTGTCCCACCTGGGTGCTGCCACATCGCAGCCTCCGCGCTCCCCAAGCATAAAGCAATGCTAGTACTTAGAGCACTGGTTAGAAAACCCCACTTTCCCTCCATGACAAATGTCATTTGATTATTTTTATTATTCTTTTTAGAAATGAACTATTTTATTTTATATGTGTTTAATTAAAAAAAAATAGCTGGAAATTTTTATTTCCATTCTGGTGCTGAAAATCTTTTTGTTTTTTAAGTTTGGATTTTATTTTTCCTCTCTTTTCTCCCTCTTCCTCCCCACACTAAATATAATGGAGGAAATGGTGTTTTGGTTTTCTTTTTACTTTTCCACTTTTACCTTTTCCAAACTCCTTCAACTTTGCAATGGTTATAGAGTTTCCATTGCATTTCAGGCCAAAGAAACACATGACTATAAAGGCAAAAAAACCAAACAAACCCAAAACAAAACCACACACAAAAAAAAAACCCCAAAGAAAAAGGCTAAAAAACCAAAAAGCTGAAATCTATAGCATTTCCCCAAATACCCGCTTGTGAATGCCAAAGTCAGCAGAATGTCAGTGTGGAGTGAACCAAAATCTCACTTTGAAATGCCCAATAATTTAATTTTAAACAACTTTTAAAAGTGTCGCCTTTGTCTCACAGAGAAAAAAAATCATTTCCAAGGAAAAACCATAATTGGAAATACATTTCTTTTGCTCCACAATTCTAACCCCCGTGCCTGTCTTCATCAGTGCATCCTGGGCCTGTTCACAGTAGTTGCCATCCCTCTGTCACGGCGGAGGTGCGGGGCTGGGGAGGGGGCGTAGGTGAGTTAAGAGAGTGGCTCAAGGTTATGCTGGGAGTGAGTGGCAGAGCTGAGACTGGCGCTCCGCTCCCTCTGCAGATCCGAGTGGCCTGGCCCTGAGGCAGGGACCATAATTCAGCCCCAATTTCCATCCCAGGTTGTCAGGGGGTATGAGAGAGACCTATGAAAAGCCATTGCACCAAAGGGGGGAAAAATGGACTTTGCTATTACAAACACCCCAGCTCCAGCCTTGAGGAAGCCTCACCCGTGTGCCCAGACCCGGCTCCAATGAGACTTCAACCCCGCGCAAGGAGCTGTGCCTCTGATCCGTCTCATCGGGACTCCTCATCACTTCCCAGCATGCTTTGTGGTCCGTGGTCCTTTACATTTGGGAAAGTCAAGCAGCTGCTGCCTTAAGATGACCATGCTGCACCTAACAGCTGCCTAGTGCCTACCACTCTCTGCTGGTTCCTCTTCCGTTTCCCACGGGCTTCCCCTTTCTCCTGGGCGGCTGGAGTCCCTTCCCAGGCGCGGTAGGACACTTGTTAGCCAAAGGACAGGCTGAGCGTGCAGTGTTGATGAGAGCTAATAATGGGAAAGCTAATGGGACTGCTTTCTGGCCCTGCTTTTTTATGCTGCATATGACTTCAGTGAGAGTCGGCGTGTGCCCGCAGGCTGAGAGTCCTAGCAGTGCTGGGGAAGCCGCGGGGCGAGGGCTGGACAGTGCGATCGGTGCCAACCCCCGCGCTGCATCGGGCAGTGCCCGTGGAGGGGCTGCTGGGTGTGAGAGAGGAGCAGGGACCTCTGGCTGCGTGCACATTGCTACAGGAGGATTTGGGCTGGGTCGGGGTCGCATCCTCCAGGGAGAGGGGTGTCCTCTAAAGCAGAGCACCAAACACGGTGTGAATCGCCAGAGCTGGTCCAGGCAGCAGCGCTGCTTGCTCCTGGGTGTGGGGCTCAGCTGTGTGCACCACGTGCAATGGCAAACCCGCTTCAGC
The DNA here is from genome assembly GCF_000455745.1 of Alligator sinensis. NCBI lineage: Eukaryota > Metazoa > Chordata > Crocodylia > Alligatoridae > Alligator > Alligator sinensis. The sequence goes on from NW_005842091.1 coordinate 327,876, forward strand.
TGGCCTGATTTCTGTCTGCTCCGTATATTGCTTTTTATTTTCTTTTTTTGAGTAAAGGCCCTGTAAGAGTGGCTTCTGAGCTGTTGTTGGTTGTAGCCATGTTGGCCTAAGGGCCAGGCCTGATGAAGGGCATTTGTTCCCAACAGCTTGGAAAGAGCTTCTTTTTCCAACTATTTAGTTGCTCTAATAAAAGATATTACATTTACCCAAAGAAACTTGCCTGGTTTCTGAGATGTATTTCAGAATGACATGCAGAAAACCTTGAGAGGCCAGGACTTTTATGGGGTGGGGGGGTCTTTTATTGCACTAACTGCAGAGTTGGGAGAAAGTTAGAAAACCTTTTTTGGGCATAAATTCACCTTCAATAATGAGTCCAGATCTGCTGCCTCTAGCAGGTGCCTCCTGGGGTGTAGGCACCTATGGGTGGGTCTGCTTGAGTCCTCAAAAATCAGTCAATGTTGAAGACAGGTGGATCCTTCTCTTCACTGTGTTTTGTAACGTGGTCTTAAGGCTAAGATGATGGTGCGTTGCACAAGCAGACACATGAATGTAACAGTAGGATTATACTCCAGTGCCTGATGGGTACGCCAGGATCTGGCCTTGATTGCACCAAATAAGCCTGATGTGCAGGGCCTGTGGCAGAAGGGGATTTGTGCGTAAAAGTGGTGAATGGTTTGCTGTTCGCGGGCACGTGGCAGCCCACTGGGTTCTCGTGAAAAGAAATGCTAGTGGATCTCCCAACTTTCACACACGATCGTTTACACCGGTGGTTGTCCTCACTCCGCTTTTGCTATGCATTGTCCTCCCGTTGAACACGCTTCAGTCCTGCAGGCTGGGTATAGAAGTAATACCACGCAGCTTAACTGAGCGGTCCTGGGTGGGCGGTGAATGGTTGGTGCCCAACAGAGAGAGGAAGGAAAGGCATCCAGGACTCAGGAGAGCTGTGGGTTCAATTCTCCGCTCTCTTGTCACTTAATTTCTCTGCATCTCCTTTCCCAGGCTTTAATGGGGACACTAGCATTTTCATTCTCCCAGCATGTATCTGTCTTGTCTAAAGTGAGGACAAACTCTCAAGGCCAGGAGCTGTCACGTAGCATGTGCATGTCCAGCGCTTTGCACGACGGGTTTCTGATCATGTCTGGGGACTTCAGATGTGGTGTAAAACAAGAAGCTAAGTGGATAGGTTCACGGGTGTTGCCTGGGTGGCAGCATCTTACTTGACTTGCCCGGAGGAATAGGATCAGGTAGCCCGGCTTACCACGAGGAGCAACTTGCTCTATCCACACTGCAATTGAAATACATAAGCCTCTGCTTGCTCAATAAGCTGATACTCATCCCAGTCCAGGGTTTTAGGGCCTGCCCCTCTATTTCTAGGCTGCTAAATCAGTTGCAAACACTTTGTGAAGAGAAGAAAGGACTAATCTGGCTATGGGTCATAGGATCATAGAAAATTCAGGGTGGAAGGGAGCTCAGGAGGTCACATCTAGTTCAACCCCTGCTTGAAGCAGGACCAGCCCCAACTACATCACCCCAGCCAAGGCTTTGTCTAGCTGGGTCTTAAACACCTCCAAGGATGAGGACTTCACAGCCTCCCTAGATAACCCGTTCCAGTGCTTCACCCCTCTCCTAGTGAAAGAGTTTTTCTTAATATCCAGCCTCAACTTCCCTTGCTGCAGGTTGAGCCCATTGCTCCTTGTCCTGTCATCTGCCCCCACTGAGAACAGCCCAGCTCCGTCCTCTTTGCAGCCCCCCTGCAGGGAGGTGAAGGCTGCTATTCAATCCCCCTCGGTCTTCTCTTCTGCAGACTAAATCAGCCCAGTTCCCTTGGCCACCTCCTCACCAGTCCTGTCCCCCAGCCCCACAACCATTTCCATTGCCCTCCATTGGACTCTCTCCAATGTGTCCACATCCTTTCTGTAGAGGGGGGTCCACAACTGGACACCGGACTCCAGATGTGGCCTCCCCAGTGCTGAATAGAGAGGAAGAATCACTTCCCTCGATCTGCCGGCAACGCTCCTCCCAATGCAGCCCAGGATGCCCTTAGCGTCCTTTGAACAAGGGCACACTGCTGACTTGTATTCAGCTTATTGTCCCCTGTCACCCCCCGGTCCTTTCCTGCAGAGCTGCTGCCCAGCCCATCAGCCCCAGCCTGTCCTGGTGCAGCGGATTGCTCCCTCCTAAGTGCAGGACTTTGCACTTATCCTCTTCGAACCTCATGAGATTTCTTTCGGCGCAGTGTTCACAACCAGTCGTCTCCACCCATTTCAGCTGCATTCGCTTTGCAATGCGAGGGCTGATTTCATTCTCGGTACAACCTGGTTCCTTTCCAGGATGAACCTGGCATTTTGCTGACCCACCATCCACTTGCAGTGATCCCTTTCCCTGGGTGAAACAAAATGGAGAATAAAAGCAGGAGGTCAGCTGCAAATCTCTTTCATTGTCCTCAAGGTCCTCCTCCAAGAAGGACAATGCAGGCAGGCCATTTCTCATCCAAAGGCAGAATGATTACTCTCCTCACACTATTTATTTAGCGTATGGTGGTTTCGGCATTTTATTGCAGCCAACTTAAGGCCATGTCAGGACCAGCATGAAGGTAATGTTGTAAATGGGCACGGGTCAGCAATGTGGGACATGGTTTGAACTTGTCTACAAGGGCATTTGTCGTCACTGCGAAGGCCCCGTTGGTCTGGGTTTGAGGCACTGTGACCCTGGCCAGTTCGAAAACGGTTGAGAAGTGCCCAATAATGGGGTGGCCAGTGAAATCCTGGTTGACTGACTGTTGGGTCAGAGGTGACATGGAGATTGATTGGTGCTTGTATTGACCAGTCTTCATGAGTAAGGAAGGAAAAGCCAGAGGATTTTGAAAGGGTTGAGACCATATTGGGTGGGTAGAAGATGTCCCGGTGCACTGACAGCGTCGGGTTATTGCAGTCTGGCGAGTAACTAACTCTTGCTGTCCAAGGATGCAAGATCAGAGCTAAAGAGTGTTCCTGTCCCGGGGAAGAAAGGCATTTTGTTTGAGGCTTTTTCTTTCTTTCTTTCTTTCCCCTGACATCTCGAACAAAGTATTCGTGGCATTTTAACACGACTCTGGAGCAGCGCTCGAGCTCGCCAAGTTCAGCGTTTTCTGTTCTGCTTTAAATCCCAGCGTAATCCCGATACATCGAATAAATTCGTGCCATATTCTCCAACTGACAAGAAAATGCCCACGCCGAGGGAGAGAGCGCCGTAATTGTATCCACATGCCAATGGGCTGCTTCCAAGTCGTGTAAAGTGACGTCTGGTTTGCACATGTGGGCATAAACACTCGCAGGTGGAGCAAGCTGATGTCAGTATGTAAATGAGAGGGGGAAACGGAGAAACCCTCACTATTTGTTAATTATTAAATCGGGCTGCTTTGGTTCGCTACCTGCCGAATTAGAGCACAGGGTCATCAGGCACTCAAGGCAAGCGCCACGAATAACGATGTCTTTGGCTCACGTCGCTCATTTTGCAGGTTGCCAACTGTCGGCGAGTAGAGTGCGTTTGCATTGTGAAATTAGTTGACTAATAATTGCAGTTGAATCGCTCTTGCTGGCACGCAGACAGCAGACCAGTCTGCCATGCGTGTCGGTTATTAGACCCACGAGCCGTGTAGGGCTGAGTGGACCAGACCCCTTTGCCGCAGGGCATGTTGCTGTCCCAAGCTGGGCCTAGCGTTAGAATCTGATTTCCAGTAACGTGCAAAAATTCCTGGTCCTCCAGCCTTCTCCTGCCGCCCTTGAAAAGTCCCTGTTCTTGCAAATGTTTTCCCAGAAAGCTCAGTGGTGAATGCATTAATGGAAAGTGCATGCAAAAGCCAGGCAAATGCAATGCAAGCAAGCTCTTTGAAAACAACCCCATAGAAACATTCCTGGAAGCCAAGGCCGCCACTAAAGGCTGGTTGCATCTGCACAAAGGTAAAAAGGAGACCCCAAAGGCAGGCACCAGACCAAGCAGGCAAGAACTCACCGGCCTGTTGTCAGCGGGTTCATAAATTGGTGGGCAATGAGTGCTTATCACCTGGTTTTCTTTGGATTAAAAAAATCCCAAATTTTCTGATTTAGAAAATGACCCCAAATCCACATTTTCCATGATTAAAATGAAACGCCGCTATACAGTTATTGTATATATAGTAACTAGATAGATAGATAGATATCCAGATAGCTAGAGATATATAGATATAGATAGCTATATCTATATAGCTGTAGAGAGAGATGGTTACTTTTTTAAATGAGAAAATTTGGGGGCTTTTTAATCAGAGAAAACCAGGATCCCTGCTTATCATCAAGCCTCCACCCAGGTGGTCTGTGAAGCAACTTGATAGATGGAGAGGGAGTAAAGAGCACCATCTAGGCATGCTGGGAGCCAACAGCAAAGCTGTAGTGGCTTCTTCACTCTTGCTACCACTAAAGTCCATAGCAAACTCTGTCCTTACCTTTTATGCTACGTGTCAGGGTGTTTTTAAGCCTTTCTCAGGGGTTCAGGTGTTGGCTGCAACCAAAGCTGAGGATTTTGACGGGGCTGTGCCAGTGCTTCTGCTGGGACTTGAAGTTGGATGTTCCTGCCTGGAGCGTCTTGCCCCTCGGGTCAAGGTCAGACCAACAGCATATTTGGGCTCACAAGGGAATTTCACCCGATAGACTGGTACGGAGTGGGAGGAGGTGGGGGTTGTCTTCGTCTGTAGTGGAGGGCACGGCCCTCTCCCTGGGATCTCTCGAGCATATATTAACAACCATTTATAGAAGCAGGACGTTGGCTGTTGCGGTCCCCTGGCTTGACCTGTGGCAGGTGGTATGATGTCCCGTGTTGTGTCAGGGTTGACAGTGGTTTTACTAAGAGTTTAGATGATGGATTTGTAGAGGATGGTTTGGAAAGGGCTAATGCAGCCTAAGGCTGCCTTAGGCTGCATTAGGCTAATGCTGCCTAATGCTTCCTGTGATCATAGGATCACAGGAAGCCCCGCTTCCCTGTGATCCTATGAGACGAAGCATCTCACCCACGCATACAACTTGGGAACAAGAAGGCGTGAAGCCCGTCTGTGGCTTTCAGGCCTATAGCGACATGCATGTCCTGGAGGGGCCGAGCCCCTCTCACCCAGCCTTAGCACCGCTGCTTTTTGTTGGTCGCCCTTTCAGCCAGCGACGGAGCACAGTCTAGTTCTTGCTGCACCTCGAGGAGGAAAGGGCATAAAATCATAGAAAATGATGGTTGGAGGGGACCTCAGGTCACATCTAATCCACCCCTTGCTCCAAGCAGGACCAGCCCCAACTGCATCATCCCAGGCAAGGCTTCATCTATCTATGATGTCTACCAAGTTTTAAAAACCTCCAAGGATGGAGATCCCACCACCTCTCTGGGTAACCTGTTCCAGGGCTTCACCATCCTCCTCATGAGAAAGTTTTTCCTAATATCCAACCTCAACCTCCCTTGCTGCAGCTTGAGCCCATTGCTCCTTGTCCTGCCATCTGCCCCCATTGAGACCAGCCCAGCTCCAATGTACTGGGATAGAGCACATCGCGCTGAGCTAACAAGAGGTTGCCTGGAGATACTACTGAGATGAAAAGGGGCCTGCTTAATAATGACGTTAACATGTTCTTTGCGTGACACGGTCAAATTAACGGTGACATCGAGGGGTCTGACTTTTGCCTCTAGACCCCGAGCAAGTTCATCATCACAAGGAGCGAGCAGGGGGAAGGACCCTTGATCAAACAATAGGGGCAACGCTTCGGTGTCAGCAGCCCTGGGCTTTTAAAAATGCTCCAGC
>NW_005842091.1:333684-354776 GCF_000455745.1 Alligator sinensis
CGGAAGAGCACGTCCTCAGCAAGCATATGGTAATTGCAGCCAGATCTAAGGATAATGTGGCCAAGAGGGGAGGATGAATATTAAAAAGGATGGGAGCAAGACCAGGACCGGAGGGGACCTCGCAGAACAATAAGGGATGGCCTGGGTCAGAGAAGCAGCCACCCAGTATAGCTCAATCCAGGCTGCCCTGGCAGCGGGGAGACCCTGGCAGCCAAGGGGAAGGTGAGGTGCTGGAGCATCTATTTGCTTCCCACTGGCCTCAGAGCATGCGGGCAAGCAATGCTTTTCCTTAGAGCCACAGAGGCAGCTCATCCGGGGTGTACAGTGATGGAGCCGCAATGAAGCAAGGCTAGTTAAGACCTCACGAAATGTTCCCCCCCACTTAAGCTGTTGCATGTCTTCCAGTGGGGCATAGGTAGGATGCCGTAATGTAGACAGGGCTCAGGACTCCTTGGTGCTGTGCTGTCCAATGCTCCCTGCTGCATGTGCCCTCAGACCATTGACCCCCATCCCGTCTCCTCCAACAGCGAGGAGCTCGCGTGCCTTCTGCTGGGCATCCCCAGGTCCCGGCTTCTTCCTGAAACCTGGGCAAGCCAGGACGAATTGCTGTGAAGACGGGGGAATCCCACGAGCCAGAAGAGCAGGGGGAATCCGGCCCCTGGGACATGGTGCGGGAGCTGCAGAAGAGACTGAACCGCAGGTGAGAGAGGGTCCTGCAGCTCTCCTGGACCTCCGTCCCTCTGGTCACATAGTACGAATAGGAGGGACCGGACCGTCTGATTGTGACTGCCCTGGGTTAACGTTGTCGGGGACTTGCTGATGGGTTCGGCTGGCTGTTGATTCATCTAAACCCACCTTTTCCCATGATGAGAGCTGTCTCCATGGCACTCGGTTTGATGGGAAGGTGTCTCAGGCCCAGGGGACAATTTTCTGGTTAAAAGGAGAAGTAAAAAAGGCTCTTGAATAAGCTCCCAGCTACAGCGCTTGGCTGGCATGGTGTGACCCTAGGCTGAGGCTCTGCTTTGCTTGATACAAACCCAGGACCTGAACCTTGCTCCTCAAATGCCTGCTGGGTGCCCTGAGCAGCTCTCGCTGCCTCTTTTGCTGAGACTTTCATCCATCGAGAAAGCAGCTGGCTCTTCAAGGAGAGCCGCGGTGCGAGAGACTGAGGTTCGAGCTCAAGTCTGAAGCAGACAAGGCAGGAGCCTAAACCTGGGTCTTCCACGTCCCAAGCAAGCACCTTGCTCCCTGGGCCCACCGATAACTTCCAGAGCTCCTGATTGCATCCCAGTGCAAGGCGAGCACACATCTGCAGGGTGGGAAAGGTGTTTACCTCGCAGGCTAATGGGAGGCAGATGGACAGATGCTAGCGTGGCCGGGAAGCATCGGAGCCGTTCTCAGGCTGGCAACAACCCCAGTGCTGCTGCAAGCAAGACGTGGTACAGTTCAAGGTGGGGTAGGCAGTAGATGCAATTCCCATGGGCTTATCGACCTGCAGAGATTTTCCTGTTTGAGTGTGCAGACTCGATCTCCCGCTGCAGAAGTGGTCGCAGCCCCCTCTTTTCCCCACTGAGATGATCATACAGACAAGGCAAGACCAAGAAATGCCACGTCCCAGGCCTGTGACCCAGCCGAGTACATCTGTGCAGACAAAGTGAAGTGGGATAGCAGGGCGCTTGCACACCTCACGATGCAGCGATCCGCTCTCCCACCACCTGGGAGGGGGGACGGTGAAGAAGGCCAGAGCTGACAACGAAACCTGATCTGTGGCAGGGTGGGAAAGGCGATGAAAAGGGATCTTCATGGTAAGCACAGACGGCAAGATAGCCATCAGTACCAGCGCCCTCGAAATAATCCAGGTATCTCCGTGTAAAAAAGACCTGTCTCATCAAGGGGGCGATTAGGGGGCTCTGCCTAATAACGGGGCAGAATCCTCTGGTGTTTCTTTCCCTCTGTTCAGCGGGACAATAAAGAGGGCAGTTTCCATCGAGGGAGCCTTGCCTTTCATAGGCACCAATTTCACCCACGAACAAAAGGCAAGAGAGGGAAGGGGGAACTGAAGGCCTTTTCTTTTGCCAGCTGCTGAATAGTTGGGGTTTTGTGTCGACACTTTACAACTTCCTTGATAAGGGGCTCGCAATTGGGAGAAGCAAAACTAGTCGGGGTCTTCTTTCCTGGTGCCTGTAATTCTAGAAGTGCTGGCATGGCCGGAGCTGAAAGGATTCAGATCCATTATCTGTCTTGATTTCACAAAGGCAGCATAAAGGAGTGGGGGAAAAAAGAGCAAGCTCATTGCAGGCTGCAGGCTTTATCCTGCACTCCTCAACATGATGACAATGACACCTAGTCCTTCGCAGCAGCAGGCACTGTACGGAGAAGATCAGGACTATTACTCCCATTTTACAGGTGGGGAAACTGAGGCACGGAGCAGGAGAAGCATTTTTGCCCCATGTCACCCCTGAGGTCAGTGGCAGGGCTGGGAGAATATGGACCTTGGTGATATCCAGGGCACAGGAAAGAGCAGAGCCTCCCCTTAGAGGCATTGCCCTAGTCTCTGGTTGTTTTGGGAGGTGTCCTCTCAGTTCACCGCTGTTCAGTGATGTCCGGTGGGGCCTGATCTGATCCCTCCTCCCGGGATGGAGGTCCTGGAGGAGAGATGAACCATGTACAGACCTTGAGCGTCTCCATCGGAAACTCCTGGTGTGATTCACCTGGGCAAAGCAGAAGTTATTTCAAGGAAACCAATGGAGTCACTCCAGTTTCAGACCCAGAAAGGGCTTCATGTAGACGGTAGCAATTGGATCTTTATTAAGTGCACACCTTGCAGCCTCAGAGCTGTTGCTGTCTGCCCAGGCACATGGAGCTTCCTGGTGTCACCCTCCAAATCGTGCTTCCTATCATTCCTGCGCCAGTTTGCTGGTAGTCTCCCACGAGTTGATGTGGAAGTTGCATTTTTTTTCAAGTTGGCCTCGAGGACGAAGTGCTTTCTCTGCCCTTCTCTTGAGCGCACACCTGGACTGGGGTGGGAGACTAAAACTTGCTTTGGGAGTCTGGAGTCAGGCATCTGGATGACATGGCTGGCCCTGGAAAGTTGATGTCGGATGATCATCGCCTCAATGCTCGGGGCGTCTGCTTGCGGGAGGACACTAATGTTGGCGCGTCTGTCTTCCTCCTGGGTACGAAGGATCTCCTGCAGGCAGCACTGATTGTACTTCTCCAGCGCCTTGCGGCGTCTCCACGTTGTCCACGTCTCAGCTTATGGGGATCACAACTGCTGGATAAACCACGAGCTTGGTTTTGGATCTGATGTCGCCATCTCCGAGCACCCGTTTCCTCAGGCCTCTGAAGGCATCGTACCGATGCGGGGTCAGGTTTGTTAGTGCCGATGAGTGTGATCTCTCCTTTCCGCAGCCAGGGCTGCCTGCATGACACAGCACACGTGTGGCACCATAAAAGCCCTGCAATCACCCATGACCTCCTGCAAACAGGGCCAAAGGGGGCCAGCACATTTTTCTCCTGAGTTGTCACGTCATGCTTCAAACACTTGCACACACCGAGCCCTTCCACTAAATGAAGGCAAGAGCCATAGATTTTGGTTTGATTGGAAACAGCGACAAGTCGTGCGGCGAAACGCTCCAATTTGTATCGGTAATAGAAAGACTGGCGCCTTGATTGCACGCTTTATGTGGGGGAGACAACCTCAGCCCTCCTCACGGCAGGCTACCTCTTTTTAATGCAACACACTCAGGCATGAAAGCTGCTCCCTCCATGCTGGAGGAGTGTGTAAGAGCCCATGTGAGACACACACGCTCACCAGCAGCGTAAAAGAGGGAGGGGTCCCAGTGAGCTGCAGATGTGCCGGGAGCCAGGGCCTGTGATCAGGGGGTCACACACGTGTGTGTGGATTTTACAGCATGTTACACAATTGCAGCTGTCTGTGCAGAGAGCAGGGGCAGGGTTTTCTCACGCGTGTGGGCTTGGCTGCCATTGAAGTCAGCAGAAGCTCCGTCCTTGCCCTCGGCGGGAGCAGGATGACAACAGAGCGGTTTCAACACTCCTGCTGCCAAGATTGCTGCGGGTTCCCGAATCCCCTGGAGCAAAGTCTGCATTCCTCGGGAGAGCAAAGAGAAGCAGCGCTTGAAGACCTCCCAGGCCAGCGGGCCACTTTCTGGGGTGAAGAACGGGTTTGCAGCTAGGGTGACTCTGGTTCTTCAGCAAAGTCCCTCTGGATTCACTCGGGGTCCAGCTCTGCCCCAAGGGGCTCCATCACCAGAGCTCCCCGCTTCCCAGAGCGATGAAACGAGGCTCCTGTGGCCTGGCGCCTGAGTGTCTGGGTTAGGAGGAGGAAAAGGGCTGCCTTAGCAACATCTAGAGCCTTGTGTCTTTAGCTCACCAGCTTCTCCACGGCGGAAGAGTGCATGCTAGTCCCTTCCCGACGGCTGCTCGCGGGTGTGTGAACTGCAGCCCGCGGCACAGAAAAACAAGGCCAACGGGGCCGTGGAGTCTGACCTGCCACCTTATCCCAACCGAGCAAGGTCCGGGCTGGTGCAGGACCGTGTGAAAGATGCTTGGAGGGTCGAGGATGTGTTTGCTGGACCCAGCTCTGCCACAGACTCAGTGAGCAACCTTGGACAAGTCACTCGATCTCCCTGGGCCTCGTTTGGGAAGTGGGAAAGATAAACTTTCCTTCCTCCTAGACTGTCAGTGTTCAGCTTGCAGACTCCTCAGGGCAAGCCCTCTCTCTGGCTTTGCCCGTATACAGTGCCTGGTGCACACAAGCACCCAAAGGATACCGCACTTGCAAGTTAAGAGGAAGCGAATCTGCTTCACTCTTTTTAGTCGGGAAGGGAAGTGCCCACGTGACGGCAGAGGCTCATCCTTGCTCACAAACCTCCCCCAGGGACCTGCTCCTCCACATGTCGAGGACAGATGCTGGGGAGAGAGAGCGGTAGGAAGGAAAGCTGGCCTGGGGAGGGGGGGATTCCCCGGTAAGGATGGGAGAGGGGTTTTGCACAGAGGAGTCAGCCTTTAATTAAAGGTCTTTCAAGCGATTTTGCAGCTGGCTAGCATTGCTGGGCCATATTGGAATGGTTTAGCAGCAATGCTTTCCCCAAATTATTCTCTTCCTGTTTAGTCACGTGCCTCAGCCGTGGGCTCCCCACCCACCACCCCCCAGGCCCAGTCTAGGAGAGCTGGGCTGGGACCCAGCACCGGTGCCCGGCGGATGGGCAGAGGGGAGCTGAGGTCTCGCACTGCCCCGGGCAAGCAAAGCACCTGGGAAAACAGCTGAAGTCTGTGTTGTTTCTGGCCTTGGATCCACCGCCCCCAGATCCAGTCGCCCTTATGAAAATTAGGGGGTCTACTGTATGCAAACATGCACACTTTTTAATTGCCTTAATTAATCCCAGACATCGCAATGAGAGGACATTTGCCTAGGGTTGGTGCAGAGACCACATCCTTTCTCGGGAGCTGGCTCCGAGGCGGCGGGGAGGAGAAGGCAGGGTCCTGAGCCTAATGTTTTTGAACTCTTCTTTTGGGAGGGAGGTCCTTTTCCCCCACGGTGCAACCCGTGACCGAGTCTGGCAGCAACCCCTGCCGTGAGCCTGTCTGAATGGTAGCATAGAGCCTGTCTGCACCCTGGACCTGGGTAAGGACTGGCATGACAGGAGGGTCTGCCAAGGAAGCCGGCTCAGGTGAAGATGGGCCAGGGAGATTGAGGGTGGCAACCAAGGGAAATGCAGGAATTTTGCCTGGTTTTGACCTGATGCTGAGCAAAACCCAAGCAGTCCTGGGTGAGGTTTGCTGGGCTCATTAAATTCATTTGACCCTCTCCTCTTATTGAACCTGCCATGCAGAACGGGTCTGGGCCAGGGCACGCGCTGGGGGAGGTTTGCTCTTGCACGGACGGTGTGTGCAGCGGGCATGTGCTGGCTCCCCCTGCACCTCTGTTTGCAACCTGGATTAATTTGCAGGTAGCCCAGTACTGTGTGCAGCCTGGCGCAAAGCTGCTGTGTGCAGTAGGTGGATGAAGGTTTTAAAGAGTCTGTGCATGAAGGTTAAAGAGAGGGAGAGCAGAGGCAGCCTCTTCTTTCCTTCTGCATTGGTGGAAATGAGTGTGTTCGGAGGGAGAGTAATCGGAGGCTCTGAGTGCTGAGGGTCTTCAGGGACACTGCCGCATCTCTCCCGAGGAAGCGGGGGCTTGCTCTTGGGCTCCAAGCAAGGGCTGGAGGAGTCTTTCTGCCGCTGGCCTGAATCCCACCCTGGATGCATCTCCACAGCACAACCAAGGTGCGATCATAACCTAGGCATTGCTGCACGAGCTTGATCTAGCCGCGAAGATGCAGCAGGCGCTGTCGGCCACAATATCGCTGTCCCAGGCACTGTGGGTATGAAGGCACACAAAAGCCCATGTTGCTGCACCAGTGCTGCCATTGTCACTTGGGCAAGCGAGATGAAAGGGAGAGCAGGAACATTTGCTAAAAGAAAGTCATATTTGTCCTCCCCAAGAGGAAAACACGAGTTTTGGGCAGTTGTGCAGAATTATGTAAAAAAATGCAGCCTGAGCCCATGTTCAAGGCATGTGGCGGAGGGGCGAGTGTAGTCACAGGGTATTTTGGGGGAAGAAAATAAGAGTTGCAAGCTAAGGTGGGACCAGAGGTGGTTCAAGCGCCTTCATTGAACACCTTCAAGACGAAACTGGATGCTCATCTTGCTGGGATCCTATGACCCCAGCTGACTTCCTGCCCTTTGGGCGGGGGGCTGGACTCGATGATCTTCCGAGGTCCCTTCCAGCCCTGATGTCTATGAAAGACGTACACCCTCTGTCCTGCGTCTTGCCCAGTGTGGCCCCTGCTATGAAAGGTCCCCAGCCCCGCAGGTGATCAATCTCATGTGACCCCGTGATGAAAGCTTGTGCACTCGCTCTTCTTCCAGATATAGATCTACTTTGCTCAGTCTATAAGGTGCAACTGTTCCCTGCCTTGTTCAGATGATTAACATCACCCCCGTCATACAGGGATTCATAAATAGTCAATGTTCAGGACGAAACATTGGCTGCAAGTGGCCGGCCCAGACGACTTGGCAAATGCTCCTGAAGAACAGCCACGCTACAAGGGCTGCCCCAGACGGACTGAAACATGTCACCAGATCATTGTGTGTGATTCGCACCTCCAGTGCCAAATAGGATCATAGGAAAGTAGGGGCTGGAAGGGACCTCCCAAGGTCATCTCACTCAAGGCAGGATCATCCCTGACTCAACCATCGCAGCCAAGTATCTGTCTAACCTGGCTTCGAACGTTTCCAAGCATGGAGGACTTCCTCTCTTGCACTGCATCAGACACCACATCAAACGAGAGCAATCGAGCCATCCTCCCACTGTGGAGTCTACATCCTGTGGTATTTCCCCTGGAATTAGGAGGCCCGGGATTTCATGACCGCGTGGATGACCCTACCAATGCGCGAGCAAACCTATCCCTGCTCTGACACCCTCGCTTTCATGAACCGTTTGCATCTGGGCAGCTAACGAAGCATTGATTTGTTTGTAGCTCCTTAAGGGAGATTGTATTCCACATCAGCAGAGCAAGCCATTTCTCCGGTTTCAGAAGAGGGCTCAGTTAAGCGCATTTCGGATGTGCCTTGTAGCAGCTGTAAAAGTTTATTGCACAAGGGGCTCCCGGAAAATGATATGGCTTCCAATATGGGCTCAGAGCAGGTTCTTCAGCCTCATGTTTACATCTGGATAAAAAGGAGGTGGTTTCTTTATAATCATTGCCAGGGGCTGCAAGAGAGGAAAAGCCTTCCTGCGATTACTAAGAGCTTGGCCCCAGGCAGCCGGGCTGGGGACCAGGACTCCACGCTGCAGCCCAGCTGTTTGGGACGGGCTGGGATTGCAAGGCCAGGTGCAGAGGCTGGAGACCAATCTTAATTAATGCCCTACCATAATGAGTGGAGCAGTGGCTGGGTCCCTCCCTCCATATATCAGCCAGGCACAGAGAGGAATACAACCTGGGAGCCCCTGGAGAGCAGTGCAAAATACTCTTCTGGTCACCCCCAGAAGCAAGGACAAAGCAGAGGAGAAAGGATGGTTTTGGATTCAACCTTGCCCTCTTGCACAAGTGAACTGCTCTGTATCCTGTTTTGTTCATCTCCCTTTGCAAATCTTTACAGACCCTTCCTCCCTTGCCTGGTTGCTTGCCTCAATTTGTACAAAACGGGTGGATTTGGCTTGTTTCAGCCATTTCGATGAATGCTCTTGTTTTTCATGGAAGGCCAGCTGTGATCTGAAACACGTTTGCCCTCCTGGATGTTTCAGTGGTCTGTGGATGAGCAGAGCCTCCAGGTTCAGAGTTCAGCACTTTTGAAGTTGGAGGTAAATGTCAGGATGGTTTCAGACAGAAAATGAGCTGCTTTTTTTTTTTTTTTTTCCATTCCAAAAAAAAAAGTATGGTTTGCAAGGGAGAGGGTGGGAAAGTCCTTTGGTGGGACTGCTGGTATGAGATGGACCAGCTGTGCCAGGAGCTCCAGTCCTGCGGCTTCATAGGAAAGTGGTGTAGAAATGGGATCTGCTACATCCACTCCCACCAGCAAAGGAGGTGGTGCTGTGGATATACTTGCCTGGTACGCATGTGCGCTGTGAGGGGCAGCGGGTGAGTGCGGGGGGTCAAATGAATTGACGAACATCCTCACCGAGTGTGTCTCGTGCATGCTCCCCACTGCGGAGCGTGCAACATTGTGATGTGTGGAGCAGAGGTGCATCTCCTAATGTGGACATAACTGAGCGATGCTGAACCAGGAGTGAGGGCAGGGGTGAAAATCGATGGCAAGCGCTAAGCACCAGGAATAAAATATTGATGAGCTTGCTGCTTAAATGGCACCGAGACGCTGCTTGGAAACGTACACATTTATTAATGCCGCGCTGTTCGCCACATCCATTAAACACGTGCTTTCCTCACTGCAGGCATGAAGGATCTGCGAGCGATGCAAATGCTCCGGCAGGGAGAGTGGGCGCGGAGGGAAATCAAAACCGAATTATGATCTCATTAGCGGATGTTAATTCATTGGCAGCTTCAGCTCGATACTAAACAGTTGCATTGCTGGTGTCATTCCTCTCTCTTTCAAGGCGCAGACAAGCCGTTATTGTGTTAGCGCTGATGATGATGATGATTGCGCGTGTGACCTCACGTGGGAGTGCATGCCACGTAAGCGTGCTCTATCTGTCTCGCTATCTCTCCGGTCTAGTTAAACATGAGCCAGGAAGAAGTTTGCATTCTTAAATGTCTCCGATTTAAAACTCCTCTCTTCCTGTTTTCTGCTTCCCATTTATTTTTTGGACTGTTTCAAGTTCTCACAAGTTCCTTGTTCTTTTCATCAGATGTTCATTTATCCCCCTTCCTCCCTTCCCTTTCATTCCACTTCCATTGATATACCCTTGACATGAGACATGACATCTGTTTTCTCTGATGGTGCTGCTTTGAATGGTTCCATATATTTCACTGCCCCGTGTGCCTTTATGCTACACAGTAATGAGTTGGCTTTAGATCTTTGTCTTCACAGCCAGTTTTACATATGGAAATCCAGCCATATGTTAGAGGGAAGATGTCCTCCTCTTGTTATCTAGGCAGGGTCTTCCTAATCTTTTAAAGCTACGAAGAGCGACTCTAACGAGTGCTTGATTGGTGTCCCCAACGGCCGTTGTATAATCATGTCTTAAAAGGCCGGGCATGGATTTTGAAGCCTTGTACCGCTGTTTGTCTGTAGCGTCTTTGGACTCCCAGCAAGTCTCTACGTAGCGGCGTTGCAACAGGCCGGCTCAATTAAGCACGGTCCCATCTGAGGGGTTTCTGCTCCACTTCTGCTAATGCCTGGTGGGGAAAACACTCTCTGACCGTCATTAGTGCTTCCTTGCAAGCCTATCACGGCGTGTTCTCCTCGGGGGGTGGGAAACGCATCCCCCCGTTATGCCCTCGGTGTACGTCTGTGATCTCAAGTCTTGTAAAGCCCGTCTCCACCAGGCCTTGATGCTGAGGGGTCTGGCTAATCCTGTCCCCCTCCCTCGCACCCGCTGCTCTGGTCCCGTTTCCAGATGACTGGGGTCCGAACGGGCGCAAGCTCTCGTGGTTTGAAATTTGGGTGCAAGCGAGGAGTCCCTGTGGACGGCTACGCTTTTAAGTTACCCGCTGCTCGAGAGACCGTGCGCTCGGTGCGAGCGTTGTAGAGGGACGAAGAAGCCAAACGGCATCTGGAGCGACACCGTGGCGTCTGCTTCTGGTGTCACGCTGGCGCCCGTATTGCGACTGACTCTTGTGCAGAGATGGGGGCTGGTGACAAGTTGGTCCTGTTTGCTGCAGCAGTCCTCCCTGCAAGTTGCAGACTATTTGGTCCTTGCTGTGTGTTGGAGAGGGGCTGGCGTACAAGTTTGTACACAGCTGCAGAGGGCCGGGTTGATGCCCGCAAGGCCCCTTCATGCCCCGTGCTCCCCCACCACAGTATTGGGACCCAGAAAGCGGCAGAGGGAGGGCATGGCCCTTTAGCTGCTCTTTGGTCCCAAAGTGGATGCATGCTTGACTGCAGGGGCTGGCGAATCTGTGAGGCTCTGATGCAGGAAAGCCTGGGGAAGCATCCGAGCACGTGTTTCTATGCTCGTCTCCTTAAACTGGAGGTTTATTAACTGCATTTGGTTGTCACTGCATTTGGAAATAGGTGTCTGCCTCCCAGGGCGTGTTAGGGGTTGGTGCTGTGCAGCTGCTTCTCCGTGCCAGGGGGCTCTTTCCCAGCGCCTGGCTTGGCGAGCTGAAATTGGTGGGGGGGTAGCTACCCGTCCTAGCTACCTGGAAGAGTTTTCTCACCCGCGGGGCCAAAATGACCCGGTGTAAAATCCGCTTCCCCCAGAGCCCACCGGCTGCGAGGCGCCGTGGGAGGTGATATACCGTCCCTCCTTTGCCGGCAAGATTTATTAACGTAATGAAAGAGAGGAAAGTGCCCCATGTATCAACGTCGGGCTGGCCTGCAGTGAGGCCCTGTAAATAATGCAGGGAGTTAGTTTTAACAGAGCCGTGCTTAACAAGTGGGTTTGCGGCTCGGGCCTGACGAGCCGGACTGCTAATGAGCTGAGCTGCAATCAGTCCGGTGCTGTGAGCCTCCCCTTGCTTGCGTGATCTTTCCCCTCCTCGTTTCCCGCTCCCTGTCGGTGCCCCGGTTGAGGCTTGGTGCTTGTGCCTCGTCCTATGTGGTCCTGCACGCTGGGATAATTCTTCTGAACACACATCCGATGCCTTTCAGAAATGACTTGTGAGGAGGTGCGTCCTCAGGGGAATCAGGATGGCACTCGCATGGCATGAAGTGTAGCACGGGGTGGTGGAAACTCGTCCCCAGGCAATTGATGGGCGTGAAAGAGCAGCCAGCGCTTCCCTTTGATCGGGGGCACACAGGCAGGTGTCAGAGCCTCCATGGCAATTGCCGCTGTGTCCAGCACGCCCGGCAAACTGACTGTACTGCTCCCAGCGGGGACTTGCAGTGAAGCCTGCATGCTGCTGTTTGCATGCTGGTTTTCTCTTGGGGGGTGAATGCCCTTGTTGGGGTAGGAGAATTGCTGCAGGTCTCTGTCCAACTCAGCCTGCTGGTTGCTTGGAGCTTGCAAACCTTCATCACTTTCCACTTCTGGGAGTCCTTCACGGCTTCTCCGGACTCGGGAGATTTGCACCGGTGGAACTGATGGGGTGACAAGCGTGGACCCCCATGCTGCAGACTGTGCGGGGGGGTAAGTCTGTAGAGAAGGTTGCACCCCCGTCTTCACCGGTGCTGGAGGTTGCCCTTGAGTTGGCTCTATCCGCCCTAGGCCTGCTGCAAAGGCATGGAGACGGAGCAGTTTGGGACTCTTGCTACAGCTGCAGAGGCACAAATCTGAGCTTTGCTCCGGACTCATGACACAAATCGCCTCCGGGCAGCTCGGCTGTGAATGTGTTGCTGGTTACACAGGCTGGAGAGTCCAAGTGGGCTGAACCAGATGTTGGCCACATCATTCCTATTAGCTACAGAAAGTGTTTCATCTTCATCTTCGGTGGATTCGGGTAGACCTTTGACCCTGATGTCATGGTATAGACAGGACCCGAATCTTCCTATTAGGGAAGTCATTGCCGCAAGATTATTGACGAGGCCAAGCGTGATGCATGGGCCTATGGGTAAATAATGAACATAACCAGAGTTAGATCATCGGGTGTTATCGAAACGTTCGGGAACGTCAAGCTTCGGGGTTCAAATTAACGATTAGGGGCTGGGAGGAGATTATCCTGTATGTGTTCCGGCTAATGAGTTTCATGCAATTTCCTTTGGAGCGTCTGCGGCTGACCCTTATCAAAGCTGGGATCCTGGGCTACATGAGCATCGGTTCGGATCCAGTTGGGCCATCCCCACATTGCTCTCATGATGTCCTCTCCCCTGAGCCGACTCATTAGGAAGCAGCAGCTATTGCATTGCATTGAGATTTCTTTTGCTCAAGCTTCCCCTCCCTGGTCCACCCCCCATGTCAAAACCCGGGCATATTGAGACGTATCCAATCCCCACATGCCTGCATCTTCCAAATGCTAATGTGTGAAACCCCCCAGCTTCCTAAACCACCTCATAAAGATTGGGTGGCACGTTTTACTGAATGCTAATATTATTCGAGGGATGTTTAGAGCCTTTTAAACTCGGCTCTTTGATTTCTTCTCTTTGCAACCTTGGGCTTTTATCAATAATCATATAAAATGGGCTTTACAAGGTTATTTTAAGAAGCCGATGTTTTTACAGATCGGGTCAAACGTGCAGGCTCTTGCATGTGAAAGCGAGAGCGAGTGTGTGGTCGTGTTATGATGGACTCTAATATGACTGGAAGCCACAGTGAAGTAATTGTAATAATATTTTGCATTTGTTCTAGCTGCGCTGTAATTACGAGCGGTGCTAACAAACGGGGGATGTAAAGCTCCTTTCGAACGTTAACGTTCCTTTCGTAACGCGCGCCTATAAAAGATACATTAAACGTTGGCCCGTACCCATCGCCTCACTTAGCCCTGCTCCCATAACTCAAGCCCACAGCCCCTGGCAAGCAAAGCAACCCTCTATTTATAAACATCCACTGCATTAAACCTAGAAGAGACGCCGTCCTCATCGGCCCAGACCTGAGTCGCAGATAAACTCCCCCGCCTGCAATAATATGACATCAGTCGCTGAGGTCCCCTGCTCTGCTCGCATAAGAAGGAATGA
The DNA here is from genome assembly GCF_000455745.1 of Alligator sinensis. NCBI lineage: Eukaryota > Metazoa > Chordata > Crocodylia > Alligatoridae > Alligator > Alligator sinensis. The sequence continues at coordinate 346,921 of NW_005842091.1, forward strand.
CGAGCCAACCTCGCCAGCCGGGGAAAACATCCCGTCAAAGGCTCCCTTCTTCTCCCGGTACCCGGGCAGCACCGATGAGAGCTGCACATGTGCCTCGAGAGCAAGCTGAGACCCCGGCACGTAAGCAAGGTCAGAAATAGGCCCAAACTCTCCAGTGGGGTTCCCAGTTTTTTGAGGACCAGTTAACCTACAATCAGTGGGACCCATGGGCACGAATAGCCCCTTTGGAAATGAGAGCCTATGGATATCTGCATATATTTCTTTAAAGCCGAATGACAGTGCTGGGTATTAATGTTACAATTATCATTTGCCCCTGCGTGAAAAACCTCAATTTATGATTCCTTTTTTTTTTGGTTCCAATTATTTCTGTTTCCAGCTCAATTTGTAGGAGGGGGGGGGAAAAAAACACAAGGAAACCCCTCATTGTTCATCTCTCCTGAGACGTGAAGTTGCCCCAGTGGGTTGTGCCAAGCGGAGGACGTTTCTCTCGGAACGATGAAATTCCTAACCTAGAAAAAAAAAAAGCCGTCCACCAAAACGTGCAGGCATTAAATGCGCTTGTTCCCCCCCGAAATGCTCTCTTGATCAAAGTTGCAGAATGAGTGGCATAACTGATGAATACCCATCCTTCTCCTTCTGAATGAGGCCCACAGCAGAGCACAGTCCCGTACTCACAACAGCTTTCCCAGCTTGAAACTCCAGAGTCTGTCAACTCTAATGATATGGTTGGCTCCGGGGCTCTTTCCACTTCCATTCCATTCTTTTATCTTCTGAAAATCAGAATAAAGACTAAAATGAAACTTTAATACTGTAATGTTACAGCAGGCCGGGGGAAAAAAAAAGCGTCCGCAGAAAAGCACTCATGAATGGAGCTAAAGAAATGCATAACTGGGAAGCTCCGAAGCATGGTTGAAAGAGCTTTGCTCATAAACTCAGGCATTTTTTAAAAAACGCTGCGAGTCTCTGTAGTGCTATCCTTGCGTGGATTTATTTTTTGTTTGTGGCGCTAGGGGAGGGGTGTATGTGGATCCCGCACGAGTGTAAATCCTTTATCGATTTGATTTCAGTGTTAGGTTTTAAATCTGCAGCCCCTTATTGGAAAAGCGAAATGGCATCGAATGCACTTCTTGGGGTTCCCCCCCCTCTCCCCCTAATTGCTGATTGCTTCAACAAAATTAACAGTGGCTGCGGTTCGTGCTGGAAATAGCCAAATAATGGATTTGAAGGATCAGAGACTTGGGAAACAGAACTATGCAGTTAGAACAAATGAATATCCATGCTCCCAGCATCATTAAATAGAATCCAGGTTTGGCAGCTAATGCAATCCAGAGCAGCTTTTCTGTCTCAGGAATACTTTGTCTGTCGTGTTGGGTAACTCAAGAACGCCAGGCACTGGAGGGGAAGGGGCTAGCAGGGGGGCGAGGGGCTGCTACACCCATAGACTCAATGGGAGATTTAACTCTGATGCCAACAGGACCAGGACGGAGCTCAGGGAGAGGTTCGGAGAAAGCCCGTTTAAAATCCTGCCCCCGGTTCTTGCTTTTGAGCAGGCTTTTTGTTTCTCAAGGGCTCTGCTTCTTCCCCCGTCTTCCCACCAGACCCCTGTCTTTGAGGTTGGTCACACACATGCAGGCCTGGGGGAGCAGAGTTTGGCTTGGGTGCGTTGATAGCACTTTTTTCTTTTCTTTTTTTTTTAAAGTGGGAATTTATTCCTATTCCAGGTCTCTTTGTCCCTCAGCTGCCCATGTACCATGCATTTCTGGGGAGGTTTTAGGGTGATCGGATGGCTTGTTGGAGATCTGGGCAGACCGAGTTTTCACAGACGGGGATACCCACAGGTCAGGAGGGTGGGGACTAGGATAATGGATGGAGGGGAGAATCCTACAACCTCAGCCCGAGGTGGTATGGTCTGAGCAGGGGAACAAGCAGGTGTAGGACATGCTTTGTCACATCTCAAGGCCTTTCCCCTTTATCTCCCAGCTTGATTGCAAGTGAGAGAAGCTGGTTCTCTATTGCTTCCCCCCAGAAATGCACCTTGCACCCCTGGGCGGGGGCGTTTGGCTGTGCTGGGCTCCCATGACCAGGGTTGGTTTGCTTCAGCGCTGACAGATGGTTGGCTGGGGAAGCGCTGCCAGGTACTGCTCCGATGGAAGCAGCTGAGCAGCCTCGGTGCCAGCGATGCACCTGCATCGAACACGCTCTGCACACGGTCCCTGCTGGGGACGCCGCGGGGTTTGCTTGCTCTTTTGGCCAAGCCCCTCGATTGCCTTTGACGTGAGGGTGGATGATCCCTGACCAGACCTCGAGGGTGTCTTCCACCATGCTCCTCCGCTTCAGGAGGATGACCAGGTGAGCTGGAAGGAGGCCATGCCATGCTTAGATGCACCCGGATGTCATCTTCGCAGCACGCGTCCGGACAAGCTGAGTCCAATGACGTGATCCTTGTTTTCATGGTCCAATGCACAGCCCAGAATGGCAGTTTCTCCTCGTGCGTTGTTACCACGTAGGAGAGATGTCAGGCCTGATCTTTCAGGGGGTCGAGCATCTCTTCAAAGGTCCCGAGTCTCTCCATCTCCTGTTGGGTCTAGTGAGATCAAGGGCATCCCGTGCCTTGTAGGACTGAGCATTGCAAATAGTAATTTCTGTGTTTGACATGATGCACATCCCTCAGCCCACTGCACACACAGTCAGCCACGTGCACAAGTATTTGCTGGCTGGGCCTGTCCCATCTTAGCGCCACTTTGGCTCCGAGTAGTTTGAACAATGTCAACCGTACTCCATAACCTCTGGCCCTGCACTCAGAAAGTGCAGCCTTGGCCCCAGCCCTGCCAGCAATCACGCAACTCAAAGGGGAAGGAATATGCCTTGCCGGGGAAGGAATATTCCTTGCAATAAGCAGGTAATAAAATGCCTTTTAAAAACTTAACAAGGTGACAGGGACGGATCGATCTGGTGTGCAGGTAGATGCTCCCTCTTTGGAGTAAGGGGGGAATGCTTTTCATATGGCTTAACCTGATCCACATTTGTAATCTCCTCTGCTGAGAGCAGCTCTAGGAAAATCAACCCAAAGCAGATAACACAGGAACTTGTAGCCTGGAGGGGAGGGGGAGTAGGCACCTGGAAACAACCGGGGTTCTTGTTTCTCCTTCCTGTGGACTCACCTGAGCAGCTTCTGCCCCCAGTGTGAAGATTAGCTCTGACTCGATGACTTTGTACAGGTCAGATAATATCTCCCCCCACCCTCCTTTCCGCTCTTCTGCAAGATAGGCCGGCGTCCAGGCTGTTATCTGATTGGAAAGCCAACTTCAGTGAAATGTGTTCATTCCGGCACGAAGGGAAAAGATAGAGATTCATAAACAGGAAGGGCGCAAAGTGGGTTTCATTGGGGCTTCTTGTGTGCCACTGGCCAGATGAGTCCAGCAATGGCCATCGCATAGCCGGGTTTGCGTGAAGCTTTAGCTGGGCCAAGTTGTTTTGATTCGCAGCTGATGAGCAACTAGCAGACTGGGTGGTCTGGGGCTAGCGTGCACAGAGCAGGCGTGATGTGTCCAAATGTGCAGCTTGCGCTGAGAGTAGGAAGCTGGCTTGCCATGGGGGAAGAGGCATGCCTGCAAGGAGCATGTGTATTCCCAGCTAGGGAGAGTATGGACAAAGTCCTGCAATGCAGAAGTGGGGGGGAAAAGCCATGTAGCTTGCAAACTCCTCAGTGCCTCCTCAAGACCTAGGAGTCCCTTGGGTTCGAGACTGCTGCATTTTGAACCGAGCAAAGGAAACTTTTCCTCGCTCCGGACCTAATCCATGAGGCAAAAACCCTGCATCAATCAGTGAGGATGAATGGACCGGCATCTCACTCGGTGCTGAACAAGGTGCAGACCGAAAACCAAGCTCCTGCCTTGGAGACGAGTGAGATCCCGCAGGCTTTTCCGCTCCTGCAATTGCTTGTCGAAGTCAGCGAGTCTCTGGGAGCAGAGACCCTGCAGAATCGGTGCCTGACACGTTAAAGAAATGTCCTTAGCTGGTGGAGCGCTGCTGGGAAAGGAGGATGAAATATCGCTTTGTTTACTTTTAAAATAGGAATGAAATGCTTGGCTCCCGAGATGCATAGTAATGAGCAGATCTCGCGCTTCGGGGCATCAGCTGATCCCCATCAAGTTCAGAAAGGAACATTTCTCCCACCCTAATCCTTGTACACAGCTCTGCACCAAGTGAACTAAGGTTAACATTTTATTTTTAACCTTCCCCTAAGATAGGGGTGGGCAACCTCCGGCACGCAGGCCACGAGTAGAGCAGGCAGCCTGCGGTGGCATGCGGCGACGGGGGGAGAGGCAGGCAGCACAGATGCAGGGGAAGGCAGATGGGACAGGAAGCAGAAAGCTGAGCAGCAGATCGGGTGGGAGAAAGAGATCGGAGTGGCACTCGGGGAGGACATGGGGCTTCATTTGTGGCATGCCTGCCAAAAAAGTTGGTCCCCACTACCCTAAGACATCAGGTACAGACCAGTGCCGCAGATGGGGTAGAAAACTTGATGGACTAGAGACGTAGCCCCTACTGTTGATTTTTGTACACAGGAGGAGGTCAAACACAGCAGGGATGGGTGAATGGGTAAAAATCCTAGCCAGATCCAGTCTGGTGACTACTAGGACTTGAAGAGATAATCACCTACCCCAGTGTAATTTATATTGGTCTTTTATGCAGATATAAACTGCAAGGATCAGGAACAACCAAAGCTGTGGCAACTCCAGCTATACAGTGGCTGGTTATCACTGTGCCTTCTAGGTGGCAGGCTGCCCTGGGTTAGATGCAAACAGATGGCACCTAAACACCTAAAGTGTTAGAGATGTAGCTGTGATGGTCTAGGTCTTATGCAAGAGGCAAGGATTTTGAGGGGTGATATCTTTTATTGGACCAACTGTGTACGTGGGATAATGCTAGACATGCTTTCCAATGCAAAGCATTCTTCAGGTCCTGAAGGAGAATGCTTTCACTCAAAAGTTTGCCTAATGTTATCCCAACTATACAGATGGTGCAATAAAAGTGATCACCTAAACTAGTATTATTACATAAGTGGAATTAATTACCCCTGATTTCTTTCAGGGGTAACTCTGCACTGGATTGGAAACTCATCCCAGGCTAGGGGGCTGTATCACCCGTCTGCTCCTTTTTTATACCAGTATCATGCCGATTTACTAAGTGAAGACATATTGCCTGGCTAGGTCCTAGGTTGCTATAAATCTGAATTTCTAATCTTGTCCCTTGCTTGGAAGGCTACTAAGTCCAAATCACACAACCTGGCATCATGTGGAGAAAGTAATTTGAATCCTGAAATGTTTTTGCAAGGGTCAACCTTGCTCTTCTGCTTGCGTACAGGGATCAGCCCGTGGGGGCAGGTGTTTTGGGAGCCTCTAGCAGAAGTGCCTGACGACCACGGGTTTAATTCCTTCTGGGAGAAAGCAAACAGAGTCCCAGTCAAGTCCATGGACATGCGTCTTACACCAGGTATGAAATGAACCCAAGTGGCCATATCCTCCTTGCTGCAAATCAGCAGAGATTCAAATCAATGCAACCAATCAAGACCAAATGAGTCTGGCTCCGAGGTTCCCCACGTGTTTGCTATGCCCTGGTCCCCCCCGTGGCACCTTTCTGCCTTTGTTTAAAGATGAACAGATGTAAATTTATCGATGTGAAATCTATCCAGCGTGGGGCTGCCGACTCAGTCTCCAATCCCTACTGCGGGGAACGGGGGGGAGGGGGCGTCGGATGAAATATTTGGGACAGTTGAGAGCTATGGTTCTGCACATGCAGCATTATGCAGATTTTCCTGTTGATTTTACTCTTGAAAAAGCATAAGAATTTGCGGACATTGAATAAATTCCACATACATTAAATATGCTAATTAACTCACTATTTATACACAGATGGTTAATGCACTACTTTCCCCCCCAAACTGTGTACAAATCAAACTGGGAAGATCTATATGCCTGGCTTTTAGTTTTAATAATGTCCTATTGTTTATATGGGAGCATGCTTTACGGAGGGTGCAGCCACCGCGGTTTTCACTCGTTATCGTAGCTGTACTCTAATAAGTTCATCAGTAATCCTCTGGGTGCACGGAGAAGACTTTTACCTAACGGAGGCCACCATTTTTCAGTTGTCTCCTGGTCTTCATCACCAAAAGGGTCTCGGTTATCCTAGTTCTCTATTGGACTTGCTGATCCAGCCACCTCTAGTCTGCGTGGGAGTTGGATCTTGATTATAAACAGAAAGGACCATTTCATCAGAGACTCCACTTCACTGTCTGGATGTGATTTCCCCACCTCTGGATGCAATGCAGTCACCGGTACCATGCAGAGGCAGCCATCAGCTGCAGCCTCCATTTATTGAAATGAATTGTGCTAGCTGGAATTACTGATAGGGCAGATCAATAAAAACTGTAGGCAGCCCGCTGTATTTCATGCACACGATATTGTACATGAGCCCACTACTGTACTTGAGGAGAATGAATAATACCAGCGCATCAGTGGAAATGACAAACAAGCAGATGAAACTTCAAACAATTTACATCTGAAGTTTCATAACGGAAAGGGGAATTAAGGAAGGAGCTGTGTTATCTGATCCTCCTGCTTCTCGTGCTGAGGGTTAGGATCGGCAGCCACTAAAATGAAGACATGATCAGAAGGAGACTGTGGTCTTATCTGTGCATTTGTCCTGATTCAAGGCAATGCAATCCCCAAGGAAGATGACCCCCTGCCGCGCAGCAACGCATCCTGGCTTGAAATCGTGGCATCAGGACCTAAACCTGTGACACTCGGCTCTACTTGGCATCAGTGAGAGGGGAGGTCACCTGTGCTGGAGATGCTCTGAGGGAGACTTGAGCATCTTGTATACAGGCTGGAGGTGGGTATCCTGGACCCTGCATTAGCATCTGTGGCCAGCCGTCTAGTGAGGCTTTGTCCTGCCGTGTCCCTCTGGGCCACGACTGCTCTAGATTGCTTCTTGCATCAAGGTCATTTCCCTCTACGCCCACTTCCTATTCCCAGGCTCAGTACCCACGACCTTGTTTTGCCCGAGGGTATATAATTCAGCGGCACATGCTGCAGTCGCTGAGCTGTTGGTTTTCCTTAAAAATGTAATTAAGAGCCCTCATTTGTATGAATTCAAGAGTTCTCGTGTGTATAAACAGCCCCATCCTTCAGGCCAGCCGCCAAAACCATCAGCCATGAGGAATAGGACCTGTTCACACACACATAAACTTCGTGTGTATATACACAGCGACTTTTCCATCGCTCGTCCTTCTGTTAGCATCTAACCCGTCCCTTTGCCTTGGTGATGCAGGAGCAAGACCTAAATCAATGGAGGTGGCAGCACAATTGCTCTCCTCCCTTTGAAGGGACATCAGCGCTTTGAACAGAAGGCTTCTTACTGCATGGTCCTGCTTTGCTTGTTCTCCTTTCCAGGAGGGAGCTGGGTTTAGAGCCCATTTTGTATGTTTGAGGATGCTCGGGTATAGAGGGGGGGAGAGAAATTAATGACTTGGCTCTGCTGACAAGAACAGTCTTGACACCCTGAGTACCACACGCCGTTAAGACTCCTCTGACATGATTATTTACTAGGAAGACATACATATTGATTTAGCAGTAACAAGAACAAAAGGTGCAAAGGTCTGGGAGGCAGGAGCTTCATGCCTGCAACCCCTTCTCATCCAACCTATTTCTGTAGGGCCCAATCCTTCAAAGTACTGAGCAACCTCAGCTCCCACAGATGTCAATGAGAGGTAGGGTTGCTTCACTCCCAGTCGAAAGGAGCAACTAGCCAGACGTGCTCTGCTGTTTCCCTGTCATGGTAGGCACCTCTTTCCC
>NW_005842091.1:354807-392638 GCF_000455745.1 Alligator sinensis
ATTTTGCACATTGCATTTCGATCACCTAGCAGGAAAACAGTGTCAAATCAAACGAAGGAGCCAGCGCCCGCCGGGAAAGGACACCAATTATAATGAACACATCAGCTCTCACCTCTGCGCCAAGACAGTTTCCCCATTGATTGCTGCCAATCACTTTTGGCATGCGTGTCTCTTAACCACTCTTTTCTGCATCTTCAGAGACCTTTGCAAAATGTCAGTGGTTGTAAGCACTTTCGCTAGGGCTATTATGTGATGGCCACTTTGAGCTTTGTGTCTAGCCCGGTGGCAATGAACGGGTTAAGCGGTGTGTGTGTGTTGCTTGTGCCCTCTACCGGATGGAGTCTGTACAGAATCGGTGCCATATAGATACTATACTGATAATTGAACGAAATAAAGGTGAGGTTGTAGCATTGCTGGGCTAGATCCATGTAGCTTGCCAGGACAGCCTTAGCACTGAGTCTGTAGCAGCACAGATTCTCCAGAGAGACCAGGTACCGACATGCTAATGCTTGAATTGCACCTCTTCATTGCTGCTTTTAGCCATGCTAGATAGATTATGTTAGCCTGGGTCTGGTAGCACCTGCCACCATCACCACCCTGCACAGCAACCGCTGGCAATTCTCCTTCTGCTACAGGAATTGGAGTTGAAGTAGGAATCCCTGTGGTTGACCTTCGCTCCTGGAGAAGACAAATGCATTAAAGAGTGCAAAGCTGCCTGGGTAGAGGAATAGCATGGCAATAGCTCAGCGTACACATGAATCTGGACCACAGATGTCCAATGCAGCAGACTGTCCAGGTGTGACTGACAGCGCAGCTTGGCACATCCCAGTTCTACCTTTGTGTGGGTTTTCCATCACGGTAGGTGAACCTGTTCCCTCTTGGCTCAGCACTGTCGCGTGCGAGTGCAAAGCCTGGCATGTCCCCGTCCTTGGAAGCGGTCCTGCTGTGCGCCCAGACGGGCAGTTTGGAAATGGACGCCCTTTGTTGCAGGATGGTTCGAAGGTGTGGACTTGTATATTCATTCCTTAGCAAGCTCCGAGGCAGCAGCAATCTATGCCAGACAGGTGTCTCTAAGGGGGAAACACCTCTCCAGGCAATTTGAATCTGCTTTTCACAGCCAATGCCCTCCATGCTAGTGTGGAACAGGAAGGGAGACTGAGTTAACCCCCTCCCCTGATTTTTACTGTCTCCTAAACAAGGAGCTGAAGTGAAAACAAGTGAGACTCTGGGATAGGGAAGCTGTTGGACTCGATCCCATGGCAGTGTACCTGCCCTAGTTGCTTTTTCTGTTCATCATTATTTGTTTCTGTGTGCACCGTGCATTTCCCAGCTGGATGTGTCTGTGTCTCAGGTTCATTACACCGTACGGTTAGGTCTCACATTAGGGCCAGGCAGCGGGGAGAAGAGTGCAACAGAAACCTTCATTTCCACAACACAAGGAGTTTATCAAAACCTGCTATGCTTGTTGCCATGCTGTCTGAGCGCCCTCCTGGAATTAAGTGGCTAACGTCTGTCACAGGTTTGTTTCCCCCATCTTCTCTGCAAGGGGAGAAATGGAGGCGGAGGAGAGTCTTGAGGTCAGTTTTCTCTAATTTTTAATAGTTTCATAGTTGGTCGGGTGGGAAGGGACCTGAGCAGATCAAGTCCGACCCCCTGCCATGGCAGGAAAGAGTACGGGGTCAAATGACCCCGGCAAGGTGTTCGTCTAGCCTCCAAGTAAGAAGCACCTTACTGTGCATTTATAGCAGTGAAGACTCATTCAAAGAAACATGCTTTGGGGGAGGTGGGGAGGTTTCGGATGGTCTTTATTATTGGGAGGCAAGCTTTATTTTTTGGGTAGATGTGATATCTTTTATTAGACCAACTGAGCAGTTGTGTTGGGGGAAGTTCTTTGCAAGCTTTCGGGCACAAGCATCCTTCTTCAGGCATAGGGAGTCTTGTTTATGACTGTATTGGGAGGAGTTGTTCTTCCCACAGATAAGGGTTGTGGTCCACCTCTCAGGAAGTCCTTTCTCCCACAGATAAGGGAGAGCTTTCTTGTGCCAGAAGAGCAAAGCTGTGTGGAGCGAAGATTTCAAAGCTTTGTACCCTTGTTTGGGCACTTGATAAGCCTGAAAGACAGGACCTTGAATTTAATTTAAAGTCCTCTGAGAATCCAGGGTAGGGGGCACAGGACAGGTTGGATTTGCTCATGGGAGCCTGTGTTACTGGGGAGCAATGCTCCTTCTCAGGTGGGAGCTCATAGCTAGGCACGCTGCACTGCTGTCGTCCAGTGCAGAGGTGGCAAAGCTACGAGTGCTTTGAGGCTAGGACGGGGCTGAGTCTCCTAGCAAGCCAGATAAAAAGCAGCCTTCATGCATTGTGTGAGCACAAAAGTTGGTGAGAAATGCAGGAGTGCTCCTGCATTATGGACAGAAATGACTGGCTGAGGCAGCTTGTGTGCATCTTTCTGCTTCCATCACCTCCCTGGTGAAAGAGGAAAGCCCTTCTGTTTTTCATCCAGTCCTGGGTACTAGCAAAGCGGGGAGATCCCTGTGGGCGGTAAGGGAACCCCCTGCCAGGGTGATGGTTTAGGCTGGCATTGCCTGGTGCAGCGAGTGGCATGAGTTGTCCATCGGCAGGCTCGGCGGTCTGCTGAATCCATGAGTCCTCACGGCTGAAAGGGGATCATTAGTCTTTCCAGTTGCCTTTTGAGCTGGATGATCTCTGCCACCGCTTTAATGAGCAGCTGGGTTGTGATGTCATCAGTCTTGACTTCAAAACCAATGATCAAGTTAAGCATGTGGTCGGTTATAGTGGTTGGGCTCAAGGTTACCTTAGGGGAGGCAAGTGCCTTTGGCTGCTCAGACTGAGTGGTCAGGTACTGTTTTCAGTTGAATTGACCGAGGGCAGCCTGCAGCTTGAATCCAGAGCAGGCTTAAAGTTTTTAAGGTTTTCATTGAGAGAGAATGACAGGGGCATGAGTTAAAGCCTTAAACTCGTGCCTCTGGCATTCTCGCTGATTTAAAGGGACACCCTTATAGCAACAGACAGATGAGCCAGTCGCAGCGGGTCAGTAGGTTCCTGTCCACCGTTCACTTCTACAATGTGATGTCTAATCTATCCGCAGCCAAAATGCCTGAGAATGGCTCATCCTGTGCATTGCAGAGCGCAACTGCGCAGTCTCCCGGGTCGGTTACGTTGCACCGCATCCTTACGTTGCAGCAGATCCCGTTTACGGGCCTCTGCTGACAGTTATAAAGGGAAAGCCTGAAAGAAGCATCTCCCTGGAATATATTTAAGGACTCCATTTGGCAGGTTTTTAAAGGCAATTTCCACACGAAGGCTGAGCAGCAGCCTGCTCGCTTTTCTGCCTTGCTGGGCTGTTTCCATAAAGAAGTTGGCAAAAGCCAAGCTGTTGAGTGACTATTCAGCGTGGCCATATGGAGTTCGGCTTTGCCTGGTTTCAGACACTCCAGGCCAGCATGTGCAGCCCGTCTCCACAGGGACCCCTCATGGGGGTGAGGGTTATTCATCGTGGGGGAGGTTTGCAGGATTTGGTCTATAGGAAGGAAAAAGAGCTCTATTTTTTTTTTTTTTTTTGGTCCTAACCCAGCAAAACACTTAGACGTGCACTTACAGTGAGCACGTCTGGTGACTCCGGGGGGACTGTGTTAGTGCTTAGTTACTCGCACGGTTTGCTGGATTGGGGTGCTGGTGTTTTCCTCCATGAATGATCCCTGCTTCGGCAAGCTAGTAGTCTCGGAGTCTGAGAAGCCTCCGCTTGCCTTCGGCGTGTCTTTGGATCATTATCTGTTTTGCAGACCTCAGGAATGATGAGATTGTGAGTCCACAACCACCAGATAATTGCTTTGAACAACAGCGGTAGGTTACTAAGTGCTTTGGGTTTAGGAACAAAACTACCATGCAGGGACCTCGGTGAGCTTTCCCATTCCCTGTGACACCAGGCTGCCAAAACGTCATCTGTAGCTCTGGGGAAGAGCAATGTCCGAAAAGAGAGGATGCACAACTCCCCCCGTACAGCTTAGTTCAAAGAGAAACCCAGTGAGAAGGGACGTGATAGCATTTCACCGAGTGAGTTATATAAAGGGAATTAATAGGCAGGCTCTTCCATCTCCCAAATTAAAATTTCACTGGACTGGCAAAGTAGTGCATTTGAATTAGAGAGGAGAAACTACCATTTTCTGTACTTTAACCGTGGGACTTCTTGTCCCAAAGTTGCTGCTGACCCTCAAGTATTTTCCAGAAGCCAAGAAAGGATTAGATATCGTTAATGGGGACATGGATATTTCTGTCAGACATATGCTTCTGTAGGGGAACGAAGCCCAAAGGCTGCTGGTAATAAGAAAACCACTAATATTTATTCTATACTGGTCCATAGCAGGGCTTCTTATGCTTCCCTTTGAAACAAGTGGAACTGGCTACTGGGAACAACTAGCCAAGATGAGCCATTAACCTAATCTAATAATAGAGCTGTTTCTTTGCTTCTGCACTCATTCCTAATCTACCTCCACTGATTGCAATGAAATGACATCAGCAATAAATTTGGTCTCCTGTATTTGCATACTCGAATGCCGGTTATTCTTTTCATTTCATAAGCCGGCAGTTAAGGGTATTAGCAAACCACGTGCATTGGAATAATGATCATACCGGCAAACTCTAGAACAGGAAATACTAATTTATAGCAAGACGAGAACAAATTTAAAAGAATAGAACAAACTCCTTGTTAGATAGGAAGTATGTTGCCAATTCAAAAAATCTGGTCATCGTTAAAGAGGTGTACGGTGTACAGAAAAAGCCTGTAATGTTTTATTCCTGGGATGTGTTTCCGGAACAAGTTGTTAGATTGACCTCTAGTGTTCATTTGCTTAAAGTAAAATTTGTTGGGAAAATCCAGTTCCAGTCAACTTTTATATTCGTTTGAATTCTGAGAAGTCATTTTGTTTAAAAAAATAAAAAAAATTGAACTTTAAATTTCAATACCAGGCTTCGGGAATGTTCTCAATAGCTGCCTGAATGCAGTTCAGGCATATGATGAAAATGTTAGCACAGTATTACCTATAGCAACAGACTGGGTGAAATTTTGGCTCTGTTAAAGTCAACGGGAGTTCTGCCACTGGCTCTGGAGGGGCCAAGATTTCACCCAGTACATCAAAGATATTTATGCTGGAAAGTTTAACTTGGATGTATCATCTGGTTTTCACTGAAGTCCTGTTCACTGCCGTTTGCGGTGGGAGGAAAGCCTTGTTTGCTCTAGGATTCCTCCGCTGTACCTCACACTCCTCCCCATCTGCCTCGGAGGATCACATCCAAACTTCTCTTCCTTATGAGCTGCTGGTTTGTCATAAAATGTGATTGAGTATTGGAGCTAGTTGGAAACTAAAACAAAAAAATACCAAGGTTGGGTTTTGTGTTTTGTTTTTTTTTTTCACTTCTGACATTGGAAAAATCTTTTTGTCCAAAGTTTTCCAATCTGCTTTGTCAAGTATTGTGTTTCTCAAACTGCAATCCAGAAATGGGGTTTTTGTCTGTCTTTTTAACATTGATTCGAGGAGTCCAATTTGAAAAGAAGAAAATGTTTGTTTGGGAGAGCATCCAATCAGCTTCAAAGATTCCTCATTCCAACTCATTCTTTACCAGTTTTGGTGGTTCTCACTTAAAACTATTATTAATGTGGTTTTTTTTTTTTTTCTCATTTTGTTTTACAATTCACAATGCTTGGATGGAAAACATTAAACCTCAGGTTGCCCCAAGTGGCTCAGGTTCTGCCGTCCATGGAACGGGGATAAATCTGAGGAACGTGATTGATGTCAGTGGAATTATTCTGCATTTAACTCGAGAAGACTTTACCACCGACATGTGCTTAAGTAGGTATAAGTCAGGACTTTGCACATCCAGGCAAGCTAAATTTCAGGCTGGTGGTTTTAAAACCTCAGACAACTGGAGCCTGATACTCAAAGTGGCAAGATTAGGGTATCTATCTGGGAACAGAGACGCAGGCAAAGTGGTATCTAAAGATGTGCTCGAGTGTTTATGAACAGCTAAAACTTGCACTTAACTATCTTCAGATGACTTAGGTTGCAGAAATAGCGAGACACAGTTACAGACACACAGATAACAAACACACCCAGATAGAGAATACTGCTGGGAGAGCTGCTTTTTTTGCAGTTTGCTAATAAAATCTGACCCTTTTATGTTAAAAATGAGCTACAAACAGTCTGACTTTTTTTTTTTTTTTTGCTCCTTCCTCCTCCCCCCCAGCTTTCTGTGAACGTGTTTCAGAGTATAGATTCACTTGGACTATTTATTCATTTTATTCTTGGTGCATGACCGGTCCCCTGAATCTCATGGTGTTTCTGATCCATGACTGGATGAATGTGGTGGAAAGGATTCATTGCCGATTTAAAAAAATTAAAAGCATCCTGGATTGAATTTGCTGATTTAATAGACACCCAATTCAGAGAACGAACACTGTTGCCTTTCACCAGCAAGGACTCTAGATGGAGAATCAGAGCATCGTTTTCCCAAAGTATCCCAGAGACAGTCCTGTGCTTTAAAATATCTCCCCTCTTCTCTGCATCACATTTTGCAGTAGGAATTGATTTGCTTTACTGGAATTTTCCCAGGAATATTTGAGGAGCTGTGACCACTCGTTGTAGTGACAGGAGCAGATATTTCAAAGCACTGTGTTGCATGGATACCAGGTGTTATAAAGTTGAATGTTCTAGGCATTGGTCCTCAAGGCACGATGCAGTGTTATCTGTGCGAGCTCTGAGAGGACTACTATAGGCAAAGCACCACACTAACGTGGCAGCACTGCTTCTAATACCTGAGCTGGATGGTTTGCGTCGTGCCGTGTAGATCTGCTTTAAGAAGCTCGGTTAGCCTTTCAAGTGGCATTAGGCCATCTCATATTAGTTGCTGAGAGGTGTCCCTGGAGGATGTCTCTAGTGGGTTATGGAATAGAGAAAATCCCACACAATTTACTGATTCGTTTTGATGCACTGGCTGGGGGAGTAGTTAGCTGATTGCACGATTTCACAACGATTACACACTTAATTTATACAACACAATTTTATTTTAAAACTCTTTGCTACGTATATAACACTGCTTAGCTTTAAGAAACACCACAAACATTAAAAACACAATAATTACATATATCAGAAACAATGCTCCGAATGCACTTCCTTCCCAAACAATGCTATAAGAATTAGTGTTACAAAAACAACTACAATTACAACTAAAAGTTAAATTTGAATCAATACTGTTATTTTTCATAATATACTTACAATCCTAGGATTCGGAGAAGCCAAATACCAAAATATGGTTTCATTCCTCAATAGTACAATTTAATGGGTTGGCCTCAGTAGTACGGTTCAATAGGCTGGCCTCAGCAATACGATTCAATGAGCTGGGCTCAGCAGTGATAGGACTACGTCCCCTTCTTTCAGTCCCTTTCGGGCGCTCCGCGGCTTCAGCGTGAACTAAGGGATTCGTGTTCACGGAGAGGCTGGATTAGGTGATCAATCTAATCCGACCTTATACTTGCGATTCTTCCTTCGTTGTTCTGCAAGTGAAGTCACCTCCAAATTGGGACAGTAAGTTACAGGTTTTTATTGAGTGAGCTGCCGTCATTGGGCTCCTCCTACTCAATTTATCATACCTCCCAAATTTGGGCTCGGATCTTACTCAACAGAAATTACCTTTGTTGAGCATTTTAAATTATTCTTGGGGAGACTTCCATATCACTGTAAATACTCTTTTCTTAGCAATTTGGTTAAAAGGCCTTAGGCTTTGATGTCTCGGAATTTAGGATATTTACTTTCTTTGTAAAAACTTCTAAAGATACAATTTAAATTAAGACTTTAAGTGAAGTCAGGACATTTCGCACGTAGCTCCGAAACAATGAGCTAGATAAGGAGATAAATCCTATCTTCTTCCTGAAACTGGCTAATGGGCAATCTTTACAAACATTCAAACTATTTCATTCAATATGACAGAGGACCACCACATCATAACCCAAAATCCCATGCACTGGTGGTGGTTATTGTAGTAGCACAGTCTGGAAGGACATGGAGCTGACTTCTGGTGACTTGCCAGTCGGTGTTCATGGTGCATGCAGTTACTTACCATTATTCATGTATAAAATCAAGTTGGTTTATGCCTTAAAGCAATGATTCTCAACCAGAGTGAGAATCAGTACCGCATCGGGATGCCTTGATATTGTCAAGGGTGCCGCAGGGTGCCATACAAGTTTAGCACTGTTAGGTGTGCAAGCACATTGCACAAGATAAACTCGGAGATCTCAAACAGAAATCCACAATGTTAAAAACGTTCTGACCTGCTGTGGGCCTTGAGTTTGTTCAACAGAAAAACTGCTGTAGTATTTTTATTAAAAAAAAAAAACAGCGAAAACGAAGAGCTGCATTTTCCAAGCCTATCAAGGGGTGCCTTGAGCTTACTGAGAGGTGCCTTGAGTCTCTTGAAAGGTTGAGAACCACTGCCTTGAAGATTGTCCTCTTACATCCTTGTGAACATGTTTCTCCCAATTAGGAAGCAAGTCTCCAACATCTCTAAATCTAACCAAGTCTATCCACAAGTGCCTCCTCTTGCACGCATATGCACGCACACACACACACACACACACACACACACATATATATATACACAAAATTTGCTCATGCCATACTTGAGAGCACAAGCCCCAGATGTCGGTAGCTCCGGAAGGCTTTGCTCTGAAGCAGTGCAGCAAAAATTAAGCACCAAACCAACTTAAACAGCACTGGGATTGAAACCAGCTATGGCTTAGATTTGGTGTAAGGAGACGAACGAGACGGCATGCATTTTTCACAGTCTGCAGGAAGCTGTATAGTTACTCCAGGTAAAAATCCCTTCCTTAAAACCCTCATGCATGTAGTTCTAGGGAAATCAATGCAAGGACTACTGTAGTGAGGGAGGCAGTGTGGGATGGGGCGCCAGGTCAGTGAAAGAGTTTAACAATGGCTTACTGAAGTGATGGAGAGAAGGTTTAGATTAAATATCCTTCAATGCGCCAAGCTTCTGTTTCACTGCATCAGCACCTGTATTACTTCTATTAAAAATGTCATCATTACTCCATCAACACTCCTGATTCTCAGCCAGTTCAGGTATCAGCCAAAGTCGAAGAATAGTGAATACCTTTAATAATTTGCTGTTTTTAATGCATTCAGTCAGGCCAATTACATGAAATTACAGGTCTGCCCTTTTCATTTTAAACATTCTTCTGGTCCCATGTAGGTATAAATATTAGATGAGTCCACTCAATAAAAGCTGTGAGCAGCACGAAGCTTCTGGAGCAAATATTTTGGTGTGCTATGGCTTTGAGACTTCTCAGGCTAAAAATATATATCTTCAGTGTCCCTGGTGGCGATGAATCCCAGATTAGCTCGCTCTGCATGCGTGCAATGTTAATCATTATCTAACAAATTGCTAAGTGAATTATGAGATGCCATTTGGACTCCTGACCATACTGATGAGTATAATTTAAATAAATACATTCATGAAGCCATAACTAGTGGGGCCTGTGGAATGCCCAGTAATGTATAGGAAGTCTTTGTTAATTATGGACTCAATCCTGCAGAGTGCTGGGTTGAAGATGCTCACAACCCAGCAATGAGCTGGGACTCAGGGGACCTAGGACAGACCTGCCTCTGCATTGGCTTCCTGGGATGACCTTGGGCTTAGTCATTCAGCGCCTTTTTTTGACTCAGTTTCCCCATCTCTAAAATGGAGATAATGGTCCAGGCTTCCCTTCCAATGGGTTCTGAGTTCCACTCATGGTGGTTGTTTCATACGGATAATTATCAAGTTTGCAGGGTCTGCTATTTTTTTTTTTTTTTAATTTCTGGTTTAGTCAGTCTGTTTAGAACCTTGCAAATTGGTTGAATATGCTCGTTAGAGTGCATATCATTATTTTTGTTCTCGTTAATATAAATGATGGTTTATTTGTAGTTCAGTAGCAGCAAGGAGCAGCAGTCCTAGGTGAGGACTGTTGTGCTGGACTCTGTAGAAACAGCAGTAAGGAAATACCTTGAAAATGACAGGTTAAAAGCAGGGGTTTTTTCTTCAATATTTCCCAGCTTGGCTTGCAATATATAATCAGTGACATTGCTTTTGCATTGCTATTTTCATCACAGCTTCCTGCGTATCTGTTACCTGTTGGGCATCATTATATTGTTGTGATGTGGTTCCCTGATGCCATGCCTTGGGTCTAGACAGGCCTGATCGTTTTATTTTAATACCCATGATGGGAAGGTAAATTACTCGGGGCTCTTTTTGGATTGCAGGGACATCCGTCAATTGAAAACCGGAGCAGGGAAATGAGAGCAAATGGCAAGGCAAAACGCTGATGCTCTGAGTCACTTGATGATTAAACATTACAGTTGCACTACAGTCGCACAGAGTTATGGCACACAACGGGGCCCTTGTTTTACTCGCTTTGAAACGAGACAAAGACTTGTTGGTTTCTGAAGGTGCAGGAAGGCCTGAAGTCAGAGTTGGATTACACCTGCCATTTGCGTATGCATGAATAAAAACAATTAAAACCTGACAAGACCGAAAGAAACTGGCACCTGCACTTGGAACAAAAGCGCAGTTCTAAGGCCTGCGACTCAAGCAGGCACTTAAACAGGAGCTTAATTTTAATCCCATGCTCATGTCCCATTAAGCATGCAATGGAGTAAAGCTTCTCCATCCTCTGCACTTCCTGAAGCCTGACATCATTATGGTGAACTAGGTTTTTACATTAGCTTCTGGGTGCAGTGCGCAGACTGCACCGCCAATGCTCCCTTAATGTGCGGAACAGGGAACATGGAGTAACCCGTACCCCGGGAAGACGGGAGCAGATTGCTCCTCTATTTCGGTGGTAACACTGGGGGATTCGTGCCTTGAGGGAACAGGCGAATGGATGTCTCTGAGGCACAGTAACCTTGTGGGATGGTGCAGCATCCAAAAGGCAAAATCTAGCCCTAACTAAGAACCTATGGATTTAGCCCAATGGGAATTTGACCTCAGTCCTTGGTGCAGGACTTCAGGATCAGGCCCAGAGCCAGAAACAATCTTTAGTTTGTTTTTCCTCGCTCGGATGCAGGCAACAGGCGTCAGCCAGAGCGGAGCACGTTTAATCTGAGCCAGGATCTTGGAAGTGATCCTTAGACGTTTTGCAGTTGTGTTTGGCACGGATCACAGAAAATAGAGGTACCTGCTGAATATTCAAAAGCAGTGCCTCCGCACAAAACCTTGAATGCATTACACCTGGGGGAGCGAGATCAAAGTCCGGCCTTATGCTTTTTAAAAGGCATCCAGAACCAGCATTTATGCAAAAGCGCATAACTGGCTTTTTGACAACAGTCATCAAATCAAATGTAAGGCCTTCTTCTGGTCTTGCTTACAGTGGTGGGACTGTCAGTGTAGTTACTCCTGATTTACACTGATATAACTCGGATAAGAATCCAGCCGTCGTCTCCGGTATTATTTAACTCTTCGGGTTTCCGATATATCATCCCTTCTCGTGTGATTAGAATCCTATGGGCACATCAATTATCTTCCCCCTCTTCAATAGCTTGGCAAAACATTAATGGACATAGTATCCGTGCACTTAGTCCCTCTTTCTATTTATTGGAGACTTCAAGCTTTTGAAACGAACATAGATCAGCGATTCATATTGTGTAAAATGGTGACCTAAAAAAACAGGCTGTCAGGTCTCTGGCATGCCATTTGTCATCAGCACAGTATAATTATAATGGACTTTATTGACATAATAAATATGAGAGCACAGGTGGTATCCATTTTCAGTTCTTTAATTGAAGAAATGAAAGATCTTGTAATATGGAGTCAACACAGAGAATTCGTCAGGCTACACTAAAAATTTCAATAGCTGTGACCTTGAGGTCATAAAATTACTGATCAGGAGTAAAAAATTTTATGATACAGAAGTGAATAGTATTGATTTTTTTTATTTTTATATGTAACATAAATGGACAAAATAGTCCACTCCATTCTCTTGCATGGTCTGAGAACCCAGGAGTGCTGTGTTTTGAATCAATACAAATAATGTCTAAAAATATAAATTTTAATTCAGTTATGAAATATAGCCCACCTATATTTCTTAGGGCCACCAGAGAAAATAAAGAGCGAGGAAATTTTTTCAACAAATCCTCCTGACGTTTATTTGTGTGCCCAAATGCATTAAACTTTCTAAGTGTAAGTGGGATTTGGAAAGACTGGGCCCAGTCCTCAGTGGGGTAAACTGCTGTAGCATCATTGATTTCAACGGCACTATCCTGATTTACAGCGGCGCAGAGTTCAATCCATTGTATCATGTCACTGCAGAGGAGTGGAAAAAATAGATCCAAGCATGTCACGGAGTAACATAATAAGGACAGGGGTTAATATTAGTCGAATACCAAATAAGTAATAAAGTTCGATAGGCCAAATTCTGAGATCGGTGCCAGCCACCTCCCACAGACATTAATGGGAATTTTGCCTGGGTAAGGGATGACTGCAAATTAAGTAAAGCTTTCAGGATTTGCCACAAAAGCAAATCCAGAGGCATAACTTGTTTTAATTCACAAGCTGTGTTTCATCTGCTTTTAAATACATTTCTAATCTATGATGAAGCCACCACTTCTTTTTAATTCAAGTGTGGTAACAATTAATGGATTTAGATGCAGCAAAAAAAGCCTTACAATTGCAATCTGTCTGCCCTACATAAGTGGGCTTGAAATACACCGTTTTGTTTGGGATCTGCACTTTCCCACACTTCTGGGAGTGTTTCTGGTTCAGCCCGTTAAAGGCTAGGTGTGAATTTTGGGGTTTTGTCTGTCCTAAAACGTGTAGGTCTTCAGAGGGGGAGGGGGTTTGGAACAGGCCCATCTCTGTTCCCACAAAATACTTCAAGCGCCAGTTAAGGATGCATTTAAACAGAACTTAATAAAACACATTCTCCCAAAGATATGCACTTTGTACCTTCACATGGGAGCTCTTTTTATGGCACATTTCCTTGAGGGGTCTCTTGATTGTCGCAGACTAACATCTTGGAATACACCCTTCAATCAAGAGCATATAAAATCCAGGATATAAGTGACATGTTTACAGTTTGTATACTGCAGCGCTATGAAAAACAGAGACTGCGGTGGGGTGTTACATCATCATTATTATGGGCTCCACTAAACCCAAATCGACAAGGTAGCTGCTCGCTTACTGAAACTTAAAGAAAGTTTTTTGATCTCTGCATTGAGCCGTGGCACCCAGGATTGCCAACACCAAAACTGGAACATCTGGGCCAAGCTTTGTTCCTAATAACTATATGGTTTTGATCAAACACACGCAAATCAATTCAGCTCAGACAACGAGTTGGATATTTTTTTTGTGCTGGAGCGAGCAATCCAACTGCAGGGAAAAGCATTTTTATAAGAGCTGTCCAGCCAAACTGCACGCGTGGTAGCTGACTCCGGGTCTGATCCAAAGTCCACTGCGGTCAGTCGCGGCGGACCTCAGTGAATTTGGAAATGATCCTGTTGGCCAAGCTCTGCTGCTGTGCGCAGAGCACTTTTTGTTTAAATAAGGCACGCAGGATTTGGTCTTTGTGGTGGTTTTTAAGGGGGGTGAGGGGGAAGAAGGGTAAGAAAAAACCATGGTTGTATCGGATCTCGTTTGAAAAAAGAACGAAAGCCCTGCTCAGCTAAATTGCTCCCTCTTATAGTCTATCAAACAATATTAACCTATATCATTCTGCCATTTCTGCAAGGCTTTAAATAACATTACCTGCAGAAATGACGTGGACGCGGCATTGTGTTGACCGTTTGACACCCGGCATGTTTTGAAGAGGTGACAGATGCAATCTCATATCATTTCTTCCCCTTGCCATACATACAAACTGTTTCAGCCCTGACCTTTGTTCGCTCACCCTTGACTTCTTTATCAAGTGGCAAGAACTAGACATGTCTTGCCCTTATTTCTGTTCATATTCATCAGGGTTGTATTGACAAGTCAATGCTATTGCTAGGAAGAGAAAACAATTCTCCAGCACCGCTGCAAGAAAAGGCCGTTTCTTTGCGCAGCAGAGATGCTGATTTCATTATTAAGACAGTACAGCTCCTCTCTGTAAGGCTGATCTTTGGAAACAAATGCGATGTGCAGCGGAGCAGAATAATGCTTACGAAGGAGCAGTTATGATGATGTGTTGAGATCGACTATGCTTGCTTACCCTGGGAGGCAGCTTTCAACAAAAACTAATTTGTTTAGATGGGAAACACTGCAAACAGTCTGTTGACAAAAACATTAACAATAATCCCTCAGTCTTTGGCTCTTGTAGACCTTGTGTGCATGTGCGTGTAAATATACACACCTGTATGTATACATAGGAGGTCTACAAGAGCCAAAGATGAGGGAGGCTCTTGTTTCTTTGTGTGTGTGTTTCTTTGTGTAATGTATATCCTGTGTGTGTGTGTGTGTGTGTGTGTGTGTATACACACACATATAATATATATGCATACCATATGTAGATAGTAGATATAGCATATATTGTGTATGCAGACACACACATACATTATATATTTTGTGTAAACACACATATACCCAATATATACTATGTATAGTATACATGTTTTGTGTGTGTAAACACACACACACACACAATATTCATCTGGTGTGTGTATACACACAGATGTAAAATAGTGTATATTTAATACACTATGTAATACACACACACACACACACATATAAACAATATCCGGTTTTATATATACACACGCACACTAGTAAAATAGTGTATATTGAATACACTATACATATATATATATATATACACACCCACACACAAACAATATACAATATAATGTATATAGTTTATATCAATGCACATCATGTATACTATACAAATATAGTATACATGGGTATATACATAAGGTATGTTATACATACTATACTTTATTATATTATACACAAGATGCATCATTATGTATGATATATATGATTGCATTATATTATACATAATATATTTTATCATTATATTATACATATGTCGTTATATATGATATATAGTATATTGTTGCATTATATTATACATAATCTAGTTATATAATAGGATATATAATATATTGCTGCATTATAGTATACACACTATACTTTATTATTATAATATATTGTAGTTATAATAGGATATATATTATATTGGTGCATTATAGTATACATACTATACTATTGTTATATTATAGAGTTATATAATAAGATATTTAATATATTGCTGCATTATAGCATACATATTATACATTATTGTAATATATTGTAGTTATATAATAGGATAAATGTTATATTGCTGCATTATAGTATACATGCTATTATATTATATTATATTATAGAGTTATATAATAGGATATATAATACATTGCTGCATTATAGCATACATACTATACTTTATTATTGTAATATAATATAAAAGACTGTACGGTTATATAATAGTATATATAACAGTATATTGTTTGCCGTGTATTGCACACCCTACACATGGTTTGCGGGTGTCTACACACACGCGCGCTACCTGCGCACACCCCCCCTCCCGCGCACACGGCCGGCCGGCCACTGGGTCTCACACCGGTGTGCACATGCGCACTCCGCACGCGCGCAGCCCCGCCCCTCGCGTGTACGGCGCGCACAGGGGCGTGGCCGGGGGCGGGGGCGGGGCCTCACGTGCCGGTGACGCGTTCCTCGTGTTTCTCCCGCAAGCGGAGGGAGGAGCCGGTTCCCGCGCGCTGCAAAGCGCGGGAAAGGGGCCGGCGGCGCATGCGCACTGCGCGCCGGGCTCCTCCCTCAGCCACCCTCAACGCCACTGTGGGGCCACAAGCTGGCAGGGGTGGGGGTCCCCCTCAGCCTCGCTGATCGTGTAAGCCCTGATGCCCGCTTCACGACGAAGTCCTTCCGCCATCCTACACCACCACGCATTCGTGAGGCGGACCAACGCTCCGCACCACCAACATCTGGGAAAAAACGTCCTCGTCCTCCCCGTTGCTGTCGGGTCGGAGTGGCGGTGGCGTGGCACGAGGGATGGCTGTCGTAGAGGGTGGTCCGGTGGTCCTCTCCGGATATGACACCGCACTGTGCTTTTCTCTTTCCAATGTTAGCGCCCGCCGGGAGGCGTGCAGACGTGACGCGCGGGATCGACCCCGGGATTTCCACGAGGAAATCCACAGCAATCCAAAACAGGCCGACCTGCTACCATGTTTGTGACAGGAAAAAAAACACGGCGACAGGAAAAAAATGTCTATCTTACAAAAATAGAGGACAGAGGCGTCG
The DNA here is from genome assembly GCF_000455745.1 of Alligator sinensis. Taxonomy (NCBI): domain Eukaryota; kingdom Metazoa; phylum Chordata; order Crocodylia; family Alligatoridae; genus Alligator; species Alligator sinensis. Next base: position 371,137 of record NW_005842091.1, read on the forward strand.
GGTTTCGTATCAAGAGAGGACGGAGGAGCAGAAAACCGTCGTGTCCTCTATGATGGCCACCCTACGGTTGGGTCCTCTGTCCAGTTGTCCTCTCTTGAGATGAAACCCAACACCTTTATGTCTTCTATTTTTATGTTCAAGAGAAAAGTAGAGGACGTAAAGGCGCTGGGTTTCGTATCCATAAAGGACAGAGGGCAACCACGCTGTCCTCCATGATGGCCGCCCTATGTAGATCTCCATCTTCTTAGACTCTCGGAAAATGCCCTCAGCTTTCGCTCTTTTGGGCTACAGAAAAATAACCGCAATTTTTCTTTTTTTTCTGTTGCAAAGAAAGACCGCAGCAGGTCAACCTGTTTTGGGTTTATCGTGTACGTCACGTTTGCGCTCTCCCGGTGCTGACGTCGAGGGACACCCTTGGAAAGCCCCGGGCTAGGATACCCCAAAAAACCCATGTCTCTCCTAGCTGATCTTTCCTGGGGCATAAAGAGCCTCATCCTGGGTGGTGCTGAGCAGGTCTTGAGCTATACCAACCCCCCTGCTCAGCTCCTGAAGTCAACTCACCACCTCAGGATTGGGTCCTCTTATTTCCCACAGAAAAGGTGAATGGTTGATAGCACCGAATGCTGCATTTTAGCTGCCTGAGCAAGTAGCATTTTCTCCTTCTGAATCTTTAATTGCCTCTCTAATTTATTGATTTTTTTGGATGCATAGGTTGTTCAAAATCATTCTTTTTTTTTTTTTTTTTACCCCATTCAGCTTTAGGGTGTGGTAAATTATTTAACGCTGTGTTTGAGGAAAGGATGTTGATAAATGCCTTGGGATATTTGAGAACAGTCCTCTTCCCATTGAAGTGAATAGGAATTTGTCTAGTTCATAGTACTGGGATTAGGGTGGCCATTGTCGAGGACAGTCCGGTTGTCCTGTCTTGAGACGAAACCTGGCGCCTTTATGTCCTCTATTTGAAAAATAGAGGACATAAAGGCGCCAGGTTTCGTCTCAAGAGAGGACAGAGGAGCAGAAAACCGTCGTGTCCTCTATGATGGCCACCCTACTGTAGGGTGGCCATCATAGAGGACAGTCCGGTTGTCCTCTGTCCTCTATTGATAGGAAACCCAACGCCTTTATGTCCTCTATTTTTCTGTTCAAGGGAAAAATAGAGGACGTTAAGGCGTTGGGTTTCGTATCAAGAGAAGACAGAGGAGCAGAAAACCGGCGTGTCCTCTATGATGGCCACCCTACCTGGGGGCAGGATCAAGACTCGCAGTCAGCAGTAAATCACTGATGTCTTTCGTTGAGGTTTTCATTTAAAGTGTTCTTCAAGGCTTGCTCTTTCTTCTTTTCAGATATTTTTCTGTATTTCGTCGATAACGTGGATGTGGAAATAGAAGACTGGAAGGGACGTTCTGGGCTATTTAGCCTCTTTGGCTTTGTCTAAGACCTTGAGAAGTCATCTTGAAGGAATCCCATTTTATGTAGATGAAAGTTTGCTAGATGTGTGAAATAGTACTCATTAGCCTGTTGCATTACTCAATAAGATATCTTATGTATTGGAGAACTTGCTGAATCTTTTATATCAAAAGAGGGAAGAACCTGAAATCTGTTTGGAAAGTATCAATAATGCTTGGGGCAGTTTTGGAATAGAAACACTGAAATCTGGTATCAAAAAATAGCGTAATGCAAGACAACAAAATATTTATATCCAAATGTGACATGAATGGAAGTCTTGGTATATGCTCAGTGTTTCACAGGAGTGGGCCCTTGCTCTACAGTCAAAATTTGCCGTTTTGAATTAGAAATTAATTCAATTTAAGCCCTAGCAAATGACAAAAACAACAAAATGGGGATGAGAAATGAGTTCTGGAAGTCTCTTTGCATGCTGCTGGAGAACGCTCTTAAGGGAATAGGGCTTTCAGGTTTCTTCGTCTTTCTTTTTTTTAATGATGTATTATTTAATCAGAGATTCAGATTAAGGCTGCAACTCAACAAACACTTTCTGCATCTAAAAAACTTTAGGTATATGAGCAGTTTCATTAAGTTCAGTGGGAGTTACTCAGATCGAAGTTAGACATCTAAGTGTTTGCACAGTCAGAGCCTCAGTCGTCATTCAGTATTAAAATAAATCTCAAACATATTTCGTGGAAATGTAGGTAGAATAATGACATTCATACCTCCCATACATACAAACAGAACAAAAACAGCCTAGCTAAGAAGGCTTGATGTGCTTTTAAGATTTTATTTTTGACTATTGGAGCAAAACTGGTTTGGTAATTTCTTTATGTCAAAGCATCTTTCTTCAAGAAAATAATTTCTGTTAATCTCAATATGAAAAGTTTTAAGTGATTTGTTTTGATTATTTGATCTAAATTTGTTTTCTCAACTTACAGGTAAAAAAAATGGCATACTCCATTTCAGCACAGAACTTTGTTGCCCTTTCAGATCTGCATCCAAATCTGGCTCGTCCCGTAGGTCTCAGCAACATAGTACTTTTGTTCTCAAATGAAATTGTATATAATGATATTGAATTACTGCAAAATTATGCAATTGATGTGTATTTAGATACTCGAAGCATTAATATAATTATTAGACATAAAGAACCTTACCTTGCGTGGAAAGCTGTGGTGTGGTAACCATATTTTTCTAGAGTTCTCGGGGTATTTGCACAGTTACAGGGCCATATGTGCTACAAAAGTTTGGATCCCTTGGAAATGGAGTTGAAAACACATGGATTTTCCATGCATCTTTTGTATTGCCACACCTTTTTAGATGGGAGGGGACAATTTAGGTTTATGATTTTGTCAATTTAAAATAACAACAAGGGTAATTATAAAAGGGATGAACCAGAAGGGAGAGTGTTGTGCACCCCCAAGTATGCTTGTGTGTGTGCACATGTGAACCAGTATTTTTCCAGGTATTTTTCAAGTTTTCATGAATTTTACCTACCCTCAGCAAAATTCGCTGAAGTCCTCATTCACAATCACACTCAAATACAATGATCCACTGGTTCACTTAACATAGATTCTATTTAAAAGTAAACCTGTTTTCATCTGAAAAACCTCTAATTACTACAGGTTAAAGCTGACTCAGTTTCTGATGGCTGGATAATTTTAAAAAGATCAATCATTATGTATTTAGCATGTTAAACTAATAAGCTTATGTCATTTTATTTAGCAAAATTCATATTTTTGTTTGGCAGTTATAGGATTTTACTTTGCTAGAAGAGGCTGACATAAATTCTTATTTTTTAAGGAAGACATTAAATGGCATTTCCTACTACCAGCATGGCATACTGAATGTGCTGAACCTAATTTAATTACTGTCTAATGTGATTTAAAAAAAATAAACGAAACAGTTCTACATGGATTGAGAGAAAATGAAAGAGGGAAATTTAGAAGACCCAGGAAATTACATTGCTGCACACACATGCTTTTAATGAATTCATGTAAATAACTAACTTTAAGATAGGACAGTTACCTTGCTCCACCTAGTGATTAAAAGTAAACTAGGAGCAGGGGCCTAATTCAGAGCCAACTTATCCTCCATATACATCTGATGAAGTCAGTGAGTTTCACAGGCTTGTAAATTAGTGCAGAATTCAGTCTATGTTGACCACTAAATTGTGAAATAATGTCATGTGCAAATGGCAATTAAGCAAGCTGTAGGTTTCCTGTGCTGTTGAAGCAACAGACATTCAAAATGAGGGCAAATGCATGCAGATGTGAAAGGTGGCACATTTTCTGTTCTTTTCCTCTTCCATTAAGGGCTAAGCTTCTTGCATCTACCACAAGGTAAGACCATGCACGCAAGGACAGTTACCTCACAGCAGCAGATGCACAATAAATCGGCCTCCTTTTACCTTGTGTTAAATAGTTTGTGTGCAAATTCTTTCGTTGTTTCCTTGTTTCTGTCTGTGCTTCTGTATGGCTTCTGGTGTACTCTGCATTACCTGTATGCCTATGTAACTTCTGTTTTTACACTAAATTATGAACTGTTTGGGGCAGGAACTATCTTGTTGCCCTTGATTTGTTCAGTGTTCAGAACATTTGGGTGGTGCTCGTGTCCAGGGCCTGTTGCAGTATAACTATTGAAAATACAGTAAGACTGAATGCCATGGACTCTCCCTTGTGAATTTAAGGAGATCTTGGTCCAGTGCATGTATGGGAACCACTTCACTGTTCTGCTACCCTTCTAATCTGGGAGGGGAGGATACTATGGGACAGCAAAAATATGGAAATTTCTGAGTAACTTTTTTTCTTCTATGGTTTTTACATAGGGAGGACATGTAGGATTCTTATTTTGTGTTAGTTTCTATATTTTTATGAAATGTTTATATTCTTACTTCATATGGCAGTTTGGAATTAATATATTAAAATGGTCCCCAGCCAAAAATATGTTTATCATCAGCAGCAGAGTATGACAAGTCCATGAAATCTTATTTATCATGTGCATCTGTGTTTAATATTTACAATCTATAATATATATTTTTTTTTAGAGCATAATTGGTGTGATTATTGGGAAAACAGATGCCAAAGGCTTTCCAGACAGAAGAAGTAATGCTCTTTTTAGCTTTATTTAGTCTTTATATCGGGTTCAGGAATATTTAAATAATGAACAGCCTTCTTATTTTATTAATAAATAGTCAAGAATTTATTTTTACAGTGGGGGAAAGACCAGCATTGGTTTGGCCAAGTTTCATCAATTAGAGTTTGTTCTGGAAAGCTCCAAAGCAGGAGTGCCCAAGATCCAGATTTCTCAACCCAGCCTGAGGGCCTGGGGGATATGGTGCCAATTTCAGCTTGTATCTAATAGAAACACTTCTGGAAATCCTTCATAATAATTATAATAGGCGTATTAAAGATATATCTTGATGGGTGCAGCAAATGGTGTGGTTTTTGATTTCGGTGACAAGTTTCATACTACTTACTTTTTATTTATTTATTTTTTTTTAAGGAAGGAAAATTTGCATACAAGTTGACTACATTTGAAAGTTGCCAAACATAGTTGACTTGCAGAGTGGCTGTTTGGACAATAACACTGCTAATAGCCATATAAATTCCAGAAAATCTTAATATTGTAAAAAAACCCAAACTACTGACCTCTAGTGGTATTCACCAGATTACTGGACAGTAACTTGTATTTATTTAACGTTATGATAAAACCTAGACGAGTCTCATAATACTAGACTCATGATGTGGTTATTATATTTTGATTCAAACTGACTCTGAAAGCACTGTTTCTGTTTACAGATATTGGCTCTGAAAGGTTCACCTTCAGTTTTACCATTCGAGATTCACCAACTTACTTTATAAATGTACATTCTTGGGGAAGAGAGGAATATATTAGATCACTTTCAGAAAGCTTTAGAGTTGGTGACTGTGGTGAGTTTGAGTTTATTCTTAACATATTTCTGTTTGACTAGTTTTTTTTCCCCCCTACTAAATCAGTTATGTGTTTGCGGTTTTACTATATTTTCCTCTGGGGACTTAGAAAACAGCCTAATTGGAAACAAATTGTTCAGTTAAGTATAAGAGAAGGAGGAGTAAACATTTTAGAATTTAAACTCAAATATAGCAAAGTTGTCAACAAAAACCCTGTGAATAAACAGAAAATTTGCTACTTGGAATCTAGCCATCCTTAATAGAAGTACATTTTCATATTGTGCACAATTCTTACATATAATGCCAATTGACTGTATTAAAATAATGTTTTTAATTGACACTTTTATTCCCATGAAAACTTTAAGAATAAGTTAACATAAATGATCGCAAAATTACAAAGAAAAAAAAATCACAGCTCTGATTTATGTATTTCCTTTCTGAGCTGTAGGCCCATGAAATCAGTGGGAAGATGCCCATTATTATCGCTGGGCTTTGGGCGAGGGCACTGGAGTGAGTCACCTCTATGCAGAGTCTGCCCAAGGGCTATTTATCTCTTTATTTCCTCTAAATAATTTAGGATCATGAGTGAATTTGGCATATTGCCTTCTCACACACACTCTGCATAGATATTAATTTTATCCTGAATGCATTAAATAAAAAATACTTGTAACGATTATGTGGTTTTGAAGTATGCCCTGGAACAACTAACTAGTTTCCAGATGCATTCTCTGTACATATTTGTGTGAGTTTTTTGAAAAGCAGTATTAAATTACTACAATGCTTTATTTCAGTTACCATTGAAAATCCTTTAGTACAAACAAAGGAGACAGAAAAGGAAGAAAAATTCAACCCACCAACTCCTAGGTAAATTTAAAGTAGTGTCTGCCTTTTTTGAATGGTCACAAGAAACATGGTGTTTAATTGTTAGATTAAACAGATGGGCAATACCCCTTGGACACTGTAAGATTAATTTTACATAGCCAAGTATTTCTCTGTATCCTCTACACTGATATACATTACTCAACAACTGTAGGGGAAAGATCTATTCAGTCGTGTTATGGACTCTTGGCTTTCCTCATGATACCTTTACCTAAGTAGAACTAACTTTATCACTGGGCTAAAATCTTGTGAAGTTAATGGAGTCTGTTCCAAAAATGACTTTATCCCCTTGTGTTTAATTAAATACTGAATAATTTTCTGGAGGGATGACTAATCTTACCAGAAGCCATTTGCTGTCTTTAGCTGGAAAACATAATTTTTTTTTTAAAATTAGTTTCAATGATATTACTGTTGTTTTAATTTCATTAGTATTGCAACAAATATCCTATGGGGGAATGAAAAAGCCCGACTAATTGCTCTGGCCTCGTAAAACTAGCTAGCATTATAAGACTCACCTGGGGCATGTTTTGAAGATACCCGAGATATATCTAGAGATAATCACGGTCATTTTGAATTAAGTAGTTTGCATACCTGTAGCAGCACAGAACTAAATGCAACAATTTAACCTGCCAAAAGAAGCTGAGCAAATTAGCTCATGTTAAGCTCTGTGCTGTTGCAGTTAGAGCTATGATATACAAACTAACTAATTTAAATACACAAATTTACATTCACAAACTAGCTAATTTAAAGCCAGCTCAGGTATCCTTTTTGACTACCTCATAGACATGAATTCAGAGCTGATTGTGTTACAGATGCTGAACAAATACACAAAAATCTTAGCCAGACAATTCCAGTTGGAGATATGGGTGGAGGAATGTTTTTTGTTTGAGCTAGAAAAGCAACAGCCTTTTCTTTTTTTGTGGTTTACAGGCATTTGCAACTGGCTTATTCTGGCTAATGTTCCCTTTTGTGTATGTGGTGTTAGTAGTTTTACCCATACTGGCCCCCAACAGTTTTATTTACATACGCTATGTTAATTTGATAAATAGCGACATTAATAGTATATGACTCGGCACTCTGTAAAAGTTTCATTACATAGAGCACATATCACCAAATAAAAATTACTTATGAAGTGCTGAAAGAAGTATAGATTTGGGTTTTACATTTGTAGTAATTCACATGGATTTCTCAATAGTAAATAACTATGAAGTGTATTGCAGTCAGATAGTTTTCATTAGGATGAAAAATTAATGTCATGTTACAAAGATAAAGCAACTTCATTTCCTAACCTTTTATCATCCTCAATGTAAATCATATAGAAAAAGATTGACTGCATTGTTCGCTATGAACTGAGGTAATATTTCACTGGACACCATATGTTAGTGATGTGTATGTCTCTTTTTTTATGTGTGCGACTTAGCTGCTACAAATTACTGCTCAGTGAGAATCATTCAGTGGTCCAAATTTGTTCTCGTTATGAAGTGGGCACCCAGCTACTTTCCTTGTTGCATCTACCTGTGAAAGATCCTCAAGATTTTTATTCACTGGGTGACATTGTTGCAAATGGACAAAGCCTTGATGGAAGAATCATTAATGTGCTTGCAGCAGTAAAGTTCGTAAGTTAAAAGTGTCACAACAAAATGAAGAATGCTTTTCTGCTTTAGCCCTGATGACTTAATTGATTTCACTGTAGATATAGATTTATAAGGTCATGACTGGCTGGAGTGATTTTTTTCCCCCTCTGCCTTAGTCAGCAGTAATTTAGGTTGAGTTAAGACTAAGGAAGAATAACAGTGATTAAAAATATTTTTGGTGTTCATAAGCAAGATGCAACTTACAGCAAGATCTTATATATACAAAGCTGTATCTGGTACAAAAGTACACCTTGATGACTTATGTCAGATTTTGCATCATATGTATGCAAATCCACATTTTATAAGCTAAATATTAGTTAATGCATCTAGGGTGATTTAAGTTTTAGGATGGTAGGACTTATTCAAGATGCATGCTGGCATACACCAGCTCATGGCATAGCCTGAAAGCTCTGCTACTCTATATACAAAATATTAAAGATTCAAGAATGTGAGAATCTTGCTGGAGATGGATGAGAATGGACATCTCCCAGCTACATGCTTCAAGGATGTGCAGAAATGAGCATTTTTGTCCAGAAAACAGAATATTAGTGGATAGTCTCATAAATTGATTCAGTTTTGTTGAAATGACAACAAGATTAATTAACCTTTTCCTAGAAAGGTAAAAGACAGCACAATCACATTGTCTATACTTTTTGTCATTTCTTTGTTACTTTTTTTAAGTTCCTTTGACTTAGCCTTTTTCATTTTTCTATGCATCTTAACTAGAGTAACAGTTTTTCTTACCTTTCAAAGGTTGGGGAGCCCAAGTACTTCATCACTTCAGACAAAAGAAAAGGTCAGAGGTGTGAAGTCAAACTGTATGATGAAACAGAGATGTCCTTTCCAATGATATGGTAAATGTGCTCTAATTCATGATTAAATATACAAATCAATGCAAGGACAGGCAAAGAAAGAATATATTGAACATAGTTCATATTGCTATAATTTTGTTTTCAGTTAATTGAAATAAGTTATTAATTGGTTGGCCATTGATGAGGCAGCAATATCCATTAAATGGCAGCAATATCCATTAAACAATATTACATATAAAAGATATTCAATAAAGTGACCTTGGCTATAATATGTATTCCTGTGAGCTATTGACAAACTTATAGTTCAAGAGTGGAAGAATGAAGCTGAGCTCCAAATGAATTAGGAAAGGCTGTCAGTGATATGAGTAAGTAAAGAAATTGTTTGTAATCAGACCACTAGATGTTTTCTTTATTCAAAGGAATGTATTACATCAACCATAGGCCTACCCTTTCTGTATTTTTTTTTTTAAACAACCCTATAAGCATGTTCATAGGTAAGTTATGCTACCATTAAATCTCTTAGTGCATGTCAGGTTAACTTACTGTTACGTATGCAGTAATTCTGCACATGCTATTCTAAAACAGTTGCAAATACAGTGCATTTCATTCGAAACCAAACATCAAAAACAAAAGGGAATATAAAATTTTTGGAGAGAGACAACCAGAATTAATAGAGAGAAGGAGACTTAGGGCCAAATGGAATAAAAGTAAACCCTTAAAATAATATGTGGTGATCACTTCATGGCTAAATTTCCCAACTGTCTTTTAGTGCCCACAATTTTATTTGCACAGCCTTTTGGGTGTACAGCTATTTGTGCTTCCAAATATAATTTGGGGCAGATTCAGCTCAGCCTATTAGGGGCATAATTGGAGTTATGGCACCTAAGTGTGACTCTGTTTTACCGTGCTTCACTGAAATTGTATCATCAGTGAGCATGTCTATTGAAAAGATGTTTTTTTTTTTTCTTGTGAGAGGATTTCTGATCCTTTTGTTCCAAAATTTCATGAGATTCTAGTTGCAATCTTTTCCCACTGCCCCATCAGCAGTAGCCTCAAAATATCCTTGTGATGTTTCAGCTTAAGAGTTTCCTGAGCTGGAACTCTGCATGACTCCATTCAGGTGCGTGGGATAGTGTTCGTAGTGTGTGGTCATGCCAGCTACAGTATGTTGATGCCAATTTCCTAAGTCTGCAACTGCACAAGGACCAACCTTGGCATTTAAACAGGGAACAGTCATCTGGTCAACATAACCGCAAAGCTGTAGAGGGGCACACAAGAAAATAGAACAGTTAGTCCTTGGGTGCTGGGTGCCAGCCAGCCTTGGTAGTGAGAGGCCCAACAAAACACCATGTAGTACAGATATGCCCGCACGAACATTCATCTTCAATCCCTGCCCAAATCATCTAAGACTAATCAAACCAGCCATCTCAACCTAAGGAGTCAGCAGTCAAATGATTCCTAGCGCTGAACATATGACTTTGTCCAATTTGCAACAAAAGCTTCAGCTGTGTGCTTTGTAGTCAACCCACAATTCTGTGGTTGATGCTCAGTCTGTGACTTTTACCACTGTTGTACCATAAGCCCTAACGAGCTTTTCTTGCAAAAAGCGTGCACTTTTCTGGCACTGTGCCACTACTCAAAGAAGTCGACATGCTCTTGGACTATTGCATGCCATTGTCTGTCTGCAGTCAGCAATTTTCAGCAGTTGGTTGATACCCTGCTATGAACAAAGTGGGACTTCACTGAGTCCGCAAAACGCTTCTTTGGTTGGCTTTGCTTTTCCTGCCATGCTGCAGTGATCTATGCAGCAGAGCTAGGGCGAATGCTGTGCAGATCTCCAAAAAGGTGCTCTTTCGTCACCTTGAAGTTTTGCAACCACTGCTGTTTATCCAGGGCCTGTAGTTGAGTCTTCTCTCATCAGTGAAGACTTGTTTCGCAAGTTTAGCAACACTGTTTTACTTCTGTGAAGTTGATCCAAGATCCATCTGGTCATCATCTTCTCATTGTCCTAGTACAGCTGCAGGTGGGCTAGCTGTTGGTGCTGCTGCCAAAACTGTTGAAAACGCTTTGCAGTAGGGCAGTGCCTGGCTTGCATAGCTGAAACCATCTGGCAGTGAGATGTCAAATAAATCTCAACTGTGTATCTGTAGTGACCAACATTATAGTACAGAGCACTTTTTTGTTTGTGCTGGCTAATGATGGTTTGAAAACGGTGCCAGCGAGTAAACAAAAAGAGATGGATCATGGGATGGAGGGAGAGGAATTGTGAGGCTCTGAGTTTGGCTTCAGGTCGCAAAATTGCAGTTGCTCTGGATGGCTTTGATATCTGTCCCTTAAAGCATAGGCCCAGTTTGGGGACAAAGGAGCATGGCATATGCAACTACAGCACTGAGCATTTAATGCCTAGGAATTGTTTTACAGTACAAATAATTGTTTCCATATACAAGAGCCAGCTGTCCCTGTGCACAGAGCTAGTATATCCTCTAAAACACAACAGTTAATATGCTCCAGCTTAGTGCAAACTAGACCTCCTTATGTAGATAAGCCCCAAGTCATTTGCACATGGAGATAATAGCTTGCACAGAATTGTCCATACATGCGTAAAGGCTAGATTGGTGTGCCTCTGGCCATTTCATAATGGTATTTTGTTTAATATGTCCCTTAGTGGAACAAAGGCTTAAAAATATATATTTGTACCAGGGGTTTAGGTTGTAGCCGTGTTGGACTAAGGATATAGGCAGACAAGGTTCCTTGGGTGAATTTGATATCTTTTATTAGACCAACCCAAATGGTTGGAGAATAGTTATTAAGCAAGCTTTCGGGTTCAAAAACCCTTCATCAGACTAAGAGCACGCAGCAACTGCTGCAGCTTCCTTAGCCTGACAAAGGGTTTTTGAACCCGAAAGCTTGCTTAATAACTATTCTCCAACCATTTGGGTTGGTCTAATAAAAGATATCAAATTCGCCCAAGGAACCTTGTTTGCCTATATTTGTAACATACATTTTGCACTGATGTTCCCCAATACTCTCACTATTAAACACTTTTTTTTTAAAAATTCAGTTGGGATAATGAATCCATCCAGCTTGCACAGTCTTGGATGCCACGAGACACAGGTACTACGCCGTTCCTTCGTTTTTGTGAAACATTTCTGCTACTGTTTTTATCTTTACCTGGATGCTGAAATAACAAAGAACCATGTTTTTGTGCCCAGTCATATTTGCATCAGATGTGAGAATAAACTTTGACAAATTTAGGAACTGCATGACAGCGACTGTAATCTCCAAAACAATTATTACAGCTAATCCAGGTAAGGGACTGTTAATACATCTTCTCTACTAAAAATCATATATCGTAGACCAGGGTTGTGTCTAACTAATGGGCCATAGGCTGCATGTGGTCCCTAAGGGGTTACCTATAGCTACTGAGCTCCTGGTCTGGGCAATGCTTTCCTTATCACTTTGCTGGGGTCTCTGGGTGCCCCCTTATTCCTCCAATTTCCACTTGCTGCCTCTGCCCCAGGCTGAGGGAGCCTGCAGCTGGGGAGTAAGAGGGGCCCATGTGGCATAGCACAAGGGTGCCAGCACAGCACAGCAACGTGGAAGGGGGGTGCCTATCATACAGTGTGGTAGGAGGTCCCTCGCAGCGCAGCATGGAGGTGTGAGTGTGGCCTGTGGCCTGGAGGATGCGTGTTGGAGTAGGACAACTATCGTGGACTACAGTGCATAAATATTTCAGTTGAAAATGTGAACTATCTTGTTTCAGATTTAATGCATGTGTCAGATTTGGTAATTTTATCTAAAGGATGTCTCTACCTACAGCAGCTAATTTCTAGCTAGCCTGTTTATGTTTTTTTGTATAACATCTATCATTGCAGTATTTAACAGAAATGTCAAATCAGTCATTTATATGTAGGTGTCGTCCATTAAGTATTGTGGAACGAATTTGTTGTTTCCTTTCTCAGTTGGGTTCAAAATGCAAACCTAATATAAATTTGTTTTGATTAATGAATTCTTGGGCTGAGTTCAGCCCTCAGATTTACACAAGCATCTTTTATGGATTTTGCTGAATGGTGAGTATGAACATTTGAGTGCAGAATTGGGCTTGGCATACTCGCAGCTTGTCTGCATGTGGAGACATGAGAAAAATAAATTTTCACATAAAAAAGAACAGCCTGATCTAACACTAGCTGCCTACGCTGTAAGTCATCTTTACCAGTGAGGAGCATTTTCTATATTTTTTTTGTCTTGTGTAAATGTGGTATTACCCTTGTTTTGTAAAATTAATAGCAGTGTCCCTTCTGAGGCTCAGATTTTCAAATATCATAACAAGTAGGTTGAGAAGGAAGCTGAGAAGGGGGCTTTGTGCAGACCCAGACCCCTCTGAGTTTGTGGGATCATTTTATGCAAACACTTTATGCTGAGGATCTAGATATTGGGGTGTGGAGAGTGGACAGTCGGACAACAGCTGATACAGACCTTTGGAAAGCATCCTAAACTATGTGGATGTCTGATTGACCTAGCCTAACGAAATCTTTTGCCTTCACCATGACACAAGATGCCTAAATAGGCATGGTTATGACAGTAGAATGAGCAGCAGTACAGCGAAGGAGCTGGTTCTGATGCTTTCCTCAGAGGTACCTCACTTTTGTGAGTCTTAGGGTAAAGAGTTAGACTTGTTATTATTTACTTTGACACCCTGCTCTAAGATGTCCTTCAGATACCATTAAGCTTTTATCTTTGAATTCTGGCACTGATTCAGTAGCATTTGGATTAGGTTTTAGTGGGTCTTTTCCCTTCTGCAGGCAAGAGACAGTCATGTGCTTAGCGACCAAGATTTTCTGGTTTCTATGATTCGTCTCTTGGTCTCTTTTTAAATGTCCTTCATTCACTCCCTAGATGGTTAGCAGAGAGAAGAAAAAAGAAGCATCTCTTTGCAAACTGTGACATTGGTGCTAGCACAATACAAGTAGTTTCAAAATTTAGACAAGTGGCCATTGTAATACCTTACATATATTTATTGGGGTTTTTTTTACATATTTTTCAAGACACGCCAGAAGCAAATTACATGTTCAGCTTTGTGAAGGAAACTGCAGAATTGGGGCTGTTGGATGATGAAATAGAGGATCAATCAAAAGAATCTATTAATTGTAAGTATTTCAGAATAGAAATTACTTTTATATTCTGTTCTGTAGGGCTACATTTGCTTTTGGAGACTGAATCAGAGTGTATTGGAGGAGAAACTCTCACTGACATCAGATTGATATGTTATTGGGCTGTTCTACAAATTACTGGACAAAGTTATGTCCCTTGAATGTGCCTAATTGCAGCCAGTTGAATGTGCCACTCTTGGAAATGCACTGACTTGACTAAATTAGAAAACGATTAGTATATAAACACCATCTGTGATGTATTTATTTAGAAAAGAAAACATGTAAATTAAAGCAGAACAGGTACTGTCTTTTAAACGATTTAAAGTAAAACTTACCCTCTCTGAGTTGCAGATCTTAAATTTGAAGATGATTTTCTGATTGAAATTTTATGTTTTTAATATTTAATTATGGGCCTGATTCAAAGCCGATTTAGGGAATTGAGAATCTTTCTGTTGCTTTTGATGGGCTTAGGTCAAGTCTTTTCTTCCTTTTGGATCTAACCCTTTTTTGGTCCTTAGTATTTTTGGATATACTTAACAACTTAACTCTTCTAATCTTTAGTGCAGTCTATAGTTGACATTTATACCGTGGAACAAGTGAAGATAAAAGCTGTGCAGAATCAGGGAAAACCTGAACCCATCTACGGCATTATTTATGCTTATCTTTCTACCTTGAATATTGATAACAATGCATCTAAAATTATACGAAACAGATGGTAAGCAACCATTTGCTTTATATTTATACCGGGAAACTTTACTGTTCTTTCTTTAATTCCATATAACACAGGTGAACCAGTGCTTAACCTAGTTTTGGGTAAGTAAAATGAAACTGTGCTGCATAGACTGGAGAGGTCCCTCGAGCGTCAGAATTGGATAACAATAGAACCTGCTGTCTCTTGTCTTGGGGGAAGGATTTCAGAGCAAGGGCCAGTTTGTCTGTGCTAGATGTTGATTATAGAAAATAAAGAACTGTGGCTGGGAAGGAGTTTCTTGGAGGTATGGGTTTGGAGGAAGGTTAGATGGCCCAGAGAACAATTTCAGACTGACAAAAAATGCTGAATTTACTCATATCCCACCTGCACCCTTTCCTCCCCGAATTAGCCATCCTAACTTGGAGTGTGTATTTTAAGTAAGGAAAATGATTCCCACACTGGAGTGGAGGCATGGAGACACTGGAATGGACGTCCAGGGTTGTGCCCCCTTCTTAGCCGCGTGCATGAGGGATGGAGTCCATTTCTCAAGGTCATTCACCCTCTCCTTGCAGCCCAAAGCTAAAGGCTTAACCCTGCTACAGCCACTGCTGAGTTGGCAGCAGCTTGGACTCTGCCCCACCTCCCTGCAGCTTGGAGCAATTCAGCCATGGTGTCTGGGAACACACTTTTCAAAGCCATCATGATACAAATAATCCTGTTGGCACAATTTGCCAGGCTGAAAATAAAACATGTTGGAGGTGGTTTAATTTACCACAATAATTTGAAATCTACCACAATAAAAAAGGTCAATGTGTATTTTCAGATGTGACTAAGCTAGCGGAATGGCGATTTTTGCTGCCATTTTGTGACATACATATCTAGGCGGCGCGTAACGTACAAAAGCCCGGTGTGCCCATGCTGTGGCTGGGAAGACTCTGGACAAATCCCACCCTCCGCCCTTTATGCTGCCTTCCCAGAACGTGTTTGCCTTATTTGAGGAGGGGGTGGGGGGTGTAGGAACATGCAGTAACTACAGACTTGTTTTAATTCTTTCTTTTCTTGTTTCTTGCAGCTCAAGGTGCCGCTACGTGGTGAATGAAACGTCAAACATATGTACTTTTTGCAGTGACAGTCCCTCGGACGCCAACTCTGTCTTTACTAGTTTTGATGTACTGGTTGATCTTACAGATCACACAGGCACTCTTTATTCCTGCAACCTCTCGGACAGTATAGCTGAAGAAACATTAGGTTGCACGGTAAATAACAGCAGAAATCTGATTCCTACAGTTGATCTGAGCTTTCTAGTTGTATGAAGCAACCTGAAATTACAGTCATTGCTCTATTAAGTTTGAACATTCTTATATAGTTGTTACCCTTGTCAGAGAAGCCAACAAATTACCAGAAATAAGAATAATTTTATATTTAAGATATTTTAAAATGGTGCCCATCCTCGTAAGACCTTACTCTAATTAAAGCATATATTCCCTAGCTTTAAAATTAATATTTTTAAAGGAAAATTGTGTTTTAATGTTTCTTTTGATTTTGATCATCTTCAGTCTGCTGTGTTCCAGAAACATATGTTATTTGATCATATCAATAGGTCCAAGAGTTCCTCACCCTTACAGAGGGGCAGAAGACAGCATTAAAGTGGCACCTTCTTTTGGAACGGAGCAAAATTTATTTTAAGGTTAGTATACATATATGTCATGACCACAGTTAACTGGAAACAACCTTATTTCTGCATTGGGGAAAACATTCCTTTTAAGCTTTTAACAGCTGTAAAACAACAGCTGTCAAAACTTTCTAACTACTGCTCCTGTTGACAAATATAAAAGCGTGTGAATTTATACACACATACATTTTAATTATTTCAAGAAAGTAATTGTCCTCACCAGAATTTAACACCAGGGTGGCAATTTCTGTGGCGCTTGATTTCTACAGGCCTTCTCGAGAGAGAACCCGAATGAGGTCTACAGCATCTTGCCACTACTCATTACAAAGCCCCGATCTGGCAAAAACTGTATTTCTGCTTAACTTCAAGCTACTGACTTAAACAGGACAGTTGTGACTAAAATAAAACATGCAAGATGCAGGATCAGGACCTTTTATATTACCTTTTGTAATCAGTCACCCAAATGGTGTGTTCAGAGAAAATACATGGTACTCAGAATCTCCTAGCATGGGATCAGTAACTATAGTAGATACACACCACTGAAGAAGGCCATTGTTAGAATATGTGCTGTTTTTATGCAGTACTTCCCAATTTTTTAATTTTTACCATGCACTTCACTACCCATTCAGTCCTCCTGTTTCACAAAGTTGCTTGCTGGCTTCCAATTCTTCTTTAATTATTATTCTGTATATAAAAAAAAATTCAAATCTCCCCTTAACTCAGAGTCTCTGGGTTCCCATATAGTTTGAGCACTTGACTCTGGTGTTCATGCATATGTAATAAAAATAAGCAAGATACTTCAGTTAATGTAGTGGGAAACTCTGTGTAATGTTGAAAATAGCAAGTTTTGAAATATTTTACATAATTTAATTGTTTTTGCAGGGTTTTTTATCACCCAGTTCAAGAACCGGATTGAGGGTGAATTTACTTTCATGCAAACTGGCAGATCCCGTTGAAGCCAGTCAGAACTTCTCTGGAAAAGGAAAAAAATTACACTGTATGTCTTTTTAGCAGCTGGAAAGATTTAAAAACTGTGACTGTTGCACGCCATTATTATATAAAGAATGCTTGGTCAGTAATTATATTTTGTTTTTTTGTAAAAGAGAAATAAGTTTACTATGGATCTTTACAACTGGACTTCTATCTTTCTGATCCTTCTGTTTTATATTATTATACTTATAAAAGCTTATTTAAGACTCAGTTTAGCAAAAAATCTGTCTGGCATCTTGGAGGAAAGCAATTTTTCATCCAATTTGTAGTATGTTTTAAAAATGCACAGTAGAATAAAAAAAAGTTATTTAATCTAAGCAGCAAACATGTTTTTATTGCAAAGTATTCCAAGGGGAGAGATTCTTTCTGAAGTTGAATTCTTGGTTCACTGAAGTGGATATTTTCTGTGACCTTATATAGCATGGAAGTCCTTTAGAATAGACGATGGCTTGGTAAAAACCGAAGTGTACCTAGCCAAGAATCATCCTCCATGACTGCTGATCTACCAAACTTCTGTGTTCCCTGGCCAAAAAGGATTATTCCACTTTTTGGGGGAGAAAAGTAGGTAACTCTTCTATGGTATTTCTCTTTCCCAATGGAGTCCTGTGGACTTGCCAGTTCAGTTGTCATATATGGGGCAGCAACACTGCTTCAAAACAATCCCTTCCTGACTCTCTCAGATGTCCTGGTGTGGAGGTATAATACAAATCAGTACCATGCAACAATCCAAGGGCCACAGTCCAAAGCCAATAAAATTAGCTGTTCATTTCAAATGCAGCTATTACGCTACCTCTATTTGAGAATAACTGTTGTAACCACACATTCAATAAAATTCTGTCTGTAATACAGATAGGTCCTTGCAAGCTATGGTTATAACATCCGAAGTGTATGATTAATGACGCTTCCTACAACGGACAGGGAAGAACAAGGCAAGGGCTGCAATGTGCACTGCAGACCAGTTGGAATACTCTGCTCGTAGAGTTCCTCAAGTTGGGCTCAAGTTGCAGCAAGGGATGTTTTAGGTTAGATATCAGGAAAAGCTCTCTCATGAGGAGGGCAGTAAAGCACTGAAACAGGTTACCCAGAGAGGCTGTGAACTCTCCATCCTTGCTAGACAAAGCCTTGGCTGGGATGATGTAGTTGGGGCTGGTCCTGCTTGGAGCAGGTGGTTGGACTAGATGTGACCACCTGCGGTCCCTTCCAGCCTGAATTTTCTAGATTCCTTCTAAAATGTTTTACAAGGTGGTGACCAGCGCCTGGCCCACATGCAGTCATGTAGGTCTTCCCTTCTAGTTGCATGTTTACTGTAGTTATATTTGAGGGGGGCGGCAAAGGGTTTACATTATGGTAGTTTGAAAAGTCCCAGTTGTTTGGTTTGTTTTTCAAAGGGAAACGTGTGCATAGACAGTTACCTTCCATTTGCAAGTGCTCTGACCATAATTGTACCGTTGGTGAACTTGTAACACGGCTCTTGCAGCTACAGCAACTGTTTACAGGAAAGAATGTACTTGTTTGGTTGTATTTTGATGCAGTGAAGCACCAGGGAACAAGGCCAGGGCCACATGATTAGGCAACTAGCTAGAGACAAGTTGACAAACCCAATTCAAGCTAAAAAACCCTCTCATGAACAGAGGTCATTCAAAGGCTGTTTGTGCAAGTTTTGGCTCCTGCAGCAGGCTCAGCTTCTGCAGAGCTGTGACCTTTCACATACAAGAGTGCCAGGGATACTTTCTGATGGGCAGGATATTTTGGTAGATTAATTCGGGCCCTCATTTCACACCACAGAAACCGGTTGCAGTAGTACAAGTCTGGAAGTGGGAGACAGGAGGGAGAACAGGCGGGGAAAACCCCAACATTTCAGTCCAAACACATTGTAGCTACTGGTATTATAGCAACACAACAAGGACTCTGACCCTGCAAACAGCCAAGTGTGCACTTCACCGTAAGCAGGTGCGTGTCCTCAGTAGGCCTGCAGGCATGTTTGTGGTCAAGAGTACGCTTAAGGGTCCAAGATTGCGGCCTACATTGAAGAACTGGAAGAACTGCTTAATTTTTTTCCCTCTAGTTGTACATTTGATGGCTTTTTATGCTCCATTTCACCCCTTAGCCAGAGCCTGGTCCCTCAAACAGACCCCAGCAGGATTAGTCAGGTGGTTAAATCAGTCGTGAACAAGCTTCCTCGTGTACTAATTTTACTCTCACAAATAAAAGCATTTCACAACAGTGTTAAATCCCCATGTTAATGTTCCTAATGCTTTTTCCTTCCTAAATGCAGTACGGATATGCTACTTCTTTTTGAACTGGGGATGAACTCCTATTCAGTGAAGCACCAGGAGGTTGAAGCAGCACTGCAGTTAATAGCCACCTCTGGAGATCACACATTTCCTCTGATGGGTCATTCTGATCTCCTGGGACACAGACCGGTGAGTTCCCTTTGGGAGGGCACTGGCTATCTTGAGTCTTCACAGTTCATTTTTATTTCGCCTCCTTGCTGGTTCATGCTACTTTCATTGAAGACGATGGCTTTAAAACATGTACCTGCGGGGAGCGTGCTGCAGTGGCAGCCAGTGCATCTGCACAGGGGAAAAACAGAGTCAATTTGTGGCCCTGCCTAGCGGAGAGGGGGAAGGGGTTAAACAACCTAAGGACGATGCTGATTTCTGAAGTTTTGCAAACGTTGGCCTTTGGAGGTAATTGTCTCACTCAAACACAACGGGTCTTTCCAAGATGAACATGCAGTGCCCGACACAGCACTGAAAAGAAAGCTGTCCTCTTCCCAAAGTGCCCAGACCCAGCAGGTGCCACCCACACACTCAGCGATGACACCAGACAGGAGCTCCTAGATTTGGAAGTTGAGCTCTGATGCCGCACCAGAGAGCGAGAGGCCTGCAGGCCTCCAGCCCTGGCACCGCAGCAGGTCCGTGGCGTGACGCAGTGTTTAATCCCCGGCACCCAGGCACGTGCTGCAGCCTCCCCCTCTTCACCTTTTAACCACTAACCCAAACCTTTGCTGTCCCCGTGAGCTTTGGGTGACGACAAGAGCCTGACCTTGTGCTAAACATTGAACCCAGCTGCCAGCACTTGCAGGGGCAGCTCCCTTCCCGAGCTCCACCCCATACACAAGCCAGCAACACACTCCCACCCTCGCCCTCTCTCTCTCTCTCTTTTTTTAAGGCCAGTGAAACACTCCAGTCCTGTTTTCTTTTTTAGCTTTATTAACCGTCCAAACTTGATGCCCATTTAGAGCCGATGCAACGCCAACCCCCCACCCTTCAACAGATCCAAAAGCATCAATCCCTAGAAGCCAAGTTGGTTCTTCATTGCAAAGCTAGTTTTTTATCCCCAAGAAGCCAACTTGGTTCTACACTGCAAACTTCGCTCTTCCTTCCCAAGGAGCCAAGTTGGTTTTTCATTGCAAAGTGGTTCTTCATTCCCAAGGAGCAAAGCTGATTCTTCATTGCAAAGTGGTTCTTTATTCCCAAAGAGCAAAGTTGGCTCTTCCTTCCCAAGAAGCCAAGTTGGGTCTTCAATGCAAAGTTGGTTTTTCATCCCCAAAGAGCAAAGCTGATTTGTCATTGCAAAGCTGGTTCTTCATCCCCAAGGAGCCAAGTTGGTTCTTCATTGCAAAGTTGGTTCTTCATCCCCAAGGAGCAAAGCTGGTTCTTTATTCCCAAAGAACCAAGTTGGTTCTTTATTCCCTGGGAACCAGGAGCCAACTTGCAGACCCAGCGTGGCGCATGAGAAACGCAGGGACGGGGGCAGCTCCAAGGCCCCCCCTCACGCCCCCAGCCTTTGCTGCACCACCGTGAAGCGCATGCTGACCAGCCCGTGGATGCCGGCCTCCAGCTCGTCGTGCTCCTCCACGGCCGCCACGCCGGGCGGGGTGCCGGTGAGGATGACGTCGCCTTCGTGCAGCGTGATGATCTCGCTGATGTAGCTGATGAGCTCGGGCACGGAGAAGAGCATGTCGGCCGTGTCCCCCTCCTGCCACAGCTGCCCGTTGACCTTCAGCCAGAGGCGCAGGCGGTGCGGGTCGGCCACGTGCTCCTTGGGCACGAAGTCGCTCACGGGGCACGAGGTGTCGAAGCTCTTGGCCAGCGTCCAGGGCAGCCCCCGGGCCTTGCAGGTGTCCTGCGCGTCCCGCGCCGTCATGTCCAGGCACAGCGCGTAGCCGGCCACGTACCGCATGGCGTCGTCGCGGGACACCCCCCGCGTGCGCCGGCCCAGCACCACGGCCAGCTCGGGCTCGGGGTGCAGCCGCCGGCAGTAGTAGGGGCGCTGCACCGGGATGCCCGGCCG
>NW_005842091.1:393690-393938 GCF_000455745.1 Alligator sinensis
TGACCCGAGAAGCCGGGGTCGGTGTGCGCGGTGCAGAAGGGCGGGACGCCGCCGTCCCCACAGGCCGTGGACAAACGCGGTGACCCCAAAAAGACTTCGGGACAAATGCACCCAGCGGCGAGGCCTGGCACCCGGCGCTCTCACCCGTCTCTGCATTGAGTTCCCAAAATGCACGCCCGGTAACATTGACAGCTGCCCTGTCTACACACACACGCGTGATACACCCCCCCCCCCCCCCCCGACCCGAC
>NW_005842091.1:394005-402068 GCF_000455745.1 Alligator sinensis
GGGGAGCCGGGGTGCAGGCTGCTGCCTGCTTGTAGAGCAGGGGCTCCCAAACCCCCGTGCAGGTAGAAAGACATCAGGGACGACGACGACGACGACACAGGGGACGTTGTGCAACGGCAGATCGGGACCCGTGTCGCGGCACTGAAATCCCGTGTTGGACCGTGGGAGCCTCCGATTGTGCCGCGCGGCACGAGACGGTGGAAGCGATGCCGTAACGTCGGGCGTTCGGATCGCTTTGCCGCGGCGGCGTTTGTGCGCCCGGGGGAGCGTCGGTGGCCGGGACTGCCCGAGAGCGGTTGGTGATCCTGACACACGAGGTCCCAAATGCAGTTGGAAATCAGGGGGGGGTTTCCAAGCTGCGAGGACGCTGCCTTGTTTGTGCTGACACCGCAGGAAAATAACTTCTTGGGGGGGGTGAATAATGAGTGTGGGTGACGCAAGCCTCAGTCCTAAAAACTCTTCTGCGTGTAATCGAACTTCTCGGGTAGCTAATTGCCGGTAGAGCAGAGCTATAAAGTTTGGGGATGTGTGGGGATGCTTCTCTCTCCAACCGATGCATTTTAACGGCGTAACTTCTTTCCCCGCCTGCAAATGACAGCTTGTTTTGTTCTTTTTTTGTTTGTGTGTTTTCAAAGCAGGATTCCCCTGCTCCAAAGGACCGGTCGGCAGGTAGGGCCGCGTTCTTCATCTGATGCTGAGTGTCGTCTTTGTGGCATGTATACTCCTGGGCTTTCTTTGCGGTCGTGCAAGCCAGCGCGTCCTCTTTTCTTCTGCTCATCTTAATCTCCCGCGTATCGTGTTGGAAAGTGGGCAGAGGCGCAGGGGAAAGCGAAAGGCTTTGTGCAAACTGGAACAAGAAGGGAGCTACACCTAACGCTCCAGCTTCTTTTTACATTTTGCTGCTACTTATTACCCGTCTCCTTCTCTTCTCCGATGGAGAGGTCTCCAAACTGCCCGAGCAGCACGCTCATAGACTCTGCTTGTAAAGCGTCCTTCCCGCCTGGGACACGACGGGGATATCCCGACAGTAGGAGCTTTAGGGCTGGGGTTGTTGCTGGCGGATGAAAACCAGCTGCTTGATCCAACACAGCATAGCAGCACCGCTGTCTCCTTTGCTGGGCAGTGCTGCTTTCGCGGCCCCCAATATGAAGACGATATGTTTGTCTTCCATGGTGACGCGTGACCGGAGCTTTCCCTCGGGAGGGTATACGATGCCAACGTCCCTCGGAGTTGTAACCGTTGGCTTTTTTGGGATCAGATCAGACCCAAAGCACAGGGGGAACTTGGTACCACAGCTTCACTGCAGGGAGCTGTAGGTTGGGACCTGGAGACGTTTCATCTGGGTGGATGCAACGGTGCCAACTTCAGATGTTCAACTGTTAAGCCTCCAACACAATGTGAGAAAAGCTTTAAAAATCCTCAGGGCTTTTGTTTTTTTGTGGTTTTTTTGGCAGGGGCTCTTTGGCATCTGTTTTTTCATCTCTTGGGATCTGTTTGCAGGCATTTCTCTGCCTCCTGGGAGCTGGTGCCAGGCAAAACTCTTGGCTTTTTATTTTCCGATCCCCTGACTATAGGCGCTGGGGCTGTACAAAACATATCCCGTGTTGTGCGGCTTGCAAGTGCTGGCGGTGATGGGAGGAGAAGTCGGGCAGGGCTGGGACAGAGTTGCTTCCACCGCTTCGCAAAGACTGCTCGGGGCACGCGTGGCTTCAGACTAAGTGGGTCAGCGGATCAGGGCAAGGTGGCTCGGTTTGGCTCCGGTGTTTTGTCAGGGTAACAATAGCGTTGGGAACGTGCTGTATCAGCGTAACGAGGGCAGCGTGCAAACACAACGGGAAGTGCCCGCTCCATCGGCGAACGGGGCTGCCCCAGCTCAGGGTCCCTGGCTGCTTAGCACTATATTTCCCCTTGTCGCTGCAGGGGCACTGGGTGGCAGGACAGCTGTCCTTGAGGGGCACGAGTCCCCAGGCAGGGGAGGAGAGAGGGTGAGAGCAGACGCTTCAGGGGAGGAGATGTGATAAAAGCCTGTGCCCGCTGTTCTTCCTCCTGGCACTTCATTTTACGAAGTCCGGTGTGGCTTGTACTCAAAGCACTGCGTGCTAAATATGCCTTGGGGTTTGTTTGAAATACCCCCCGGTTTTAAAAAAGAAAGCCCAGCTGCTTGCCTATTTTTAAAAGTGCGTTTGTGTGTGTGGGATGCTCTGGCGCCGAGCTAGCGGCGCCGGGACTCTGCTCTCGCTGTGTGCGCATGCTTGAAGCCTCTTCCAGAAGCTGGGCACCTCTGCTCGCCCCTGGGCACAGGGCTTGTCTTGAAGGAAGCATCCAGGGCTGGGGAGCAGGCTGGGAAGTAGGACTCCTGGGACTCTGCCACTGGCCTGGTGTGTGCATTTGGGCATGTCTCCTCACCTCTGCGCAGCATCTCTCCCCTGTTAATTGAGACTGTCTTATCACGTGGGTTCAGAGTAGAGCACTGGGGCCTGGTCTCGGCTGGTGCTTCTGTGTTGTGCTGGTCCTCAACAGAGGGGAGGGAGGATCTCAGCTCCTGCTGCAATTCATAAATTGAGTAAGACTCTGTGTATCCTCTTCACTGGAATTTATTGTCGTTTCCCTTTTCCAACGTCCCCGTAGAAGGCCTGAAACACGTAAGGAGGCCAGTACATAAGAGGAGCCTCAAAACGGGGAGGACGCGTTGGGTATCATCTCCGCTCCACCATTGAAACAGCTGCTCCTTTGCAGCTTGCCTGGTTGTTTTTTTCCAGGGATCGAGGCCCTGGGGCTGGACAAGACCCCAGTGTTGTTTCCATGTGAAATCTGCTCCCTGGCTTGGATCTGATTAAACATTTACCCCAAAGCAAATAGCAGAATGCCAGTGCCAGGTGACTGCAGCCAGCGAATGTGAGATCTCCCCCTCCGTGGCAGCCTGCTCTGTGCGTGGCACTGGCCATCCTCTGCACGGGACGCTGGTCTCTCCCCCAGCCTGTCCTGTCGTGCAGCGGCTCCAGCATTGTCACCGCAAGGCCTCCAGGAAAGGCACCGGCCCCGTGGTTCTGCTCTGACACAGCTGCGCGCCTGCTCCCTTCCTATCGTGGCTTGAGCGTGCAGGGACCTGGCTTGTGCTGGCTCGTGAGCTCTGTCTGCCCTTCTCACCCCTCCACGCTGCATTAATAGGATCAAGCTCCAACTGGGGACGTGGGCACAGGCCAAGTCTCTGTATCATGTGAGCAGGCTAACTATCGAGTCTCGGGCAGGTGGCAGGTCTCGGACACTGTTGTGGAGATAGGGACCACGCTCTCGCTGGTCACTCTGGGCTTCCTCCTGCTTGCTTGGTGCTGTTTTGGGGGTCCCCCCTGGTCCCCACAAGTTCCCAGAGCTGCGGGATCCCCCTCTTTCCTTCCCCCCGGCTGCGCTGACCTGGTTCGCTCGTGCCTTTTTGTCCCCAGGCTCAGCACCGCTGTGGGCCTGCTTCTTCCACACCGAATTTGAGCTGAGGAAGCCCAAGACGGTCACGCAGGCCGACATGAAGGTGGAGCTGCTTCCCGCCCTCACGGACAACTACATGTACCTCCTCATCGACGAGGAGACCAAGGAGGCTGCCATTGTTGACCCCGTGCAGCCCCAGAAGGTAATGTCTCACGGGGCTTCCTAAAGCACCCACTCCTGCCGCTGTTGGGGAGAGGATGCGAGGCCAAATGGACCATTGGTCCAACCCAGTATGGCACTTTCTATGTTCTTACGGGCTCTCGCTGCTTCATGAAAGGGGAGCCAGCCCTTGCAATGCTGCCCGGCCCAGCCGTGCAGGGAAGGGCGCTTGCTTCTCCTTAAGGACACGGCCAGGGACTCTCATAACTTTTCACAGATGCAAACAAGGGTGGTTTCTCATTGCCACAGAGATCAAGGGCTTCTTTTAAATCCCATCACCAGCGGCATTAAGGTGGCTTTCCTTGGCTATGCACCAGGGTTTCACAGGCTCTCGTGGCCTGCTCAGGCTTCCCAGCAAAGCCAGTGGGAAAGCGTGATATATATATACACATCCAGAGTTCCCATAAGAGGTCGCTACCGGCACGCAGCGGCCCACTGGATGTCACGTCATTTTTTATGGATTCTGATATTTCTGTCGTACCGCCTTGTAGGTTTTGGAGGCTGCCCAAAAGCACGGAGTGAAGCTGACGACAGTCCTAACCACCCATCACCACTGGTAACCTTCCCTTCCCCTGTTCTGTTGTTACTGCTGCTATGCAGGGCTCGATACTCCTCTGTCGTGGCAGCTCTTCATTCAAAGGCTGGTTCAAGGGTTGTCCTCTCAGCTCTTCCTTCACTAGAGGTTCTGCCCAGAGGAGAAAGGGCAGGGCTGGTTGGAAATGCCCCAACCTGCCTAGACTTGGGTTCCCTTATGCCGAGACTCCCTGTCAGACCTGAAAGACCTGATTTCAAGCCCGCTAGAGTAGGCGCACTTTGCATCTGCTGCAGAGGCAGAAGGACGGACGCCAACAGAACGCATAAGGGACGCGGCGTTTTGGTCGCAGGCCTGCGCTTCTTGTTGTGGGAGGCTGAGTCTGCAGAGCTGAGCGTCTATCCCTAAGGCTAGGAAACGGAGAAGTGGCTGTGCCGGGTCGGGCTGGTGGTGGCATCTCGCTGCAAGGGAGTTCGTGTCCATCACTCTCATTTTAAGTTGGGCTGTAATAGGCTCAAGACGGCGTTTTTTGTTGACGGCGCTGCAGCCCACTCTGGCAGTAAGGAAATGAAATGCAGGGAGGCTTCTCTTGGAAGAGATGATCAAGCTGTGTAGTGAGATAGACAGCTGGCTGCTAGCATCACAGATACTGGCTTCTTTTTGCCTTCTCCTTGCTCCATAGTGGCGGAGAGAGAATCAGTGCAGCCCTCAACCTTTACAGGTTGCTAACCGCTGGTCCAGCCCGCCTGTGTCTGTGCAGTTTCTAGGGGGACGCATGAAGGGGTGAGAAATGCACTTAGCATCTGCAGTGCCATGCCACGTACGATAGAGCAAGAGATGCTGGGGTGGTCGAGGCTGAATAAACACCCACGGGCACATGGCAGTATCGCTGATGAAGCTGCTGTGCTGCATAAAGTGGCAGGACAGGATAAGGTGCTGAGTTGCATATGTTAACAGCCCTACTAGATGGGGACTCTCCCATCTTGGAGGATGAAGAGCTGACCAAAAATACTGGCCCGAAAGGCAGTCGAGTTGTAGGTGGAGCAACTCGTGTGTTCGCAGCCCCCCGACCTGCCCCTTTGGCTCCCCCAGGGACCATGCTGGAGGCAACGAGAAGCTGGTGAAGATGCAAGCAGGGCTGAAGGTGTACGGGGGAGACAGCCGCGTCGGAGCCCTGACTCAGAAGGTGTCGCATCTGACCTCGTTCAAGGTAACGGCGCCGAATCTGCCAGCCTGCACTGGAAGCTGGCCCCGCACGTGCTAGTCTCTCGCTTCGTTCGTGCTCTGCCCTTGCAGGGGATGCAGAGCATCCCTGGCTCTCGTACCCCAGGACGCCTGGCTTCCAAGCCTCCTTCCAGCCCACGCTCCATGGACCCAGCTGGCCGGGTATCCAGGTCACTCAGGCTGGAGAGTCCAAGGCAGCTGGCTGCAAAGCTGGTCACAGCTCTCCCTTGTGTGCCACTGGCTGCCAACACTGGCCAACCTGATGGGCTCTGGGACACAGCTGAGCCTTGCTTTGCTGGGCTGTTTTATTGCAGCCCCTGGGGCAGGGAGCGGTAACTCGGCACCGCTGTTCTGCGTGCATTAAACTAATAATAATAATACTATTACTAACTGGAGCTATTATTATTAAATAATAATACTAGTAATGGCTATGATTGCTATTATTAGTTTAACACTTGAAATACATAGCAGAAAAAAGCTATGTTCAAATACATAATAACTATTATAGTAGCAATAATAACAATATTGATAACAGTAATACTATCAATACTAATAACAATGTTAACATTGATAATAGGCAGACAAGGTTCTTTGGGTTAAATCTGCTGTCTTTTATTAGACCAGCTCAACTAGTTGGAAAACATTCTTCTTTTTGAGTTGGTCTAATAAAAGATAGCAGATTTACCCAAAGAACCTTGTCTGCCTGTGTCCTTAGACCGACATGGCTACAATCTATACCCCTGAAACAATCATCATCATAATAACAGCAGTATTAATAATAATAGTATTATTGTTGGTGGTGTTATGTGGCTTTTGTTGTATCCCACGCAGCGGGCTTCTCTACCAGCTCCGTTTGGAGCCTGGGCTGTCAAAGACGCTGCTGTTATGGGATCGCACAGAAGTTCTGGTCTCTGCTTATCTCAGAAAAGTGCTAGTCTGAGATGCCTGGCAGGGGAGGGGGGCCAGGGAGACGCTGTGGATGTAGATAAGTGTTAATGTGTCTGCGGGAGAGGCCCCATCGCCTGGCTAGTGTGAGGTTTGGCGCTGGGACCGGGTGTAGCCGACTCCCCATGTACAGCACTTGAAGGTAGGCGTCTTCACATGATTAATGGCCCTGTCCTGGGCATTGCTTTGGCCTCCCTCTTGCTGCCAGCTGGGTGCCAAGTCACTTGGCATGTAAATGAGCGCGGTGCCGTCTCAGCAGCTACGTCTGCTCCAAGGACTACGTCTGCTCTGCTTTGCCCTCGCTGCCTTCCCAGTCTGCTGTGTGAGCACCTCCCTGGAGAGAGGCTGCCCTGCTCTGGCGTCCACACTTTGCAGCGATTAGGAAATGCTCGTCCCAGACTCACGCCGCTCTTCTGCCTCCCCTGCAGGTGGGATCCCTTCACGTGAAATGCCTGTCCACCCCGTGCCACACCTCGGGACACATCTGCTACTACGTGACGAAGCCCAGCAGTTCAGAGCCGCCTGCTGTCTTCACAGGTGAGGCATCTTTTACCCACGGCCTCGAGCACACAGATGCACGGGCTCTCCCTTGGCTTGTCTTCCCCTGACTGCTGGAGCCCTGAGCACGCCCAGGGCCAAAAGACCTGCTTCTAATGAAATGGAGTGGATCTACCTTGGGTCACAAGACTGAGGGGAACAACGGCAACACTCAGAAATACCCCAGAGGTTTCGGTGCTGCAATCTGTACCCCCTTCTTTTCCAGAGCCAAAGTGACCCTTACGGGTCAAATTCTGGGTTAGTGGCAAAATTCAGTATTTGCTTTTTTGCACTTGTGGCTGTCTCATTAATGAAACCCTACCAGAAAGGGAGAGCGTGGGCTAGAGCAGCGGTTCTCAACTTTTTTTGTACCAGGACCCATTTGTAAACATCGATGGCCAGTCCCGACCCATAGTTTAAGTAGAAAACACACAAATATTTTGGCCTCAAAATACTTATTACATACCACAAGTTAAAGCAGCTCAACTGTCTTCATTTTAAAGACAGAAATCGGTATCAACAGGAAAACATTAACAGCAATATCAACCTGTGGCCCTACGTTACTCCCAAGCGACATTCACATTTTACATGTTTTCCCGTGATTGTTTGTGACCTTTTCATATATTCTTGCGACCTGCTTTTGGGTCGTGACCCGCAGGTTGAGAAACGCTGGGCTAGAGGGAAGGGCTCTGGCACGTCGTCTCGGTGGGTTCAGGTCCTGCCTTGAGAGAAATAGGAGTCAGGACACGATCCCAGTAGGCATTTGGTTTAAAACTAACACAAGAAAGTTCTTCTTCTCACAACGAGTCACTAAAGGGTGGAGCTCGTTGCCACCAGAGGTGGTAAGAGGGTGAAAGTTTAGCCAGATCCAAAAAGGGATTGGACAAAGTCTTGGAGGAAAGGGGCATCAGGAGCTATTGAGCGTGGGAGGTAGGGAGACAGCCTCTGAATCGGAGCTTCCTAGACCTTCAGTGCTGGAGGCTGCCAGTGAGAGAGGAACAGGGGAAAAACCCTGGTTACACCCAGTTCGCTCCCCTTCCAACGTCTGCGCAACGCAGGAGATTGGGCAGACGGAGGTACGGTCTGACCCAGCAAAGGGCAGTTCTTAAATAGGTGGGAGGCTTTCGACTTGTACCCGCTCCTTCTGGGGCTCTTGTCAGCATCCATTTAGGCACCTTCCTCTTTT